>NC_135853.1:2465000-3035000 GCF_029677425.1 Wolffia australiana
TTTTCTCTCCCTCTCCCTCTCTCCCTTTCTTCCTCACTCCCGTACATCTCTTCCCTGTCTCCCACTCACTCACTCTCTCTCTCTCTATGTCTCTCTCCCTCCCTCTCCTTTTTCTCTCTCCTCCTCTCTCTCTATCTCTCTGCCCCCCTCTCCATCTCTCTCTCTATCTTTATCTCTCCGCTTCCCCCCCTCTCCCTCTCTCTCTCTCTCTATCTACCTACCTATTTTTCCCCCCTCTTGCTATCCCCTTTTATCTCTGCTCATCCCCAAATGCCTCGTGACCTCTCTTCCGTTGTGATCTCCTTTATAGCTTTTTGTATGGGCCTTCCAACCTAAAAACAAATATACTTTTTATTCATGTGATTTTGACACTTAAATTGTTCGAATATGTAATGGGGTGTATCGCAAATTTTCTGCTTCTTCTTGATGAGAAGTAATAAGAAAGGAAATACTTACGAAAAAAACTTAATTGGGCAAATGAAGAAAAATTATATAAAAAATATTCATACAACTAAGAATGTAGTGAGCGTACCTTATAGAAGATAAAGCTCACCGATTAATTACGCATAAAAATGGTGAAGCAATATCTTATAGAAGATAAAGTTCTATCTCTGTAATGATCCCGTGTTCCAACTTGGATGCCAAATTATTTTTTAACAAGTCAGGCTGCAGTATGAAGTTTTTTCCTTCACTTATGGATCCATGTGAGAACTTTTTAGCTTAATGCGTTGTGTTCTCGTCCCATTTAGTGGACGATTCGGTTGAAGGAAAGTGATCTTTCAAAAAAGTTAACCTTCACTGACAATATTAAACAATCAATGTTGAACAGTAAACATTTCACAAGGATAACGTTTCTGCAGATAACCTTCATGTACGACAAATTAGTTTCTAATTTTGCATCTACTTGTGTGGTACAAAGAAAAATGAAGGTAGGGTTTGGCACCAGCCGGAAGATGATGACATGTAGAGGGAATGACGGCATCGGTCTTGGCACTGATTTCAGGAAAAACCTAAACTCATAGCTAAAGTTCAGCTAGTCAAAAAACCAACAATTTTGGTCATGAATGAATCCATGCTGGAAAAATGCTTACTCCAAGAAACTGTAATCTAACATAAAAAGAACAATGTAGGGAATTACAGTATTGGTCTTGGCACCGACTCTCAAGAAAAACCTAAATCTATACCAAAAGTTCAGCTAGGTCAAAAACCAATTATTTTGGTCATCAGCAAATCCCTGCTGGAAAAGTGCTCACAACATGCTAACTCCAAGCCACCATGATATGAGGTAAAAATAACAATATAGTTAGGGTTTGACACCAGCTGGATGATGACGTCATGTGTAGGGAATGACGGTATCAGTCTTGGTACCGACTCTCAAGAAAAACCTAAAACTAAAGTTTGGTTAGATCAAAAACCACTAATTTTGGTCATCAGTGAATCCATGAAGAAAAATGCTTATACCATGCTTACTCCAAGCCATCGTGATCTGCGGCACCAGCCGGATGACGAAGACATGTGTAGGGAATGATGGTATCGGTGTCAGAAAAAAACCTAAACCTAAACCTAAAGTTCAGTTAGTTTAAAAACCAAAAACTTTGGCCATCAGAGAATCCATGCAGAAAAATGCTTATACCATGCTTACTCCAAGCCATCGTGATCTGGGGCACCAGCCGGATGACGAAGACATGTGTAGGGAATGACGGCATCGGTCTCAGAAAAAAACCTAAACCTAAACCTAAAGTTCAGTTAGTTTAAAAACCAAAAACTTTGGCCATCAGAGAATCCATGCAGAAAAATGCTTATACCATGCTTACTCCAAGCCATCGTGATCTGGGGCACCAGCCGGATGACGAAGACATGTGTAGGGAATGACGGTATCGGTGTCAGAAAAAAACCTAAACCTAAACCTAAAGTTCAGTTAGTTTAAAAACCAAAAACTTTGGCCATCAGAGAATCCATGCAGAAAAATGCTTATACCATGCTTACTCCAAGCTATCGTGATCTGGGGCACCAGCCGGATGACGAAGACATGTGTAGGGAATGACGGCATCGGTCTCAGAAAAAAACCTAAACCTATACCTAAAGTTCAGTTACTGAAAAAATAAATAATTTTGGTTATAAATGAATCCATTATGCAAATATGCTTACACGATGCCACCGTTGAAAATTGGGCGGGACTTATCTTTTCAAAAATTCCCTTGTTGAGGTGCCGTCGATGGCGACGATGTCCACGGCCGGCGGAGCCGATCTCTTCTCCTCCGTCGTGTCGGAAATCAAAGCCTACCAAGGCAAAGATCCGCTCTGTCCATGGCTCAGGTGATCATCAAGACAAAAATTTCATCTTTGTTGAAGATCATGATGTTCTAGTTTGCCCTAGTTTTCCTAAAAATCTGTTCTTTGTTCTTGGGCAGGGGAATCCGAAGACTGCGGGAATTCCTCCCCCGCCATGTCCTAAACGACAAGTTACCGCGGTTTTTGCAGAGGTGCGCTGAGACATTCGAATCCGACCGGCGATATCGCAGCGATCTTCGCTTCCTGCGTGTGTGGTTCCAGCTGGTAGGCGTTCTTCGTTTATCTCTTGGATCTTCGGCGTCGATGATCGCAGATTCTTTGTCAGATGGATCATGTTGATGATCCGAGGGCTGTCTTCCGGAGAATGGAGAAGAATCGGATTGGTGTCAAGCATGCCGCCTTCTATGTGGCTTACTCGTTGTATTACGAGAAGCAGAAGGACTTCGATGCGGCTGAGAAAATGTTCCTTTTGGGAGCTCAAAGGTGAGCATTCTTCATCTGGAAAGATTATTTTTTCATAATCTTTTGCCGTTCCTTCAAGTTTTTTTACCAGCTCTTGAGCTAGTGGGTAAAGCAGATGATGTATTCTTCCTCAGAATCCTATTCAATTTACCCTTGTTCAGGAGGGGTGTGTGCGAAATTTCAATATGATAATGAATTCCACCATAGAACTCAAGTCCTCTTTTTGGCTTTGTTTTATGGTGATAATTGCATATCTTTCTCATACTTTCCTTACAGAAGTTAAATTTCTGAAAGTAAACAGGACATGAAATTACATTCCTCTCGTTGATGGATGAGGCTCTTGCCGAAGTTTAATCAGAAGGCCGGTCACAAATCTTCATCTGACAAAGGGTTTAGCTCTTACTTTTTGTCACCCCTCCACCACTCTCTGATAGAGCTTATGGCCCACCAAGGGTATCTTTGTATCTGTCTGTTCATCTTGTGAGGGATATTTTGGTAGTTTACCATCTAGGTTAGTTTCCTTGAACTAGCTTTAGCCCTTGTCATTGGAGATCAGCAAAGATTGATGATTCCTATTAGACGAACTCATCATTGTCATCGTTGTTGTATCAACCCAAATATGGATGACAGATGATGAAGGCGAAATTTCTTGATGACTAAGTGATCCATCCCCTAAAAGAGGAATATTTTTCATTGTAAGGTTCAATGAGGAATGGACCGAAAATGACGATGACAAAGATATCATTATCATCTTCCTTGGCATCCAATCGTCAATGATGATTAATCATTGTCCACTCGTCATCCATGTAAACTCTATCTTTCCTCATCTCAACTCTATTTTTCCTCTTATCTTTGATCCATCACTCTATGGTTGGCTGCACATCCTAAAACCTCAATAAATCAACCCCCTGTCTCACCTTTCATACAATCACTTTACATTCCTTAATTAATTGTATTGAAAATCTCTTCCATTGATAAAACCTCAAACTCGTACAGACTTGCAGAGCCAGGAGATGAACTGCAGAAATCCTACGAGCAATTTCAATGCCGCCTGGAGCTCCATCGCAGACGCAAATCCAAGGTCAACCCACAATCAACCTCTTCCCCAAATTATCTAATTCTAATCAATTTCATCTCTCCATCAAGAATCTTATCTAAGTTAGTTTTTCAGCTGAATCAACTTCGGATGAGTGAGAGGGACAGAGATACTGATGGTTTGCTCTCTCATTTTTTCTCACACTTTCTTTCGTCATGAAAATACCTAATTACAAATAAATATTCAATGACAATCTCAGGCCCTGCGGGACCAAAAGGTCAAATCGTTGACTCACAAGAAGAGTCAACTATTGACTTGGTCAAACCAGGATCCCTGCCAAATGATGATACAGTAGTGGTCAATTTCGTGGGTTCTGCCATTGTGGGGAAATCAGAAGCAGAGGATGCCTGCCACCATGGCTTGGTGGACCCCACAGTCAACATGAAGGAGGCCTTGAACACTATAAGCAGCATGTTTCGTGAGCCGCTCGATGTCGGCCCGAGACCCAATAAGAAGGCTAATCCGATCCCACCCCGGTCAATGCCTCCAGAAGAACATGGGTTTGAGATATTCATGGATGAGGAGAACAAGGCCGGGTTTGAAATTTTCGTTGACCAGGATGCTGATGATGATGATGATCAAAGCAGGTTGAATGGTGGCGATGGCGTGGAGAACCGGAGAGAAGACACAGTGGTCTTTCGGTTTGTGGGATCCACCATCGCGGGTGATCGTGCCGTGGAGAATGCATGCCACAGTGGGCTGGTCGATCCGACGGTCAACCTGAAGGAAGCCATGGAAGACATAAACAGCATGTTTGGAAAGCCGATAGATTTCTCCAGGGAAGGCAGACGAACGAAGGAGATGACACCACATCGTCAAGAATTTGCTATCCTGGTGGATGATATAGTGGACTGCCAGCCTTCGTCCACGTCACGGGGTGGGCCTGACGCAGACTCGGGCCTATACGAGCCAACCGTGTTCACCAAGGAGGCCATTAGTGAAATAAATGATTTATTTTCGAGGCCGATGGATTTTTAGCACAAAAAATCTGAACAATTCATTTCTTAGATGGCTCTAAGTGACTGTAGGATTTTGGGTTGATTTGGCTTCCAAGTGACTGTAGGATCAAGACCCAAATTCGGAAGGCCCAAATTTGGAGATTGGGATGGTCTGATCACTATTTTAAAGTGTCCCACAGTGATCTAATATCTTTTCAAGAAAATGACGCGAGGCGCGACTTTAGGAGCGAAGAAATAAGGAGATCTTTCTATATTGACATATCAGTTGACAAAATCATTACTTCATACCTGGGTTGTCTGGTAAGAATGTGGAGAAGAACCAAAACTGAATGGTTCTGCCCCATGGGGCGTCGGCACTGCACACCACGCAGACCCTCAGGCAGAGCAGTTGTGTGATTCGGGGAAGGGGGGTCTTTTTGGCTATGATTGCTCTATCTCTCTGTCTCTCACTTGTTTTTCATATCTCTCTTACTTCTCATCTCTCTCTCTCTCTCTTGTCACTCTCATTTCTCATCTCTCTCTCTCTCTCTCTCTTGTCACTCTCATTTCTCATCTCTCTCTCTTGTCACTCTCATTTCTCATCTCTCTCTCTCTCTCTTGTCACTCTCATTTCTCATCTCTCTCTCTCTCTTGTCACTCTCATTTCTCATCTCTCTCTCTTGTCACTCTCATTTCTCATCTCTCTCTCTCTCTCTTGTCACTCTCATTTCTCATCTCTCTCTCTCTCTTGTCACTCTCCTGTCTTCTCTCTCTCTCTCTCATGACTCTCTCATTTCTCAGCTCACTCTCTCTCTTGTCACTCTCATTTCTCATCTCCCTCTCTCTTGTCACTCTCATCTCTCTCTCTCTCTCTTGTCACTCTCATTTCTCATCTCTCTCTCTCTTGTCACTCTCATTTCTCATCTCTCTCTCTTGTCACTCTCATTTCTCATCTCTCTCTCTCTCCTGTCACTCTCATTTCTCATCTCTCTCTCTCTTGTCACTCTCATTTCTCATCACTATATTGCTCCCTTGTTTTTAGTCTCCCTCATTTCTAATCTCTCTCTCTTGTCACTCTCATTTCTAATCTCTATCTCTCTCCAGTGTTTTCATCTCTCTCTTGTCACTCTCATTTCTAATCTTGATCTCTCTCCCGTGTTTTCATCTCTCTCTTGTCACTCTCATTTCTCATCTCTCTTGTTAATTTCATTGCTCATCTCTCTCTCCCTTGTTTTTCATCTCCCATTTCTTATCTCTCTTGTCATTCTCATTTCTCATCTCTCTCTTGTTAATCTCATTTCTCATCTCTCTCTCCCTCGTTTTTCATCTTCCATTTCTTATTACTCTCTCCTCACCGTCATTTCTCATCTCTCCTTTGGTTTTCATCTCTTTATCATTTCTCATCTCTCTCTCTCTCCCCCTTCGTTTTCATATCTCTCTTGTCACTCACATTTCTCATATCTCTCTCCTTTGGTTTTCATCTCTCTTGTTTCTCATCTCTCTCTCTCTCTCCTCTGCTCATCCCTCTTATCTCTCTCTCTCTCTCTCTGCTCATCCCTCTCTTCTCTCTCTCTCTGCTCATCCCTCTCTTCTCTCTCTCTCTGCTCATCGCTCTCTTATCTCTTTCTCTCTGCGCATCGCTCTTTTCTGTCTCTCTCTCTGCTCATCTCTCTCTCTCTCTCTGCTCATCGCTCTCTTCTGTCTCTCTCTGTGCTCATCTCTCTCTCTCTCTCTCTGCTCATCTCTCTCTTCTGTCTCTCTGCTCATATCTCTCTCTCTCTGTGCTCATCATCTCTTATCTCTCTATCTGCTCATCGCTCTCTTATCTCTCTCTCTCTCTCTCTGTGCTCATCGCTCTCTTATCTGTCTCTCTTTCTCTGCTCATCGCTCTCTTATCTCTCTCTGCTCATCGCCCTCTGATCTCTCTCTTTCTGCTCATCACTCTCTTATCTCTCTCTCTTTGCTCATCTCTCTCTTATCTCTCTCCATCTCTCTCTGCACATTGCAAGGCATCAGGGATCGGATCGGATCGTTCGAATCTTGATCAACAGATTTGAACAAAAAAAAGCCGATTCGAACGATTTGTTCAAATCTTTCGATCGAACAGACCCTTTGTTCGTGTTGGATTGAAAGTTTCGAACAAACAATTTGGTTCGTTCGTGTTCAATTGCCATTTGTTTGAACAAGTTGGAACAATTTCGAACAAATGGCCAGCGGCGCCAGCAACACCAGTGACCACCAGCGACTCTCTCTGGCTGCCGCTGGCACCGCTGGCGGCCGCTGGCTGGCGCTGGCCGGCGCTAGCGGCCGCTGGTCGGTGCTGGTGGCGGTTGGATGGTCGCTGGCTGGCGCTGGACGGCCGCTTGCCGGTGCTGGTGGCCGCTGACCGGAGCTAGCGGCCGCTGGTCGGCCACTGGATGGTCGTTGGCCAGAGCTAGCGGCCGCTGGCTGGCACTGGCGGCCGCTGGATGGTTGCTGGCCGGTGCTGGCGGCCGCTGGCCGGCGCCAGCGGCCGCTGGATGGTCACTGGCTGGTGCTGGGTGGCCGCTGGTCGGCGCTGGGCGGCCGCTGGCCGGCGCTGGGCGCAGCTGGGCGGCCGCTGGCCAGCGCTAGGTGCAGCTGGGCGGCGCTGGCGCCGCCGGATTTGAGCATTCGATTCGATCCAATTCGAACAACGTGTTCGAATCGGATCTTATTCGAACATTCAATCTAAACAGCCACCTTGTTCGAACAATCCGATCCGAACAGATGCTCAGATCGGGTTTGAACGGGGTAGATCAGTGTTCGGATTCGATCGTTTGAATGCCCGATCCGATCGAACATTTGAACGATCTGTCCGAATCCCCAAAGCCTACTCATTGCTCTCTTATCTCTTTCTCTCTGCTCATCACCCTCTTATATCTCTCTCTCTGCTCATCGCTCTCTTATCTCTCTCTTTGCTCATTGCCCTCTTATCTCTCTCTCTGCTCATCGCTATCTTATCTCTCTCTCTCTGCTCATCGCCCTCTTATGTCTCTCTCTCTCTCTATCTCTCTGTTCATCGCTCTCTTATCTCTCTCTCTCTCTGCTCATCGCTATCTTATCTCTCTCTCTCTCTGCTCATCGCTCTCTTATCTCTCTCTCTCTCTATGCTCATCGCTCTCTTATCTCTCCCTCTCTGGTTGCTCATCTCTCTCGTCTCTCATTTTGAGCGGTGCGCGGTTTGGTGCACGGTTGATCAACAATTAGACAGAGAAAGAGAGATAGATCAACAGAGAAACAAAGAGACAGAGTGAAATCAACAGAGAGAAAGAGAGATAGATCAACAGAGAGACAAAGAGAGAGTGTGAAATCAACAGAGAGAAAGAGAATAGATCAAGAACAAGACAAAGAGAGAGAGAGAGAAATCAACAGAGAGAAAGAGAGATAGATCAACAAAGAGACAAAGAAAGCGAGAGAGAGCACAAGTAAAAAAGAGAGAGAGAGGTAAACAGAGAGAGAGGAGAGAGAGAAATATCAGCATATAAAAAGAAATATTGATCAACAGAGAGAAAGAGAAAATGAGATATATAAATAGAGCAACAGAGAGACAGAGAGAGAGAGATCAGCAGCGAGACAGAGAAACAGGGCAACATAGAGAGAGAGAGAGACAGAGAGAGAGAGACAGAGACAGAGATTCGCAGAGAGACAGGGAGAAAGAGGGATCAATAAACAGAGAGACAAAGAGAGAAGGAGAGAGAGATAGAGCAACATAGAGATAGAGAGGCAAAGAAAGAGAATGAGAGAGAGAGAGATAGAGCAACAGAGATAAAGACAGATTCACAGAGACAGGGAGAAAGAGGGATCAATAAACAGAGAGACAAAGAGAGTGAATAATAAATTATTTCACTGATTTCTGGGTCCATTTCTTAGCCAAAAATATTTTAAATGCATCATGAAAGATTAAACTTTTTTCAGCCCCTCAAGTCCATCACCCATCTCATATCTCTCGACAGTCGACCCTACTGGCATTTGCTTAGAAGATATCTGATTCAACCAAACATCACCGGCCGAACAATTGCGATATTGACTCAACCCGACTGGAGGCACTAGGCGTTATGACGGTGTTGTAAGGTTTAATGTCACGATTAAATGAAACAATGTGTTGGAGGAATGGCTATGATATTGATGAATTGGTCATAAACTGAATTCAATAAAGAAAAACATCTCACAGCAACCAATATTCTAACACAAACTGAAATCAAGAATAAAATTTTTTTTTACCAAAAACTTAGAAATCTGAAAAAATTCCGCTTCCTATTTCAGCCTCCACTGTGCTCCTCATCCGAATCCGATGCCGGAGCAGCGAGTCTGGCGACGGGGACCGTAGAGACTCTAGGCTCAGAGTAGGGAATAGAGAGTAGAGAGATGGAGAGAGACGGGAATAGGGTAGCGACTAGCGATGGGCCGACGAGAGACGGAGAGTCTGAGAGAGAGGGAAGAATCGAGTGTGGTTTTTTAAAAAACTTACAAAAAAAATTCGCACAATTCGCACAATCCGAACTGCACACAGGTCTGTGCCAAGTTCTGTGCAAATTCAATTTGGTTCTGTTCGGATAACCGAACAGAACGCACAATTCGCACAGAACAAACCTACTCCCAAGTCACAACGCTAGCGGTTTGGGGCGGTCGGAAATTCGGCCACCTGGGGCGAAGTTCCGCGCCGAACCGCGCGATAGTCTCTACTGGTAGCGAATTATTGGGCCGTATGAAGACTAGCGTTGTAGGCCCAGTAAGAGCACTATTTAAAGGCATTGACCGTTTTCCAACATTAGCTGATCAGCGAAAAAAAGAACAATAGGGATGGAGGTCAGCCATTGCGACTCTGGAGCAACTTCTCTGATCACTGTCCAGGTGAAGTTCGGAGGAAGGACGATCCCCCTCTCAGTTTCCGTCGATTCCTCTGTTCGAGAGCTGAAATCGCTGCTTCAACCTCTCACCAATGTCCTGCCTCGCGGCCAGAAGCTCATCTGTAAAGGTAATCAAGCATTTTTCCGTTGTTTTCTCTTGTCGAACAGATCATCCAGACTCCTTTTTTTAGTCATCTTTCACCTTTTTTCGGGAGGATATAATCAGTGGGATGTTAATTGTGGAGCCAGAATTTCTTCTCTTCTAGCTTCGCTAAAATTTAATTTCTGTTCCTCGTCGTCTGAACATGATTTTGAAATGCGTCTAAAGGTTAATCAGCCATCTGTAAAGGTAATCAGTTATTTCACCGTTGTTTTGTCTTGTCGAACAAATCATCCAGACTCTTGTTTTTTAGTCGCCTTTCACCTTTGATTAGGAGGATATAATCAGTATTATGTTAATTGTGGAGCCGGCATTTCTTCTCTTCTAGCTTCACTAAAATTTAATTTCTGTTCCTCGTCGCCTGAACGCAATTTTGAGATGCGTCTCTGGGATAATCAGTCTTCTGTAAAGGTAATCAGGAATTTCGCCGTTGTTTTGTCTTGTCGATTAGATTATCCGGACACCTTTGTTTAGTTCCTTTCTCGTTTGGTTGGGAGGATAAAATCAAAATGAAGTTGATTGTGCACCCGGAATTTCTTCTGTTTTAGATCTTCGCTAAAATTTAATTTATGATCCTCGTCGTCTGAACGTGATTTTGAAATGCGTCTCTAGGATAGTCAGCCTTCTGTAAAGTTAGTCAGACATTTCATCATTTTTTTTGGTTTTGCCGAACAGATTTCCGGACGCATTTTGCTTAGTCTCCTTTCTCCTTTGTTTGGTAGGATAAAACGAAGTTAAACGTTGATCCCGAATTTCTTCTGTTCTGGGTCTTCGCTAAAATTTAATTTATGATCCTCGTCGTCCGAACGTGATTTTGAAATGCGTCTGAAGGATAATAAATTAGCTCGTTCGTTCCCACGTCATTCGAAGATTTAAGTGCGTCAAGGTTAGAGCTACATGTTTTAGAGTTTTGACACGAATGAAAGTTCTTTGCCCGAATCGTCGTTTTTATTTAGTTGTCTAATCCCCTGATTATAATTAATGTTTGGGTGACATTTTGGTATCATTTTTCTGGGATCAATCTTTAGGAAAAATTCTTGCTGATTCTGCGACGTTGAAATCGTCGGAGCTTTCTGACGGTTCGAAAGTGATGCTCGTTGCTTCTCAAGGCGTACATCAAGGGGTAATCTACTTAATTGTACTTTTTCTTCCGTATAACGACGCCAAATCGAACTTTAGATTCCTGAGTTTTCTCAAATAATGGATACAAGTGCTGGAAGATCGTAAAATTGTTTTTTTTTTTTTGAAGAAAGATCGTAAAATTGTTGATTGTCATTTTTTGAGATTTCATTGCTTATGTGTTTGTTATTTTATGTTACCCTGTATAGTATTGCAGAGGCCAAAAAGGAGGTTAAACTCTACTTAATTCGGGGAAGTATCCTATCAAATTCAAGGAAATTTTCTACAAATTTCCCTTCCATCTTGCACATCTCTTAAGTAGTATTGACCTGGCCCTATAATTAATTTCAAGAAAGTATACTTTGAAATATAATGAACTTCTATTATATTTTCTGCTGCCGCATCGCACATTTCAAATGTACATGTTAGATATCCCGTAATATTAATTCAAAGAGATATACATCGAAACTCTAGGTAATTATAAGAAGACTTTTCCTGCCATCTCGCATATTTCAAATGTACGTGGGATATAGCTAGTAAAATGAATTTTCAGGAAAATATAGTTTGCAATTCAATGAAAAATTTGGAGTACTTATACCATCTGGCACATTTTAAATGTACAAGGAAATAACTCGTAATATTCAAAAGGGGGAATACTACGTATCAGCATGAACTCCCTTTTTTGTCAGCCAGGCAGCATGAACTTTCATACTTGTTCAAAAAATAGCACGAACTAATAAGAAGACGCCAAGTGGCGTCTTCTTATTTTTTTTTGTCAGCGATGGTCAAGTGCTGACGTGGTAGCCAGGTGGATTCCACCGTGGTAGCCAGGTGGACTCCACGGTGGCATCCACATCTCCGGTCGCCGATGGCGCCCGTCTCCGGCCGCCGACGCCGCGCGTCTCCGGCCGCCGACGCTTCCTCTCTTTTGATAATGGCGTCTACAAATGTCAAACCGCAGAGAAGAAGGACGAAGAGGAGGAGGAGAAGAAGAAGAAGAAGAAGAAGAAGAAGAAGAAGAAGAAGAAGAAGAAGAAGAAGAAGAAGAAGAAGAAGAAGAAGAAGAAGTATAAGAAGAAGAAGAAGAAGAAGAAGAAAAAGGAGAGGAGAAGAAGAAGAAGAAGAAGAAGAAGACTGTCTCTCTTCTTCTCTGTGGTTTGACATTTGTAGACGCCATTATCAAAAGAGAGGAAGCGTCGGAGGCCGGAGACGCGCGGCGGCGTCGGCGGCAGGAGACGGGCGCCGTCGGCGGCCGGAGATGTGGATGCCACCGTGGAGTCCACCTGGCTACCATGGTGGAATCCACCTGGCTACCACGTCAGCACTTGACCATCGCAGACAAAAAAAAAGAAGACGCCACTTGTCGTCTTCTTATTGGTTCGTGCTATTTTTTGAACAAGTATGAAAGTTCATGCTGCCTGGCTGACAAAAACGGGAGTTCATGCTGATACGTAGTATTCCCCCTATTCAAAAGGTCTTAATTTCAAGGAGCCCACAGCTGCATGACCAGCATATTATATTGCGACTGATGCATCGAGATAGTTTGGGGCATTTTTACTTTTTTAAAAAAAAATTTCTTTTTGTTCCTATGCGAATTCCTGTGATGCCGTCTTTCAGGTTTTTATCTTATACTGTATTCTCATTTTATCTTAGCTTATTGATGATCCTCCAAGGTCAAATATCCAGACAGAATTGCGTAAAAGCTTAACAATTACGATATCGGCATTTCAGAAAATATGTCTTTATCTTTCTCGTCATATGGTCAATTGGGGGTGGACATATTGACGATTCATTTTCTGGATTGTAATTTTTCCTTTGGCGAAACCATTTAAATGGAAAGGTGTTTTTTGCTTTTCAGGCTGGTCCCATAAACTCCAATAACTCCTCAGAAAACCTGAGAAAGACTGCCAGTGTGAATCGTTCTTCCCCACGGCAGACTAGTGCAGCTGCTACCCTTCCAATAGTGAAAAGCCGCTCTGAACGTTGGAGATCTACTGGCGTTATTGCTTTATCTGAATGCCAACTGAAGGTTATCTATCAGTGATGCGCATGAATTACTTACCTAAATAATATAACTATTATTTCTTCTTGAACCTTCTATAAGAACATCTTTCGTTTCTTTCACTTACCTTAACTTAATCCTGTGCCGTCTTTTTTTGTTCACTTTTGTGAATTAACAGAGACTAAGTACTTGGTTGTTTAGGCCTTTAATCATTATTATTGTCTATCATCTTACTTACGCAAGTTGCTCTCGGTTTGTGTTTGAAACTACTTTTGGACAAGCTTATCAAGGCACACATATTCAATTCATGGGTTGAATGTCGACTCAACAGGGAAGTGAATCGAAGCCCAGTGTAGAAATCTTTGCTCCAAATCAAAAAATGTTGTCATGGGTAGCATGGACAATGTGTACTTGTTCCATTTAACTGAACCTTAAAGAAAAAAAAGTCAGACTTCAACACCATTATCATTAGGATACCTCTTCTCTCTTATACTGTAGTATTTCCCCTCCTTGTGACACTTTTGAAGTTCCATTACTCCTATAAATGCTATAAATTTTTGCGTTGTCAGGTCTCCTGCATTTGATTATAGATTGCAAGGATTATGTCTGACTTCAACGCGTGACTTCAAATTTTGGAGAAAACATTTATTAACCTTGGACTTCTGAATACTCGTAATTTTAGTAATGGTTTAGCCTTTCCATTTTATTTTTCTTGCTCTGTTATTAGTCCGGAATATTCTTTCTCAAATTTATTTGAATGCGTTCATCATTCTAATTTAAGTAATTTCTTAATTTAGGTCCTTTTCTATCCCCTAGGTCATACCTGAGGAGGTCTGGGCTTGTGGGGTCAAAGCTAGATTTTTGGACGTCAGCAAAAACTTTATTGAAGAAGTGCCGAAACAAATTAACGCTCTTGGATCATTAAGTGTCTGTTTCACCTGCTCTCTAAATTTCTGCCTACCTCCTGGATGATATACAGTATTTTTGTGATATAATTTCTCGTGAACTTTCAGAAGTTATTTCTCAATGCAAATGGGTTAACTGATGAGGGCATCAACTGGGAGGCGATGTCATGCCTGAATTCTCTGACTTGTCTGAATCTCAGCCAAAATCAGTAAGAAATTTTTTGGTCTTTTTTCCTGGTTATAATGTCTCATGAAAACTAATGTATAATATCTACTAATTTTCAATATATACATGAATTGTTACAGTATAATTTTCTAAGATGTCTCTACGAGAAGGAGCTCTGGGTCTGACATCTCTCTTTCTCTCTCTATCTTTTGCCCTCTATGTATGGCAAGAAGCATTAAATAAGTGATGAAAATTTAAATTCATCTTAGTGCATTTACTGACGAGTTTGGTCCTCACAATAATCAATTCAAACTGATGCTGTTTGAGTGATCAAGTGAAATAGGATAACCTTTGTTAATGTCCTCCGCTAATGTGGATTAAATTTTTTGTGCAGTTTAACCATCCTTCCATCACTCCTATGTACACTTACATCACTTACCCAACTTGATGTTTCAAGCAACAAGCTGACAAATCTCCCTGATGAAGTTGGATGTCTAACTCAAATTCAAGTTTTGAAGGCAGGAAGCAATAGGTACTCATTTTTTTGATTTTTCTGGTTTAAAATTCAGATGGGCATTTTATTTTTTCTCTCTTTTGTAACACCCCATGTGTTATCTATGCTGGCAGGATAGTGTCCATTCCTTCAAGTATTGGCAACTGTTTGTCACTCATCGAGGTATTCTTTAGAGTATCTCACAATTTGGTACTGAATTAAGAACAGCCTTCTGAAGTTCGAATTCTTGAGGATTCATATTTTTCTTATGTAAATGTGCAGATTGACTTATCTTCAAATCTTTTGGATCGCCTTCCTGATTCTCTTGGGTCACTAGCAAACCTGAAGGTTGGTTCGAATAAACCTGCATCAAAATGATTCATTCATTACAGTTTTTGCTGGAACTCACTTTGGTTGCTTTTGCATATGGTTTTTAGGGTTTTTCGTATCCCTGACCTTGTCTTTTGGGTATTTGGGGAATTGTATTTGCATATCCCTTAAGGAGGGCTGCAAAGAACTGAATCAGGGTTTCCTTTTCCCATTGACCTGTCCATTGACCAGGTCTATTCATCCCCCTTCGATCTCCTATCTCCGTGATCATCTAACCGATTCTTCAGCCAGTTTCTCCTTTGAATCAATCTCCTCCTCCCTTTTAAGATCAATATTTCTCCTTTCCTCATCCAACTCATGGATCAATATCGACAAGATAGGTTTGTGGGTTGACTAAACCCAACCCAACCAAAAGGGCAGGTCTGATACGAACCTGGATTTAGGCTCGTATCGGATGGAGGGTAGAGGACGAGGCGAGGTAGAAGTTCCCGGGGTAGAGAGAGGTGAAACGAGAAGGATCCAAGAGGAGGCCGAGCAGAGGGGGTAGGGATCGGCCGAGGACGAGTTGCCTAAAGACGCGGTGAGGTAGAGACGATCATGAGGGCCGGGGATCATTGAGGGAGAGAGGGAGACCAGACCTAGACGAGGAACGGGGAGACAAGAACACTACTTTATTCTTCTTCTTCGCTGCCCTCCTAAAGGGAGGGCATCCCTATTTAAAGGAAATACAATGACAACTAAATGACTAAAATACCCCTGTGGGCTAACATGACGAAACTACACCCTAGGATCCCATGAAGGTCATCCAATTTGACCTAAACCTAAAGGCCAGGTCGAGGGTCCAGTCAACTTTGGGCTGGGTCAACTGGCTGGCCTGCCCGAAATGACCAAGTCATATCTAGGACTTATAACTCATTGGGCCCACCAAGGGCATTTCCTTTTCACCTGCTAAGGGTAATTTCCCTTTATCTCGATGTAGCCCTCTTTTTTGGAGGACAGCGAATAAGTTGAAGTGAAGTTGCTGTCTCCATGTCTTCCCTCCTTAACGTTCATCTATCTATCTTGGCGCATCTCCAGGCAGTTCAGCCCTGCTGATCTCTAATACCTCTGTTCAGCTTCTCCTCGTCCTTGTTTCAAAAACAACTTCAACCCAGGTTGGGGTTTGGGTTGACCAAAAGGGGTAACCATGGGTTTGATTGACCAAGCTGACCTGACCCAAAGGGCCGGTCAAATGTTGGGTTTACAGGTTGGGTTGACTTTGGGCCGTATCAATATGCCCGCCCAACCTGACCGTGCAAACCCTGCCATTGTAATGTGATACGATTCCCATTGTATTTTAGGGGTATTTTTGTCATTTGCTTCCCCTTTAGAAGGGCAGCCAAGAAGAGTGAATAATGTCTTGTTTTCTGTTGCTTCATTTACTATTTCCATCTCCTTTCTCCTCTCCTCTTCTCTCTCTCATTCTCTCTTCTCGCCAAGCTAGAATATCAAGATTCATTGCAGTTATCAATTACATTGGTCGTCATAGACCAATTCATTTCAAAAACATATCGTAATGCGGAACTCTCGGTTTGATTAAGTGTAGGGCAACAGTGTTTTCCTTCCCTTTTTAGACCCCCACTAGTCTCACCTTTCTCTTACCCCAGTTTACATTTTATTTATGCATGCAAATGGTTTATTAAATTCTCAAACATATTTTTTCATTAATTGCTTTTATTATAGAGATAGGTCAATTAAAAAAACTTTTAATTTTCTTATAAAATTCCATTTTAAAACGTTTAAGATGTGTTAATTGACCTAATTATTTATCAAATTTTTTTTTTTACTTGAGCATTAATAAAATTCTTATTTTAACATGAAATCATGATAACATGCACTAAAGATTAATGTTTTAAACGTTAACAACTCACACATATGATAAAATTAGTACTTTAATAGCTCATGTTTGCAAGTTATCACAGAACTCTCGGTTTGATTAAGTGTAGGGCAACAGTGTTTTCCTTCCCCTTTTTAGACCCTCACTAGTCTCACCTTTCTCTTACCCCAGTTTATCTCCATTGATCTTTAGATTCCTGAAATCAGAAATGACATACTCCCCTCAATTCTGGAACTTCCCATTTACTATGGACCATAGTTTTTGTATTTCATCGTTTGTTCGATATTGTAGGAAATTATTTTAAGAACTCTCTCTTGGGGGTATGCATTTGCCAAGTAGTTGTCTTTTGGTCCTCAAAATTATATGTTATTCATCTTGAAAGTAATTTAATTGTCTTCAGCTTCTTTCTTGTTCTGATTTCTTAGAGCCTAAGTCTGAGGAACAACGGTATCCGTTCTCTCCCTGCCACATTATTGAAAATGTGCTGTCAGCTCTCCACACTTGATCTCCATGGAACACATATTACAAACGATACACTCCGTCAGGTTCTATCTATCTATCTATCTATCTATCTATCTATCTATCTATCTATCTATCTGTCTGTCTGTCTGTCTATCTATCTCTCTATCTTACCATCGATCTTCGCAGTTTGAGGGCTGGGAAGATTTTGATGAACGCCGCCGATTGAAGCACCAGAAGCAGCTGGACTTCCGTGTCGGGGCTGCCGAGAAATTTGAGGAGGGTGCTGATAAATATAATGGGCAATGAAAGGTTAGTTCTAAATTACAGAGTAAGTTAGAATAAATTCGTTTGAATTCTCAAATGTTTTATCCATTTTAACCAGTAGCTATCATCCTACTGGATTTATGAAAATAGTAGTTATTGATACCAGATTGTATGACGACATCACCTCAAACCTTCTGGTTTAATAATTGGTTAACATTTGCCCTACTGATAAACTCACCTTACTTGAATTTAATCAAATATAATTTGTATGATTAGCCTTAATCATACTGTTAGATCATCACGGCCCAGTTAGGGCTAATTTTACTAACTTATGGGCCTGAGGCCATGTACGTGTAATAGACTAATCCTAGGGATCTAATAGAAAAATTAACCTAAAATGGATTTAAATAAAGGCCCAATAAGGGCCCATTAATGGCCCACTAAGGACCCATTAAGGGCCCAATAGTGAGGGGCCCATTTAGGGAATATATTAGGTCCATTAAGGACCTAATATATGCTGGGCCTGATTTATATCAGGCCCAGCCTCCAACAGCTATAAATATAGCTGTTGGAAGTCCTTTTTTGAAAAAGGAATCTTTTCTGCAGCTTTTTCCAACGGTCAGTTTTTGACCGTTGGACAAAAGCATTAACCTCTATCTCTCTCTCTCTGTGGAAATTTGTATAAAAGGGGCATCTGTTCAGTAATAAAGTTAGTTCATTTTGCCCCAATTTTTCTGTCTCTTCTCCACATTCTCAGAAATTCTCTCTTCAGTCCACTATCTCATCTTTTCCTTCAATTTATTACACATACAAATCTGATAGAGGGCAAGTAAGGCTCGTCTCCGCAGCAAACTAGTTCTTGAGATCATGAATCTGATTTATTATAGGGAAGAAGAGATAAGGAGAGAAGAAAATACTAAAGGATAGTACTAGAATGAAAGAAATCTAGGGCTGATTAGCCAACCCCAGATTAAATGAATGATAGCAAGAAAATAGATTTTAGATTTGATCTTAAGGGGTTTATGCGAAACCTACCAAAATTTTGGTGAAGAGATGAAATTTTTTTCAAAATTAAAAAGTACTAATGCTCAGCCTTTTTACATGGCCCGAAGATTATAGATTATGAAAATGCAATAAACAAACTTCAAAATTTAAGAACCAAATGCACATTCAACAATTTAACTTTTCAATGCCATCCTCTGATGGTGCAATTAAAAATGGGAGGGAGGAAAGAAAATGTCTTATACTTTGTTGATCAATTTCCCTAGTCTAATTTCTTGATCAATTTCCATGACATTTTGCTTCTCCAATTTAGTTGGCCCTTTCCTTGCCAGATTGATGCCAGGGTGCTGTCTGAATTAGTAATGGAAAAGGGTGGAAGGTATGACTGAAACTAGACACTCCCATTCCAGCATTTCCAAAAACTCCATTGCAATCCTCCTCCTCAGCACATTAAATTCTAAAGATTATTGATAGGTTATCCAAATTGCATTAACCATATATGGCAACTTGCATATAGCAAAAATTATAAGAAATAAATTCAACGATGTCAAAAAAAATTGGTTCATAAAATCCTATAAGCTATTCACAAATTGATGTCATGGGAAAATATTTGTATAGTGTGTGAAAGATTGTTGGCACACACTTGGTCTATTTAGATTGAAAAAAAAAATATAAAGATGAATCCTAAATAATAAAACCTTAGAATAGATATCTGGAATTGTTAAAACTTGTTCTTAAGGAGTCTGGCATGAATTCTTTAATGTTTATATATTCTATGGTAACATACATACATTGAGATTTTATTAAGTAAAATTTGATAGCTTTGTCATGATTATTTGCCATTAGGATACAACTATCCAAATTTATTGACATTCTTATGAATGAAGGAAGACCTTGGGCATGCAAAAGGTAGTCTAAGATAAGGTATTGGATTAAGCTGCAATCAAATTTACAGACATATTAGTGGTATTCTTAGCGGTTGTCTAATCCAAATAGGTAAATATCACATATGAGTTCTGCAGATAGATAATATTAATACAAAATTAATAGCCTCCCAAAAGATACATTTATTAGTTCCTGGGATTTCTCTAATCATATGTGATTTTCCCTTTCATTGATATCACAATATATAAATGTTACCTCACATTGCTTTAATTAAAAATCAGACTGTAAAGTTAAAAACACTAATTTTATTTGAATGTCTTGGAAATAATATTCATTAAAATTAATCATCCAACTAAGTATATTAAAACTATTCTCATTAAACATTAGTTTAATCATTCTAGAAAAAAATATTCATTTTACGGTCAGACCTTTGTTATGCTCGAAGTTACCAATATTACAGAAATATATAATTATCAACTAATAAAATGTAAAAATGAACCATAAATTTAGTCACAAAATATTGTTCGTGATTGAGAACTCACAATAGCATAGTCATATGAAATTCTGCTAAAGAGAAGTTCAAAATTGGTTATTTCTGTGTTTGATGCAGGGAAGTTGTAGGCAGTTGTTGATAAGGTGTACATCCAACATTGTGTCCAAAAGGGACGATAATCATACACAGTGGAAGGAAGGCCACATGCTGGCAAGATGCTAGTGGCATCAGCTGGAGATTCAGCCCTAACATACCGTAGGCAAGCAACATTCTAATGGATGACTCAGTGTAGAGGTGGAAAATAAACTTAATTTGTGGGTTCTATGTTTGTGAATAATTTAGTTAATCAATCAAATTTATATAGGACCTTGAATCTTAAGAATAAATTTTAATATTGACAAGAAAGGGTCATCTCCATAGGGAATGGTAATTAGGGAACTAATGATCTTTTAAATGGTGCTTAGGGGAGGGCAAGGAATATTTTTCAATAGAGCAGATATGAATGATGGTAATATGAAAAATGATAAGTAGGAATAGATTTATATGAAATAATATTTTTTGTCAAATTATTTACGGAATAGGTGACATGGGAAAGGATGAGAGATGATGATATATAAAGGTTTAGGATGTGTATGAAATGGACTTGGATGTATTAATGTAGATGGATATGAATGTTGAGAAGAATTCAATGTAAGTGCAATGGAAAACCTTATATCCTTGAGTTCTGCCAAGATCAAAGCAACTTATTTTGGTAGCATATATCCTCCATTTTATTCTATCTTCAAAATGAAGTCAATCATGAGAACATCAAGAAATCTTCATGGATCATAAAATGTATTCTTTCACTTGGCCTACATGGATATTGGGGTCTATCTATCGAGAAGTAGAGGAGAAAAAGAGGAAGCTTCCCTCAAAATTTCAGCCCAAAACTCCAAGATCTTCAGATACTGCCTTTGAAGGATCATTCCAAATTTTTGGTTTTCTCTTGCTTTTGGATTTCCAACAAGTATATGTAATCTTTGCATTTGTCAAAGATCCTGATCGTAGTATACATTAGTCATCACAATCTGAAGCGTGGAAAACTCACATCTTTATATTCTCCTAATGTGTTTATTGATATACACATTTTTGGGTTATGGGGCCTTAATTAAGACAATACTTAAAATGGTTATGCATTGGAAGAGTGAGAATCAAATAACAAAAGACTTAAAAAAAAATCACATCACCTTGGTGCAGACCAGATCTGTAATTTCTCTATTCATTGAGGGAGGCATGTTAAACTATTCATGTGTCCGTCCTCTATACATATCCATGTAATTCCCAACTGACCAAATCTCCTCCATCTTGACAAGCCTCGTTATCTCATTATCCTCGGTATGATCACTCCACCATCCTCGTTATCTCATTCCAACTGCAACAGAAGAGAAATGGAGCCATGGGAAGAAGCAGGAGCTCCTAAAAAATAATGGCACAAATGAACTTTATTCAACGCCTTTCCCTTTTTATGCTTTATCATAAATTTTCATACAAAAACCTTAAACATTCAAAAGATAATTTTTATGTGACCCTCTAGGCCCATGTATCAATGTAATAAATCAATTTATTAGACCAATAAAATTTATTCATCCACATTAATTACATATCACCATATAGATTCATTAATCGCAGGTTGTTAACCTGGGTGTGTGGGAAGAAGCATTGGTGAACAGGGGAAGCTTACCTGCACTCGTCAATTGCCCATGATCCTAGCAGAATGTAAGGATCTACGGTAAGTATCATTGTCTTATGTTGTTCTTTCTCGACATCATTGTTAGATTAGATTAATTTCACTACCACGTCTCGTCATTGCATCACCTCCATACACTCTATAAAAACACATATTACCACATTTACATCATTGTCTTATCATTAATTCACTCATCATTTATCATATACGACTCATTCTCTACCTCGGCCCCGTCATTCTTTGCATTATCATCATTTCATCCTTGCATTCACTTGTTCTTATCATATCTTAATTAACACCAGTTGCTAAATAGTATCCTCATTTTGATATCACTATCTCACCTCGCCTTTTCTCGCCACTCAATTTCATATTTAGTACGTATATCATCTCATCACAATAGTCACTATAATATGAATATTAAACCCTTAAATACCCTATGGAGATAAATCATCACTAGCTTAAGTTACTGAGTGAGTACATGTTTATATTTTCACTGAGTAATCCCAAAAAGTAGAGATGACAAGTTAAAACCTAATTTTTGAGCTTATTAGTGTACATATCTCAATTACACACACTCCCACCCTCCCATTACAAAGTAAAGAGATAAAATAGTGAGAGTTCAGCAGGTCGATGGGGAGTCTTCAGTTATCAGCAGCTGGTTCTTATCCCCCTTAGGGTTTTCTTAGGTTCCCATGCGGGATGTTGTGTCTTGGACAATGACTTAGTATTGATGCATTTGAGTTAGTACTAATGCATTCGGGAATCATCAGAGAACTCTTCTCCGATATTCCATTTCCTTACACAATGACTTCATCACATTTTTTGTTTTAGCTATATCCTTTCATATCAAGGGTGGACGATCACATCTTAACAACTCAATCATCTCTGTGAACTTCTAGCTGCACCTAGTTATTTTTTTTAATACTTTGATATCCTTACCAAGTATCCTTTAAATATAAATTTTTAAAACACATACTTAAAAACTTGAAATCTTTGTATTATGATCCCATCATAATTCACTGAGTTGGATCATGTATTCATGGACTTTATCATTAGCATCATACATGCATTAGAATCAATATGTTTTATAAATGAACACTGAAAATGTATGGAATGTGTGATTTGCTTAATGGTCACATGTATTTACATTACACATTTGACCACTCTCATTCCGCCCCAGGTCCAAACATTTTATAGACTTTTTTGCATTTATAGAAATTTAAATTAGTACTTTTTTAGTTCTGACAGGTGTCCTAACTTTCTTTTTGTAGTTATGAGGATTTTTTTTATCCTTATGTCACATGTTCAACACCTTGAATCCATTTAGTGAGATTTACATATCCTGCCTTTTCTGTCTGCACGTCTCCTGTCACCAAAAAGTGAGAAATGTCATTCTATGATTGGTCTTTATATCATAGATTGTGATTTCATAATGGCACCTTTTGTAATGATTAACACCTCCAATCATTTGTCACATCCGTGGATTGGTCATATCTAATGATTAGCTGCAATTTTAATAACTAATTTTATAACATATAGCGTGACAACATTAAATATCATAAATATCATTTAATATACAAAAAATTATAATCCATTAAAAATCCAAATATCCAAAAAATCAGAATATCACTCTAAAAATAGATTCAATCTTCTTATGACTTATTACAATCATTTGAGAACATTTCAGAAAAATAAATATGTTAATTAGCATGTTTCAGATCTTCCACCTTAATATGCTAAGTCCTTACTAATAATTGTTAGTTTCCTTGGATTTTCCTTGGTTTTAAATATATGTGTTAAATGATACAGCTAAAGGTGCGCAAGTTGAAAAGATCTATTTATCGACTAAAACCTGTTTCCCTAAGTTGGAATACAATTTTTTGACAATGTGATCAAATCACGTCTTCATAAAGACAGAAGATGAGCCAATTATTTCATTTTTGAATATTAGTGGATATGGTTTAAAGTTTGGGGACTTTTATGAAAATTTCTGTTAGGGGAAAACTTTTATAAAAAATTCTTAGAGAGTATAAATAGAGGGGGCACTCTCTTATGATACCATGAGAATCAGTTTTGAGTTCTTCCCTTTCTTTTCTTCCTCTGTTTGAATTTGCTTCACGTGTGATAAGATAGAGAGAAAACTATATTTCTAGCAATATAGTTTGAGGAAAGAAGAGTAGATCTAGTACTCTTATGATCATGTGGATACATCTGGAGTCCAGACATTTGAATGGCTTAAAGAGACTCCTCCAATGAAGCAATAATTCATCGATTCAAATCATGCAAAGGGGATGTTTTTTATTATATCTTGGGTTGGATATTTAGAACCGCGGACCGGTCAGACTTGACCGAATGTGGACCGTAGGTCATCCCTTATGATACCATGAGAATCAGTTTTGAGTTCTTCCCTTTCTTTTCTTCCTCTGTTTGAATTTGCTTCACGTGTGATAAGATAGAGAGAAAACTATATTTCTAGCAATATAGTTTGAGGAAAGAAGAGCACTCTTATGATCATGTGGATACATATGGAGTCCAGGCATTTGAATGGCTTAAAGAGACTCCTCCAATGAAGCAATAATTCATCGATTCAAATCATGCAAAGGGGATGTTTTTTATTTTATCTTGGGTTGGATATTTAGAACCGCGGACCGGTCAGACTTGACCGAATGTGGACCGTAGGTCATCCATTTGAGGAAGCACCCTTTGGTCAGGCAGTTTAGGTCCACTGGCCAAACCAGACTGGAACCAGAAGTAAATTATTAAATATTTATTTAATTTTTTTATCATTTAAATATATTATCTCTGTATAGCCGCGATGAAGCAGGCACCCACTTAATGAAGAGGAATTCTTCAAAATCAAGCTGCAAGAGCCCATCAAAACTTCTTCCTCGCTTGAACTTTTTTCCTTTTCTATTCTCCCCAATAGTTCTCCATGAAGAAACAGAGGGGTGGAGGGAGAAATACCAAAAGAGAAAGATTGAGAGAGAGGTGTAAAAGAAAGAAGGGAGGTGAGAAGGGGCATTCATTACCATCTGTTCTAAAACTTGTTATGTTGATATTCAACCTAAACATCAACATAAAATTTCTTTTTTGCCTTTGAAATTGATTAGTCAACTTGACCAGCATATGACTAGATCAAACCAGATCGAGATCGAACAAGAACAGACCAGAATCGGACAGAACTTTAGGTAAGGTTTAGGTCTTTGTTAAAAACCCAGACCGGGACCCTCAACCCCTAATTATATCTACATTTTCAGTTTTAAGATCCATCTTTGACTTGACATTCCACTGCAAAATTAATCTTTGATAGAGTTGATTTGGGCTACCAATCCCAACAATGGTATTAGAGCCTCGGCGTCCCATTTGATTGACACAAAACCATCCAAAAGTACATTCAAAAGTGTGTTCGTGATCCTATTAAGGACTTACGTTTCTCAGAACGGCCAACTGATAGTTAAGGTGCCCAAGGTAGCTGCCACAAGTGTGAGCACCAAGCAAGGTATAGGATAACCAGCTATAACAGTCACTATTACCAGTAGTAGGGGCCACTATGAGTTCCAACACTAGTTGGCAGCCATCAGGGCACCAACACCAATGTCCTCTTGATGTATATTAAATAGGCGTGAAGGCAAACACACGACCATGTTATGTTTAAGTTGAATTTTTTTCCTTCTTAATCTCGTGAGATGTTTATAATGAAGGACATGAATATGTCCAATGACATAGCGAATTATGATGAGATTATTTTACAGCGATCACTAGTCTTTAAGCGTGTATTCTAAATATTCGTATTAGATGGATACTCAAGACATACATCGAACTATCATATGATAGAGTAGCACTATCTTATCCTACTAATACAATACATATGGCTGATCTTGTGATCATTAGTCTAGAGACACTGAAATATGGTGTGTTCTCTTTCTAGAAATAGTTTGTTAAATTGAGCTGTATGAATCCTATAAATGAATTAGATTGATTCAGATCGAAGTGGTATGTCAACCTAAGACACCAAGGATATCTCATGCATAGACGATTGTATTTTCACTCAACTGTAGGAGTCTCCTATCATGGGGTTCAAATGTCATAGCTTGGATATAGCAAGAAGCACATGTAGGTGATTGAGTGGTCAAGATGCATTTGTATGACCCCGATAAAAGATGATTGATTCGAAAGAGAAGATGCATTAAATATTCAGCCAGGGTAATGGAGATATTTGGGAAGACATTCTCCAATGATCCTCATTATGCATCAATACTAACTGAATTACAGTTTATGATTTGACAATTAAGCATACCATAAATCATTCAGAAGTCCCACGAGGATGAGTGATTATACATTTACAGTATCTAAGGCCAGCAAAGGTTCCATGAGAGAGTTCAATCACTACTCTGTGTCTTCTAGAGCACCCACAAGCTGAAAATTTTCCTATCAATTGGGTTAAATAGATCATTGATTAATTAATCTATATGCTGATATAGCTAATTAATGATATTGATCAATAAGTGTTATTGGGTCATTAAAGTTACTAATTAAAATGATACATGAGCCTAGATGCCAGTGGATATACTTGATGTTAGAAGGGTTTTAAAAATACCTTAAATAAGTCTAAATAGAAGGGAGGCATCCATTTTAGGTGCCCATGGCAGCTTGCACCGAGATATGAACTAGGTATGACATGTAGAATTCTATAGAAAAGAGAGAGGGAGAGAGATGTAGAGGTAGAAGCAAAGTCCACAGATAGGTGGAGAGTTTTAGAGTGATAGAGAGAAAGGGAAAAAGATAGATGGAGGAAGACCGAGAGATAGAAAGATATGTTTGAACATAGAGATAGAAAGAGTTAGAGTGAGAGAGATGGAGATATATAAAGAGTGAGAGAGATAGTGAAGAGAGGGAGAAACATAGGTAGAAATAGGGAGAGAAAGATATAGAGATTGAGAGTATGAAAGATAGAGTTATGGAGATATATAGAGTGAGATATATAGTGAAGAGATGGAGAAAGAATGGTAGAAATATAAAGAGATAGATGTATAAATAGAGAAAGAACGACTGAGAGATAGATATCATAATTGAGAGAGATGGATAAAGAGACAAAAGAGAGATGGAAATATTGATATGGAGTTATATAGATAGATGGAGGTAGTGATAGAGAGATCGATAGAGACATCTATGGAGAAATAGAGAGACTAATAATTTATATGGGCATATGTAGGCATATGTAGAGAGTGATAGAAAGATAAGTAGAGAGATATAGATAGCATTAGAGACAGAGATTTGGATGATAAATATAAAGAGTGAGAGAGAAAGGAAGAAAGATTGACAACTAAAGATAGCAATAGAGAGAGATATATAGAGACATAGAGAAATAAAAAGTCATATATAGAGATATATAGAGAGAGAATAATACAGAGATAGATTATTAGATAGACAGATTAAGAGAATAGAGGGAACCTTGGAAAGAGATTAAGAGAGGCACACAGGGAGAGATGTAGATAGGGAATAATAGAGAGATGAATATAGAAACATATAGAGAGATTGATGAGTTTAAAACATATTATATTACATATTTAATTTTATTTTTTCTCTCCATTTTGTGTCCTCTTTATCATCCATTTTTGTCATCTCATCGTCACATCCCATTGTAAACCTCACAGTCGCATAGAACTT
The DNA here is from genome assembly GCF_029677425.1 of Wolffia australiana. Classification (NCBI taxonomy): domain Eukaryota; kingdom Viridiplantae; phylum Streptophyta; class Magnoliopsida; order Alismatales; family Araceae; genus Wolffia; species Wolffia australiana. The sequence goes on from NC_135853.1 coordinate 2,492,207, forward strand.
CCCAAACCAAAAAGGAACCAGTTTTTAGTCTTGTAAATCTGATAAATAAATCAAGCCTAGAGTTTTGCATAATCTTCAATAAACATGCACAAGATGACTCAAGGAGAGGAGGCTCCAGCACACAAGAACAACGAGCGCCGACACAGACGTTGGCGGCGCGGAGGCCCGGACACCAACCAAGAACCTGCACTCACCCACCGATGGGTCAACGGTGGTGACCAGACCTATCCCTCCAAAGTCGCAGCTGTTGGCGCGTTGACCCTGCAGCTGGTAGTAGCTGTTGAAGGCATATGACACGTTCCCCGGCCACGTCAGGTTCCCACACGACCCACCAGAGGCCAGCGCACTGCAGTCTGCAGTGGAGCACACGTCGGCAGCGGCAACAGATGCATTGACCAGGTCCTTATTGCCATCAGCCACACACCACCGAGACGGAAGATAGTCCACACCAGCAGCCCCCGCCAGCGGCTTTGACCCCTGCCCCAGATCAACACTATACTTGGCCTGCCCATCAAAGGTGAAAACCCCATAATGCCGGCTAACTCCGTTATCGCCGTCCCCAAGCCGGTTCTCGTCCAAGAGGCTAAAAACGTAAACTCCCAACGGTGGCTGCTTGGGCCTCAGCGGCGTCCCCCCGCCAAGCCAATCAATGAGCCCGCTCATGAAAGTCTGTGCATTCGCCACCGTAGCCGCCACCGCCCCGTCGGTGGGCCACCCAATCTTCCCCACCATTATGTCCATGTCTGTGTGGCCTGCCTTAGTCAACGCTGATGCCAGCGAGTCAACGACAGCAGAGAACAAGTCTGCATAGACGTGGCTGCCGTCGCAGAGAGGCCGGGGCGTTGACCGAAACAGGGCCTGATCCAAAGTGAAGGTTTGACTCTGCTGGAGGATGAGGAATGGGTCAACGTTGACCACAAAGGGTGCACCCTGGTCAGCGAGGAAGGCGAGGAGTTCACCCATGGTCTTGTTGAGGTCAACCCTGAAGTGGCCACTTGAGGGCAGGCTGGCATTTGTAAGGATTACGTCAGCATTACATGGAACCACGACTTTGACTTTTCTGGACGGCGTCGCCGCCGCCAGGGCGAGACGGATGTTGACGGCAGCGCCAACTGCAAAAGGGGCGTATTTGTCCCTGTTCCTCTGGAGGAATGGCTCGTCCCCCACGGCCACGTACCTGCAGTTGACGACATCAGTCAATGGTTGACCAACTATAAACAGAAAGAACACATCAGCTTCTTCCTCATCTAAATTCAAAACAGATTGTGATCTTGCCAGCAGCACATATTCTTGAATTTTGCTAGTATATTGAAACCAAAACTGGCTTGATTTGATTTTTCTGCAAGATCTAGCGATTGGAAGACGCGTGATCACTCAATTCAAATTCAGAAAGCCAGCGACAAGATCGTTTTACTTCCGAATCATCGCAGAAATCCAAATAAGGTTAGATATGGGGCAAGAAAATCTGCATCAAAGATTGATTTCATCCACCTGTTACGGTTAAAACTGCACGATTTCAAATCAAATTCAGTGAGCCAACGACACGATAAGATAATTCTCAAATCATCGGACAAATCCAATAATTTCTGATAAGGAACAACAGGAAAAGGTATCGAGATGATCTTTTGAGCAGAGATTTCGTTAGAAGAGGGATAGAACTCGGCTTACTCGATTCGGACATCGCCGGCACCGGCATTTCCAGTGATATGACGAGTGACATTCTCCTGCACCCAGCTCTCAGCGGCTTTCCTTGATAAATTTAGGGTTTCGAGCATGTCGTTGGGGACGCCGATCACCACCGAAATGCCGGTACGAGACAAGCTTCGAAGAACGAGGGGATCCGCGTCGCGGATCATAACGCGGGAGATGTTGTTACGCTTGAGCATTCCCGCCGCCACCTTCTCAGGAGGAAGAGGTTGGGACGACTCCGTGCCCCAAAAAACCCCAGTTTCTACCGCAATCAGACCTCTCAGATTCAGAAATAGCAGAAAACTTACAAGATAGATGCCTGCCGCCATTGAATCCGAACTCTGAGCTCTTCTTCTTCTTCAATTTCTTCTTCTTCTTCTTCCTCAATTTCCTCTTCTTCTTCAATTTCTTCTTGGGTGTTCTTCGAGTTCGAGCAGCTTCTACTGGTTTATATAGATCACTCTTCGACTGTGGAGCGGGATTTAAGGCCGTCCACGTGGATAGATAGACTAATCTGGACCGTCCAAAGCTTCAAACTGGTTTTCCCGCCGATTAAAAATAAACCTTCTATTTTGATTGATAAGATCGCGTGAGATAACGGTCAAAGTTGACTTTTCAGGAGTACGGACTGAATTTCAAAAAATTGGCCCCAATATTAATAGGGTTTGACCAGATCCAACCAGACCGTGGGTCCTCCATTTTAGGGTGGGCCGGTTTTCAAACAGGTTTAGGTCCAAGGGTCAAACCCGACGGGAAGTATATTATTTGATATTTTAAAAAATCCTAAAAAGATCAAATCAAACTGGACGGAGAGGTTTCTATTAGCTCATTGTAGAAGCCATATATTTGACCATCTATGGGCACCCACTTGTAGAGGATATTTAACATTACTATGAACAGATATTTTCTACTTTGACTTTGACATTGACTAGTCAACCTGAGCAGACCAGGACTGGTTCGGACCGGATTGGGACCGAACAAGAACAGATCGGAACCGGACCAAAGTTTAGGTAAGATTTTGTTTTTTGCTAACTACTTTTTGCCCGTCAGCGAATGAGCGAGATATTGAATGTCTGAGAAACTATGTGGGATGAAATCGGGGCGGTTTCAGATACTGGATATTCCATGGATATCATAGTGCTTACTATGCGTTGAATAGTCGTTCTGGGTTTCTATATCGAAATCTGTATCGCCTTGGTATCTGGATATCAGTTGTTTTCTCTAACAATGAGTTGTCCTATATGGAAGACGAAGAAACGTGTAGAAAAGTTGTGATAATATTTTAAGCTGACAAAAACTAGTGACAATTCCAGGTAACCTCAAACGCCTTTCACGTGATGCGCGATGTTCGGCCTTAGTAAATGTCCACCAGGTTGGGTGTCTGGGTGTCTCTGTTGACATTGACTTTGGTAATTGACTTGCCTCAGTTCAATACTTTTGGGCCCAAAATCAGTCAAATTATTCTAATATTATAATAAAATAATGAAAATGTAACATATGATAAAAACTATCATAGGAATACCATGTTGGATATAAAAAAAACCAATACCCAACACCAATATCCAGTACTGTCATTCAATCCTCCCAGAGGGGGACAGATGACGATACTGGGAGGGACGATAGTATCAGTACTGTAACAATCAATATCTAATGTCATTATCAAATATGCTCTCATAAAAATTGCACTGCACATAACCCCATGCTGTGTGAATGTGCAGTTTAGAGCAAATTAAAACAGTTACTTGTTCTCTTCCTCTCAGGTTTCTCTTTTTGCTCTCTCTTCTTTCCCTCCCTCTCTCTCTCTTGCTCACTCTTCTTTTCCTCTTCCTCTACTGTTCTTCTCTCACTTTCTCTCAATCATTCTTCTATCTCTCCCCCCTTCCCCGCCGCCCGAATCCCATCGCCGAACTCCCTCTATAGTTCAGATTCTGCCGTTGACTGCTTCTGCGCCACATTCGCCGAACTCCCTCTTTAGTGCAGATCACGGAGAACACACAAAGATCAAGAACAAGAAGAACACGATCACGGAGATAACCACCGGAGGCGAAAGGTCGATGATCCACCGGCGCTCTCTCTGCCGTCACTTCTTCAAAGACAATCTGAGATAGCGACTGTTCATCTTCGCCGGCCACCAACAAAAACTCTCTCCGATCAAAGAAGAAGATCACAGAAGAGAGATCGAGATCGAGATTGAGATCTTCTTCTTCCTATTCTTCTTCGCGCTTTTAATGGCCGGCGAGAGTGCTCTGATTTTGTTCTCAGTAATTCGATTAAACATACATTTCATGTTTCATGCTGTATATAGTTCGATCAGAAGTGCAATTCAAATTTAGTTTTTGAGATTTCGATCGGAAGTGCAATTTGAAGTTAGTTTTTGACGATTCGATCGGGAACACAATGCAAATTTTGTTTTTTTATGATTTCGATCATAAGCACTTTTTAGTTTTGTTTTTGAGGATACGATCAGAAGCGCAATTCAAATTTCATTTTCAACTATTCGGGAGGCAACTATTCGTTTTCAACTTCGGAGCAGCCTCCGAAGAATTCAACCACGGTCTTCATCATCCTCAAATCAACCGGCGCTTCCTTCTTCTCCCCCACCAATTTTTCCTCGCTCTATCTACAGTTTAGGGTTAGCGACGAGACCGCAGCCTTTGAATTTCTCAGGGCTCCTCCGGCACGCTGTCGATTTCCTTATGGATTCAAGTTGTTTTCGAATGCGATCAGAGTAGCAATTCAAATTTTATTTTCGATAATTCAATCACAGGTGCAATGCTAAATTAGTTTCCGAAATTTTGATCGAACATAATTTAAAATTTGTTTTTGATAATGCTCTCAGAAGCGCAATTTTAAGTTAGTTTTTGAAGATCCGATTGGACAAAAAATTCAAATTTCCTTTTTTAGAAGTCAATCAGAAGCGCAATTCAAATTTATTTTTTGAAATTTTGATCGGACATAATTTAAATTTCACTTTTGAAAATGCTCTCTGAAGTGCAATTTCAAGTTAATCTTCTAAGATCCGATCAGACACACAATTCAAATTTCCCTTTTAAGAATTCGATAAGAAGCTCAATTCAAGTGTTGTTTTCGAATGTGATCTGGGTAACAATTCAAATTTGTTTCCGATTATTTGATCAGAGGCACAATTCTAATTTAGTTTCCGAAATTTCAATCAGACATAATTTAAATTTCATTTTTGAAAATGCACTCAGAAGCGCAATTTTAAGCTAGTTTCGAATATCCGATCGGACACACAATTCAAATTTTCCTTCTAAGAACTCGGTCAGAAGCGCAATTCAAATTTAGTTTTGAAATTGCGAGCATTTCATTGATACTTAAGAATTCCTTTTAAGAATTATGAAATTTCTTTCCACCCCAAGAGAGCATTGCGAGCGGGCCACACTAGTATATCTCAATCATTCTTCTCTTGATTGCTTGTTGCCTTCTCTTCTCTCTCTCTCATTCTCTCTATCTTGATGGATCATTATTCTCTCTCTCACTCTCTTGCCATATCTTCTCTCTCCTACACTCTTCTCTTCCTCTCTCTCAATCGATCATTCTTCTATCTCTCTCCTTCTCTCTCTCTCTCTCTCTCCTCTCCAGTCTCATGATTGATCATTCCTCTCTCTCTCTCTCACTCTTCTCCTTGTTGAGAATCTTGAATTTTGAAGACGAACGAAGAATAGCAAGAGATTGAGAAAGGAGAAAGAGAAGGAGATAGAAGAGACACAAGAAGAGTTGAAGATCATTGTATTTCCCTTTAACTTGAACTTAACATTGGTTTGATATTTATAATACGTATATCGTAGTGGAAATAGCAAGTTACAGTTTAGTGTAAATATATCCGTTGTAACAGATTTACACCGGATATATTTCATTTAAAATCAAATCTGATCTGAGCCGTTATAACTGGATGGGTGCACCGATCACGACCGTTGATCGGTGCCGTGGACCCCTTCTTATAACGTTAAAGACAGATCTGATCTGATCCGTTATAACTGGATGGGTGCACCGATCACAACCGTTGATCAATGCCGTGTACGCATTGTTCCTAACGTATAGATGTGAATAGATCTTAGCCGTTATCATCCTAACTAATGTTGAATCCTATTCTATGTTTAAACCTATATTTAATCCTAAATATCTAAGCCTCTAACGAGTATAGATTATATATTCATTTTACTATCTAATCTTGATTAACCCCTAACTGGAGACTGTCACCGGGTCTTTCGAGTTTGAGACTCTTTCCTCAACACTCCTCTCTCACGATCGATCATTCTTTTCTATCTCTCTCTCTCAATCTTTGATCTTCTCTCACGATTGATCATTCTTCTCTCTCTCTCTCTCTCACTCTTCTATCTTCTCTCACGATCGATGATTCCTCTCTCTCTCACTCACTCGCTCGATCTTCTCTCTCTCACTCATTCACTTGACCTTCTGTCTATCTCTCTCTTCTCTCGCCCTCTCTCTTGATCAATCAATCTTTTCTCTCTCACTCGTCCAATATTATATATATCTCAATCAATCATTCTTTTCTCTCTCACTTGCTCGCTCACTTAGTATTCTCTCGCTCACTTCACCTTCTCTCCCTCTCTCTCTATCTACCTATTGTAAAGAATTCTCGATAGAGTTTGAAGAAGAAGAAGATGAAATGGAGTAGAAGAAAGAGAAGAGAGAGAGAAGTTGAGAGGGAAGAATGACAACGAACAATCTTGAATATCGATTGTTTATTAATCCTCAAATTTAACAGACAATGTTTGTTCATATTTATAGTCATAGTGTGATACTATAAATAGTAATGTTTCTGTTTTAATCATAGCCGTTATAACTGTGTAACGGCTATGTTAAAAACAAATTCTAGCCGTTAGATCAACAGGAATGTTTCCTATTCTATGTTTAATCCTGACCGCTAGATTGAATCCTATTCTATATGGAATCCTATATTTAATCCTAGCCGTCTATTCTCATAACGAGTATATAGATATTTGGGTTTTAACTAACTAATGGATTAAAAATCCTAAGGTTCTCCGTGTGGTCGCCTTCGCTGACTTGTCTGGTCCAGCATTCCTTAACACCTATCTCTAGATCTTCTTATCTCTCGCCTGCTCCTCTCCATCTTGCTTTCTCTCGCTCACTCCTCTCTCTTGATTGATCTTCTCTCTCACCCACTCTTCTCTCCCTCCTCTCTATTGGTCACTCCTCTCCCTATCTCTCTCAATCATTTGAAGCCTAAGTTTGCAATCATTCTTGCGAATTTGTGCAATGTGTGATGCAAATTTCTTTACACCCTTTGCTACTCTCAAACACTGTATCTCTCACTTTTTATCTATCAATCTCTATCTCTACATCTATCTCTCGTTACTTCTGCTCTCTCAATCTCTGTCTCTCCCTCTTTTTCTCTCACAATCTCCATCTCTCTCTTTCTCTCTCAATCTCTATATTTTCTCTTTCTCTCACTCTCCCATCTCTCTCCTTTTTTCTCTCAATCTCTATCGCTCTGATTTTTTTCCTCCCTGAATCTCCATCTCTTTGTATGTTTCTCTTTCTTATCTCTATGTTTCTCTCTCTCTCAACATCTATATCTTTCTCTCCCTCTTTTCTCTAAGTATCTCTCTCTCTCTCTCTCGTTGGAAATATATGCGGCTTGGAAGCCAATTTTACATTCCACGTCTTATTTAATATACATAAATATAAAATATTCATTATAATGTGCCTGCTTTCTCTCTCACACCATGTCTCTCTCACTCTCTCTCTCTTTCTCTAGCTCTCTTTCATTTTCTTGCTCGCAATCTCTCCCTCTTATTCTCTCTTTCTCTTGCTCTATTTCTTTTTCTCCCTCGAAATCTCTCTTTCTCTCTAATTTTTTTTGTCTATTTATATATTTCTCTGAATCTCTATGTTCTGTATTTCTCTCTATCTTCATTCCTCTCTCTTTTTCTCTCTCAATCTCTCTCTCTCTCTCTCTCATTCTATTAATCTCAATCTATATCTACTTTTCTCTCTCTCTCTCTATCTCCAACCATCTCTCCCTCTTTTTCTCTCTCTTAATCTCCATCTCTTTTCTCCCTTTCTAACACTCTCCCTCTCATTTTCTCTTTTTCTGTCCCTCTCTCTCTCAGTTTCTCTTCTAATCTCTCTCTCACAATCTCTTTTTTTCTTTCTCTGAATATCTATCCCTTTCTCACATGTTTTCTTTCTCAATCTCTATCCCTCTTTCAATCTATGTCTCTCTCTCTCTCTCTCACGTACATCCTCCCCATTATCTCTCTTCCTCCATGAGTCCTCTTTATCTTTCTTTCACGCACACATATACACCTTACTTTATATATCTCTCTCTCACCCTCAAACATACACCCTCCCTCTCTCTCTCTCTCTCTCACACACACACCCTCCCTCTTTATATCTCTCTTGTTCTCTCCCACATCTCCCTCTCTATCTCTCTCCCTCCTTGCCTCCTTTGTTTCTCTCTCTTTCTCTCTGCCCGTCTCCTTTAGTCTCAATGACTCATCCCCCGAGAAGCGAAAATTTGGAAGATGTGGGAAACAGAATTTCAGAGAGAGTGACATAAGAGATAGGGAATGGAGTAGTTGTCAAGAGGAAGACGGAGGAGGAGAAGAGAACTTGCGTCCATGGATAGCCTGCTCGGCCTCGGCTCTCTTCTGGGCATCTCTCTTGGCCTTGCGCCGGGTGTATCTCTCCTCCGAGTTGTCGCGAACTCTTTCCATGACAACATCGAAGCCAGGTATGGTACGCTCCAGCTTGTTGTACACTCTGTAGCTCAGATTGTAGAAGGTCCTGAACAGGCGCTGCCAGGAAGGAAACAAAAATCAGAACCGATGCGTAATGTGAGATGAAGTTGGTGATAATAATGACGATGATGATAATTACTATGAGGAATACGTAGACGACGACGATGATGATGATGATGAATAAGAAAAATAAGACAATGAGGATGACAATGAAAAGAAGATGAAGGACATGGTGAGGCTGATGACGATGATGATGATAGTGAAGCTAAAGTAGTAGTAGAAGAAGACAATGATGATGATAATGATGACGGCAACGACGACGACGACGACGACGATGATGATGATGATGAAAAGGAATAAGAAGAAGAGGATGCTGATGATAATGATGATGATGACAATGATGACCTTGACATCCTTGTTCCAATGGCGGATATAGGGCGGCCCAGTGGTGTAAGCGCCCAGCGGCTCCCTGTACCACTCTCCCCCATAAGTGATCTTATCCATGGCCTGCTCCACGCTGAGCACCTCCCATGGCCTCAACCCAGGGATGATATTCGCCAGCCGGTTTCTGCAAAACAAATCCAACAGAATCAAACCAGGATGGAGATGGAGAAACAAAGAACACAAGCAAGATAACTCTCTCTCTCTCCTCTTGTGGCAGAAAACAAAAGGCAAATGTAGAAGAAGCCCAGAAACCCACAAGAGGAAGAAGATAACTCCTGCTTAGCACAACCATCAGACCGCAGTATGGAAACAAAACAGACGGATAAGCTAATTTGTAGAGATGCCCGCCTCACAAACCCCTCCCAGGACCAGTAAGGGACAGATAGATGGGAGAGTCATCCCATACCAATTCCTTCCCCATGCCATTTCTGTCCTGAACTGGTTCTGTCCTACGGTATCCATCCATGTACCGTTTGGGATCTGGACCTTCCATTTGGGATGGGATATGATGACGGCATTGGACGGAACGGATGACAGTTCATTATTTGTCCCTGAACCTTATCCATGGATGTATACTGCATTTCATCCCAGACTGCAGGATGTTGGTTGGGAAAGAGCTTATCCCGTCCCCTCCCAGGAGATATCAAAGCCTACTAAACTGTGGAAGAAGAAAAAGACTTAAAGGAAGAAAGAATTTGGCACCTTAGTTCCTTGGGAATGAACTTGTTGGGCATATGATCAGATTCAAGGATGGAGGTCAGCTCGGAGCCGCTGGCCCAGAGGAAGAGGGCATGGCTCGGCGTTCTCACTCCAGGCCAGATACCATCGTTGGCTTGCAGCACTGCCATGTCTCTCCTTTTGCTCTCAATGGCCTCATCCTGCAGCTGTTTGTACGTCTTCTTCTCAAACCCTTTGAGAGGCACCATTGGGGACATTCCCTTCTGAAGCTTGTGGAGAAAAGCCGTCGCCGCCGCACCTAACCTCACTGCACCAAGAGCATTATCCCAAATCTCCATGAGAAACCATAGACTGTGAGTGTTTTTTCTTCCATAATTTGACTTAATTCCACTGCACAAGAATTTTGAACAATTTTTCATGTTTAAATGAAGATTTATGACGCTGATAAGGTTGAACCAGTCAGATGGAGATATAAAAAGAAAAAGCAAGATAACCCTGATCGGTGTCTGCAAAATCATAAGATCCTTGAAAACAACATAATTTTTTTTACAAGGCAAAATAAGGATGGTATTTTCCTTGATTTTTCAATGCATATTTTTGGAAGAAAGTTTCAAGGCCTTTTTTGATAAAGATAATTCTATATATCCATGTGTAACATTGCCTACGACTATTTTCCATTCCAAATTGGTCTAAATTCTATATGATGTTTTTTTTTGAAGAAAAATTCTATACAATGCTGTAGGGTTTTCGAGAAATTTTCAAGCTTTGACGAAGATTTGTGGTACTGATAAACTTAAATCGATCTGAAAATAAAATAAACATAATAGTTTAAAATAAGATGGGAATCTGCAAGATGATTAAACCGTTTGAAATAAGATAATTATTAAGAGACAAAATTAAGAAGGAATTTTCCTAGATATTCATGACAACCTTTGAAGAACATAATCCAAAATGTCTAGGAGGAACATTGCCTTAGGCTACTTCTCCGTACATAATTTGTCTAAATTCTTCTGTATATATTAGATTTTTTCATAAATTTTCACGCTATGGTGAATTTTTATGATTTGTGATATAAGATTTGTCATTTTGAGTAGGATTTTTTTAAGAACCATATTTTGAGACTAGGCAGACCTTCCCACGTGGCAATCGCCTTCTCCAGGCCATAGACCATGCCAATAGGCGCCCACTCGTCCATGTCTTCCCCCCAAATAAAAGTGTGGGTGTCGATTATCCCTCCCGCCCATGCAGTTTTAAGTGTTATGAGCTCCAATGGTCCCCTCGTTCGACCCAACCTATCCTTGTAGTACCAGCCACCACTCCTCATGATGACTGGGAAAAAAAACAAAATTAGACTTAACCCAGGATTAAGATAAAAAAATAAACTAAAAAACGAAATTGTAGAATAAAAAAAAAAAACATTACAAGAAATTTACTGCACTGGGGGGAACAAAAAGAATTGACTGGTTCGGAGGAAGAATTCAAACAACAAGAGTCGCCAATTTAGCCCGGCATTCCAAATATCCATTTAAACATTTCATATGAGTTTAACATTAATCCATTAAATTTATCATGGAATACTAAAGATAAACTAAAAGGAACATAAACCACATGTGATCACTCGGCAGAAGAGAAAATCTTTCCTGCCATCATTTCACCCCATATCTGTGATTAAGTGAGAGAGAAACCTACTTCCATCATATCTGTGATTAAATTTATTCTTCAGTAAAAAGTTGCAAACAATCTTCTCCCTCAGACATCCAGATGGAAATCTAGTTTGACACATAAACCTGTGATGAAAAGTGAGAAAGACCTTCCCATTACACAAAAGTTTCTTACAGACAGATCTTTGATTTAGATTTTCTCTCTTCTGTAACAAAATCACAGTAACCTTCTCTCTCTGATGTGTCCACACGACAATCCGATCATAAATCTGTGAAGAAGAGAGAGAAAACTCTACTTCTTCCTACATAGAAAATTTCCATGAATCCAGATTAACAAGGAAATCATGAATTCACTCATGCGAATCTCATCAGAAGCCACCTCCCCTCTTAAATCCATAAAAAAAACAACCGAAGAAGAAGCAGAAAAGAAACATAGAAAGCAGAGAAACTCACAGTCATAGTAACGCTTCTCCAGGCGCTTATACCCAATAGCCTGAGCAACATCAATGGGCCTTCCAGGTGGATACGGCCGCTGCCTGAACCCCCACAACCCAAAGAAGAACTGCCTCGCAAAATCCCAAAACTTATCCGACGCCTCCTTCTTCGTCTTGATCGCCTTCCTCGGCATCGGACGCCCATCCGGCCCAGGAACGTTAGGCAGCTTCTTCCACAACTCCCTGTCCTCCTTCCTGAAGGGCCTCGCATTCTCCTCCAGCTCCATCTCATTGATCGAATCCGCAATCTCCTCCGCGCGTCTGAGGAACTGCACGACGGGGCTTTGGCGGAATTCGGCCCACCATAGCTCGTTCTCGGCCTTCTCCTCGGGAGAGGCGGCCGACTTGTCGTCGAAGACGGGGTCTTCGGCGAGGATTTTGTCCACGAGAGGGGATTTGCGGAAGTCGGGGCGGGCCTCGCATTCCCAGAAGAACTGATCGAGCATTTGGGTATAAGGGCCGCTGGATTCTTCGGCGGGGGCGGAGGCGGAGAGAATGGGGGAGTTGGAGGAGGAGGAGTCCTTGGGCTTGGAGAAAGATAGGTTTTTTCCGCCGATGAAGGCGAATTTGGGGGCGGCGCCTCCGCCGGAGGGCTTGGGAAGCCAGTTATCGCCGAACCAGCTCGCGTTCAGCGAACCCATCGCCGCCGCGCCGAGCTTCGGAGCAGAGCTTCGGAGGAAGAAGAAGAAGATAACATTGCTGGAGGAAGAACAGGGTTTAAATCCTTTTTTTGGTTCATCCCTGAAATTTCTTTTATGAAAAGTCTGAGAGAATTTTAGAAAAAAAAAACTCCAAAGAAATTATGTTAGATCATGTGAATGATTTGTGTTTAGGTGGGTTTTTGAGTGGGTTTTCAACACTTTGTATGAATAGCGGGCTCCTCTCGGAATGCTCACTTGACTCTCTCACTCTCTTGTTGGCCAATCAGCCTCACTCTCTTATCTGTGTACCGCGGCATGGGGTGAATAGACAGCAGTTGGCTCGAGTCCCCCACTGCATTCCCCCATCAGGCTCCGCCCTTCTACATACACAGATAGAGAGTGAGTGAATAAAGAAAAAAGTCCTTGATTTATGACGCGAGCCCGAGATGTTGACTTACTCGTAGTGGGCCTCCTCGTCGACGATAAAGTTCCAGCTCTCCCCCGTCGTGCTCTTCCCGTATTTATGAACACGCTGCAAATGGAGAGGCACCGTGATTAACTAAAAGCATAATCAAGGATCGGGAGCCAAGGAGCTACCCAGAAGCAAGGTGCTCTTCTCCCCAAGCTCTCGACCATCCTAGAGATATTTTAAAAACAAATAATTACTCAATATTCATCCGTGGGAGATATATGCCACGTCTCTCCTTTTGGGGCACCGACGCCAGAGAAGAATCTCTCTTCCCACTTGTCCCCCCACTTAGTGCTGGTTTCTGTTTCCGTCTCTCTGTAATCAAGGAGCTAGATCTTTGTTTCTGTCTGCTAGGGGGGCCCGCTGGCACTGCTCGCTTGGGGTATGGAGAGAAGATGGTGAGGGAGAAAGAATTTCTTCAGCACCGGAGGTTGAATTTAGTGATTAGAGGCATTCATGCAAATCATGTGTAAGATGAACAACAAAAATTGAAAGAAAAAGTGAATATTAGGAATATTATGTAGAGAGTGAAAACCAGAAATTTTGTTATTGTTATTTAAGAACTTCAGCAGAATGATGGAAAACATTGATGGAATAATAGATGAATAAAGAGGCCTAATTGATCTTCAAACTTAAATATCTTTGATTTCTTTTCTTTTCTTTTTTATGAATTACAAAATATCTTCGATTTCTAAGGGGTGTTGTTTCTGAGATATTCCCTAGAGAGAGTGGAGTTTGAATTCAGGCATCCAAATAATCCAGTATGCCAAATATTTTGATTTATCTCAAAACTAACTGGAATATCTTCAATATCTTAGAAACCTCATTTACCGGAAATTTCTACACAATTCGATACAAACAGAATTCCGCTTTTGTGAAAGTAAGAAATCAACAGAGTGGCATTAATAAGTTTGTAGATCGATAGATAAAAAAATGATGACTAAAGAACCGAAGGAGAATGTGGTTTTAATACCTTGGACTTTTCCTCGATAGCGGAAAACTGGCGGATCCGCCATCACAAACCGACATGAGGCGCCAGGATATCTTCGGCTAGCCAATTCCGCCTTCAAATCGGTTATCTCATGACCTAGGATTTTCCTCTTCCTCTCCCATAACCTCCAATTGTCAACCAGTTCATCGTACTCTTGCAAAACCCTAGATTGAAGTCCCTCACGTAGTAGACTCCATTTCTTTCCCTGTTCATCTCCACCAAGGAATTTGAGAGATTCGAGGAAGGATCTCGCGTATTTCCTCTCGGCCCTTTTTCTGTCAGTTGCATCGACAATGGCAGAGTTCAAAGAAGGAAAGGTGTCCATCATATCCGCGGCAATCTTAGAGGAAGCTACATATATTATTGGTTCTCCGCTGTTCTCCATTTCGAATTAGGGTTTTGTTGCAGCAGTTTGGGCTGGGCAACTAGAAATGGTGGATTTGTCACCTTCTACCTGCCATCTCCTACTAGGAAACCTCTGTGTAAACAACGTTAGTCACAATGGGTCGATTCGTGCGGCCATCGCAGAACACGATTCCTATCAAGTCAATCCGCATCCTTGAGAGAGCGACGTAGAGTTTGTCGTGAGTAAAAAGCGGGTTCGGTAGATATAACCCCACCGTGTCAAGAGTCTGACCCTGGCACTTGTTAATCATCATGGCAAAGGCGAGTCAAACTGGAAACTCGAGGCGCTTGAATCAAAATGGAAGCCTCGATTCAGACGGGTATAGCGCGATCCGTGGTAGGAGATGGACCTTGCCGTAGAAATTTCCTTGGGTGAAGATTGTGGCTTGCAGCATTGTCGGAAAAACTCCGTCCACTCGAAGCCTGGTCCCGTTGAATAGACCTTGCATGGTGTTCAATTTTTGGAGAAGGATCACGATGCACCCGATCTTGAGTTGTAGCTTGTGGAGCGGCATTGTTGCATCATCAATCGTGTTGAGGAACTCGATTGGGTAGAGGGATTCATTGTTGACTTCTCCAGGAGGGATTGCGTCAAAGCCAAAGTACTCCACTTCACCGAGGAAGAGGTCGAGCATCATGTTATTGACCTTGACCACATCATCGTCCAGAGGCGTCAAAATCGTCTTCTCTGTCAACTGAGTTGTGTCATCTTCAAAGGTGCCATACACCTGAGCAATCAGCTCCGGTAGTGAGGAGACGCGCTGAATCTCAATAGGAAGATCAACATCAGGGCCAACGCTTCTTTCTCCGATAGTAAGTAAGAACTTGCTCCACGCTTGTTGGTCGGGCGACATGCGAACATTGGATCGGAGGCAAAAAACTTAGCATTGGCGCCATACATCGCTTTGGTTGAGGGATGAACGGACGCTCAATGAGCGTGAGCCTTTCGGTATGACTGGAAGCATTTGTTTGAAGTCGCCTCCCATCACGACGACCTTGCCGTTGAAAGGAACCATTTCCAAACTTGCATCGATGCTTTTCATCACATCTCAAACTGATCGATCTAACATCTTGTACACTTGGCAGTGCATCATTGGCGCTTCGTCCACAATTATCATGCTTGTTGACTGAATTTGACGGCTGATTTTGGAGTCAGGTGAGATTTCACACGTTGAGATGTGAGTGACGGGAATCAGAATCCTGAATGTTGAGTTTTGCATTCGCCTTCCATCTAGAAGAAGTGCCGCGATACCACTAGTCGCAGTCAAGATGGCATTGCGGTGAGAGGCCTTGATCTGCGCGAGAATAGTTGAGTAGAGAAACATCTTCCCAGAGCCCCCATACCCATAAGTAAAGATGACCTTGGCCGTAGCACGTTCTGTCGATTCGATGGCTTCGAATACTACGTCATACAGTTGTCATTATTCTTCGTTCAGCCTGCCTTGTAGGTGTTCCGCCGTAAAGATCACAAGCAAGATGTCGTTTCCTTGGCTTGGCCCCCATTCTGTGTCTGTTAGTGGGAGTTCGACGCCTTGGGGCAACGATGGGAACGCTGCGAGCGAAGATCCATTGTGGTTGAGGATTGACTCAAGCGCGCTCAACACTTCTTGCCGTATCTCTTTAGTCATTTGTGAAGCACCGTTTGTGAAACGGATGTCCTCCGACATGGTGTTAAGGTACTTCTCGAGAAGCACATCTGGTTGTGAGATGTCATAGTAGAGTAGCATCATCGCGAAGAGCTTGCGAACTGGACGTGGAGAAGCAATGCCTAATACCAACGCAAGATCGTTGTCAAACTCTTCGTTGAACTCGAGTAGGCCACCGGCTTAAGTAGCTCTTTGATACATGTCGCAGACAACACCATCAATGGTGCACAAATCTTCGTAACACGTTGCACCTAGAACGTGATGGAGCATCAACTGGAGGTAGTATCACGTAGTGTCGCGAGGGCTCATGAAGTGCACCCTTCTGATACACAACAGTCGCTGACGTCGTGACCAACAACGAGTGGAATTGATCCACGGGTACTACGACGGGAAGTCAGAGTACATTGTCAGCTTGGCGACTGTCTTATGGATGCTCCCTATTGTACTCTGTGAGGGGTGTGCGTGCCGACCTGTCCATGGTGTCACTAACCAGTTCATCTTCAGCATACACCACAGATTACATATTCTCGTCGTGAACTTGGAGGGCATACATACTTGGATACATCTTATGCATGCTGAATTCACAGATCCGCCAAAAAGCCTTCGATTCATATATGTATCGTGCATCGAGATACTGTTGGGCTTCATCGCGTGACGAAGGCTCTTGAGCTGCACCAGCGACGGTACCGTCACTTGGGGCATCCTTCGAAGCTACTCAGGCATGAATGCAGTCATGGCCATTGTAGACATACTTGTACATGTACTTCACCGACCGGATGGAAGAGCAGCTTTCCACGTTGATGTGGCAATTGAAGACCTTGCACAAGAACTTGTTGTACGGAATAACCCAGCGGTTTTCGATGAGATGCGAACCCTTTTGGACGACGTGGCCATCATTACAGTGCTGGTAGAGAGGGTACCCATTGTTGTTGACTTGGGTTGAGCTGATGAACTCCTTGGGAAAATTCTTGGAGCACTTTCCATCCTTCATACATGGGCATCTTGGGTTTGCAAAACTGCAAGGGCCATGTATCATATGTGTCATTACATAGTCAAACAACTCCTTGTCGCTAGGATCTGGTTACTCGACACAGATGATTTTGTCGATGCCTTCAGGAGTCTTCGGCTTGTACGAATCATCCGGTATCCAGAGCAAGTGTGCGTGTGGGAGACCACGCGTCTGAAACTCGACGACGTACACACGACCTTTAACTTTGCCGAATATTTTCTTGTCGATGATCAAATGGAGGAGCTCCTTCAGTTTCAACCAGAAAATGCGACAACAGAGATCGAATTGATCTTGCGCCTTCTGGCCAGATAGCAGAGCTTCCCTGATCTCGGGCCAGTTCGGGTTTCAAGTCATTGCAATGAACAAATCTGGCTTTCCCATCTATTGTACAATGGCCATGGTATAGTGGTACAACCCTTGCATGTAGTGCGAGCTGATGGTGAAGGAAGGGGGGGGGGGGAGAATGATCATCCTCCCTACGAGCGCGACAACATCGTTGACGACAACTTGATCAATTAACCCTTGGTAGAGGCTTGCATGCAACGTCGCCTGCTTGTAGCGAACCCACAACAAGAAAGATTCTTCAATCTTGGTGTAAGCATCCACAATATATTCTTGAAACAACTAGCTAGAAAGATGATGCATCTCGAACCATCAAGTGGAAGGCATAAAACTGGTTCATCATCACCTTGCTTCTTTCCTTCAATTGCAGGCTCCACCTCAGACTGGCATACGAAAAGAGCAGTACAAAATGGAGTGGATCATACTTCCTGTCGAGCTGACTCACGAACTGCAGGCCCCCACCACGCATCCGAAGAACAATGTTTTGCCTTCCATCCCCTTTGTTTCTGTCTCCAATCACAAGAACACCAACTTTAGAGCTTGTGGGTTGATCATAACGACGGCCACATACACAAGCCTTGTTGACTCGTAGCTCAAACTCTTGGGTGGATGAGGAGTGAAGCGTTTCTTCATTGTTCACTTGAAAGTGGCGAACAAAGGGATTGGCCATAGTTGGCGCATCGTGGATCTTTTCAAGGATGCTGCAATGCAGATCGGGGAAGATTGAGCTTCGTAGGTCGATCTGGTAGTCCGTGTCATAGATGTAGATTTGAGCAAAGTAGGGAGCGTGACCAACGAGGGGCAGCAAAGCATTAGGTATCCGATGATAGACACCGCCTTAGATGTGGTACGTGTACACGGCGGCATGATTATCGACAAGTGAGCAGTCAAAATTTGCACTGCTAGACGTGAAACCAAATGCTGAATTGTAGGCTCAAAGAAAATTACGATAGTGCTTTGCCTTCTTCTTCATCCCCTCCAACAGAGCATGAAGCAGTGCTGTAGGGTCGAGAAACGCCAACAACGCGACCTCGCCATCTTTGCAGCATAACTAGAACATTGGGTTTCGCTGACTAGAGGCAGGCTTGTTTTCTTGTAGCCACATATTTTATTGGCACGAAGCGCATGTTACAGTCATACCTCCGAGAAAAGGTGGTCGAACATTTGCCACATCGCGGGTATGATGGCGCCCGCCATCGAAGATTGTTGAGGACATCATTCCCGCCGCCTGCCACCGTCGTCGAAGATCGGGTGAAATTGCTTGAATTATCGTATTTTGTTTCTTCCTTCTTTCTCGTGTTTTATGTTGTCTCATCTCATTGCGTGTTTTTGTCACGTTCGCGACACGTCCCGTACTTCCTTCATCGTCGTCACGGGGAGGGATCCTTAGTCATTTTTTGATCCCCTCCATTATTCTCTTCTTCGTTGTTTCTCTTAGTTCTTTTATTTTTAATTTCCCCTTTACCTTGTAATGAGGGGGCCCAATATATAAGGGCCCCCTTAATGGACCCCTTTCTTTTTCTTTTGTTGACCCAAATTAGGGGTCCATTTTGAGCTCCCCCTTTATAAGGGAAGAGGGGGCACCCTAACAAGACAAACAAGGAATTCATCGTGAGATTTGTGTTGTTTTGTTTTCTTGGTCCCATCCCTCTTAGTAGAAGAGACAACGGGGAAGAGAGAGAGAGGCGGAGCTGAAGAAGCACAGAGAGGAAGGGAAAATCGGAAGATGGAAGAGATCCCGACTGGAAGAGCAGAGACCCACTGGAGTTGCCAATCGAGTGGATCCCTTCTCGACCTGCTTCCGCCAGATTGCAGTCGCTCCTCCCGAAAATGGTTTCAATCCTCCGACGGACTTGCAATTTTGAATTCTCTGACCATCTAAAACCAATGGGACTTTGTGTGGTCTATTCACCTTGCGCAATTGCCTCAATTGACGGATGCTGAGAAAATCAATCCCTCCAGCAACCCCAAGTCAGAAGGATTTTTCTGACGATCATTCATCCTGTGCGAGAGCTGGAATCAGTAGATGCTAAGAAATTTGCATTCCCCGGCCAACCCAAACCAACGGGATTGTCCGACGCCCATTCACCTTGTGCGATAGCCAGAATCGGCAGACACCGAGGACTCCACCGACCGGGCTGTTATTCTTAAGGGTCATCAGGTGGCATCACCCACCCGTCTGCGTTGTTCCCTACGGTGTTGATTTGGTCTGTGCCGTCTAATTTCAACGGCCACACCAGTCCTCGCCAGCACGCCTAACCCATACGCATCGGCCAAACCCGATCACCTCTCCGGGTTAGTCACTGATGGTGATAGCTGGGACGAATGGTGCCTGGTTGCGATGAATCATCAAGGATTGTGTGCCTCATCAATGACCCACGGTCATCGTGTGGCTGCCCAACTGCCGTTTTGGACATGATCCTGCCATTACTGGTGCCCGTTAACCTGCCATCGACCCTTCGACCCGCTCTGTCTACGTCAACTCATTGTTACGGATGTGACGTTGAGCTCCGGGTTCCCACTCGGGTCACTCCTGGCGCCGCACCTCCCTCACTCTCTCTCTTTTCTGACCTCCTATATCGCTCCAGCGCCGATACGCCAATCGAGCTGCCGTCCGCTCTCTAGCTCCTCTCCACCACACCCGCTTCGACCGCCGCCGACTGTCAACAAATTCTGCACCATGAGCCTGCCGACGAGGTATGC
Organism: Wolffia australiana; assembly: GCF_029677425.1. Classification (NCBI taxonomy): domain Eukaryota; kingdom Viridiplantae; phylum Streptophyta; class Magnoliopsida; order Alismatales; family Araceae; genus Wolffia; species Wolffia australiana. The sequence goes on from NC_135853.1 coordinate 2,512,128, forward strand.
CATCCTATCACGTCACTCATTTACTTACCGCTTGCAGTATAATTTTGATTTGACTCCACCGCACTCTGGCTAGGTAGGTGAGAGAGGTTTTGAGAGAAAACTACAACATTCAAGTGTCTTACCAGTAAGACGGATGAGTACGTTTGTTACGTGCGAGCCCTACGGATAAATTCTGTTTGGCTGTAGACACCTTCGTCGCTCCGACGAGGTTCGAGAGGCCACTGTCACCGTCACTCGACGACCCCGTCCAAGCTTGGAGCACAGCACCTCCCTCGAGTTAGGGCCTGCACGTACGACACGTAGCGCACTCATCGTCGCATCGTAGTTACATCGACCGGTTAGGGTTCATTCGTCGAACGACGACACCGTCGAACGATGACACCGTCGACGTTCGATCCCACTATCTTTTATCGACACCGAGCCATCATACTCGGTGTCGACCAGACGACGTCTTAGATGACGTCTGACATCAAGGTAGCTACAAGAAGTGTCCTCACATTGTCTGATCCTGTCGATTGACGATATGCAATTTGTTTGGCCCGACGACTGCACTCAGTAGCGGGCGCAATCACCGTCCAGAAGGGTAAATGAATTCCTATTATTAGTAGTAGAGATTAGTAGTAGACATATATGTTTAAAATGAAATATCCAAAATGATACTGAGAGATATAATATTTCATTACTCAAACAGTAGAAGCATAGAAGGGCATATAAAAAATATTTCTTATTTTTTATGCCCATTTTCTATATTTTATTCATAAAAATATAAATATACTTTCTTGTCGTACTCTCTCTTAGATAAGACCTCAGGAGCAATATAATCAGGCATGGCGACCGTTGACTTCGGTTGTGAATGGAACACCGAAGACTAAATTCAAAATAGAAAAATAAACGAAAGATTAGAAGTAAAAATAGATAAATTCAAGGACGCAAACCTTGGAATATCCAAAATTGCAGATCTTCAATCTGGGAGCCAATGCCGTCAAGCATTGGAATATCCAAAATCACAGATCTTCAATCTGGAAGGGAGGTGAGGTCGTTGGAAAGGAATTGCTGTTGCCCAGTAGAGAAGAATTGATGGCAGGGAGGGAAGTGAGGTCGTCAGAAAATGAAGTGAAGGAGAGCAAATGAACGTGAGGTGCTTTTTCACAAATTTTCATTGTTTGCTGATGGCCCTTCCAGAAAAAGGTTTTCATGACAATGAAAACAGAAAATGGGTCTAACCCATTTGATTCCTTTAAGTGGGTCTCCGGACCCGTTCCTTGTCAGCCAATCAGCGTCTAGAAGGGTAAACTAATTCCTATTAATAGTTGTAGAGATGGGAGCACTAAAGAGTTAGGTGCATGTTTAGGGTGAGCAGTTAAATTTTAGGGTTTAGAGATGAAAGAGATCAGTATATACTAAAAACATTGAAGAAAAGATTGGGTAATAGTATGAAGGGGTAATTACATAGATGGGGAAATGGATAGAGAAGGGAAGGGAGGAAAAGAGATGGATACAGAGAGATAGGGTGACAGATTTAGATTGAGAAGGAAATGGATGGGTCAGGAGAGATCCATAGCAAATGTGCAAGGAAAACAAGGAGGGATAAAACAGGAAAAATCATGGAAGAGAGAGAGAGAGAGAGAGAGAGAGAGAGAGAGAGAGAGAGAGAGACGGAGAGAGAGTGACTCAGAGATAAAAGCAAGAGGGAGAGATGATATGGACAATCAGGGGAAGAGAGAGAGAGAATATGGCTCAGAGAAAAGAGCAAGAGGGAGAGAGGATATGGACAATAAGGTGGAAGAGAGAGAGAGAGAGAATATGACTCAGATAAAAGAGCAAGAGGGAGAGAGGATATGGACAATAAGGTGGAAGAGAGAGAGAGAGAGAATATGACTCAGATAAAAGAGCAAGAGGGAGAGAGGATATGGACAATAAGGGGGAAGAGATAGAGAGAGAGAATATGACTCAGATAAAAAAGAAAAAGGGAGAAAGGAAATGGACAATCTGCGGGAAGATAAGGGGAGAGAGAGAGAGAATACGACTCAGAGAAAAGAGCAAGAGGGAGAGAGGATATGGAGTGGGAAGATAGAGAGAGAGAGAGAGAGAGAGAGAGAGGGAGAGAGAGATCAATGGGAAAATATGGAGTTAAAAAGAAGGAAGGATCGGGCCAAAGTAGAAACCCAATAGAAGTTATTTTTAGATTAATAAGTTTAATAAGAGGGTTTTTATTCGTAGAAGTTAGAGAAAGATTAGAGAGAGATATAAAGAGATCAATAGCCTGGAAGGAATAAAATAGAAGGACGAAATTGGGGAAAAATCATAAAAGCCTCTTAGATGATAAATAAGAAGGAACTAAATTTCGAAGACCAAAGAGAAATCTAGAGATCGGCATATATAAGGAGATAAATAGATCACTTTTGAGATGTAGAAAAACATGATGAAAAAAATTGAATCCGACCATGAAATTCTTGAGAGAAAGACATAATTGACTCAACTAGGGAAGGGAATAAATTGACTAATAGAGGGCATTATACCGGTGGATGTCTTTTTTCTGAGCGAGGAGGCATTCTAGGATTCTGTCCTTGCAGAAGATGTGTTCCTTGGGGCAGCATAGAGGGGAGATGAAGGGCTTCAGGCAGAGGCTGCACACATTGAAGGGCTTGACCGAGTCTTTCCGAGTCGTTCCTTGTGCGTGTCATACCTAAGCTTCCTCTTCTCCTCGTACTTAAAGAACGCAAGGTCGTTGTTGTTCTTCGAGTGCCTCTACGGAATCTTAGAAGAAGAGTAAGAAACCCTAAACCGGCGCCAAATTCAGGATCCGAGAGCGGGAAGGATACGCGGAGCGAGAAAGGAATGATCTCTTCTAGCGAGCATTGTGAGCAGGCCCCCTCTTCTCTCTCACTCTCTCTCTTATCTTTCGCTCTCTTGTTAGCCAATCAGCGTCCAGAAGGGCACACTAATTCCTATTAGTAGTAGTAGAGATGTGTAGGAAGTCAGAGAAAAAAACTACAAATCAATGATGTTAGATAGTGTGACTATGGGGTTGTAATATTGGATTGTGATTGATTTGTGTTTAGGTGGGTTTCAGATATTGTGATGTTCATGGGTAGATCATTGGTGAAAGCCTGACTTATTTTGTATGAAAATTCTTGTATCATGGAAATGAAAAGCAGAAAATATTTGATGTTTTTGGGTAGATTTATAACATTAGACCATACAATTATTTTAATTTTAGGTGGGTTTCGGGTAAAGTATATTATATTCCTTTGTAAAAATGGTTGTTAGGAATTTTTTAACATTTTGGCTTTCCTCTTGGAGAACAGGGTTGAAATGGATTTTTTATTTAACCTCGTGTAAGAACCAAAATTATTATATATAAAAAATGAGATAATTTTTTTTAGAAACTTCAATTTATATGCTTGAGCAGGTTTTGAATCATATTTTGTATAAAATTACTTTTTCAGTCCAAGATGTTAAGAGTATCAAACTTATTTTGTTTATGGTGTTAGAAAAATCTTCCATAACCGTTTAGAAAACCTGTGGTGAAGGCTTTAATTCTTTTATATGAAAAGTCAGACAAACATTTTTTAGAAAATGCATACAAATGTTGTTTTTGGGAGGGTTTGAAATAAGATCATATGCCATTTTATGTATTTCTAAAAGGGTATAGTGAGACAATCCTTCTACCAGTTTTGTTTCCAGTGAAAGAAAATGTTTTTTCATTTGAGCCATAGTGAGCGCCAAAGTTATTTTGTACAAAAAGTTTGAGAAAATTTTGAAAATCTTCAAGTGATGTTTTTGGGAAGGTTATTATATTGAATCACATTTTTAGTTGTGATGATTAAACGTATTTTGTATACAAAATTGGAGAAAAGTTTCCATACAGCTCAGTAATGTGTAGATTTGTGATAATTTTTTTATTTTATTTTTATGTCAATTGTACAGTGGGATATGCGATTGATAGGGAGAGAGTAGGCTAGAAAGAGAGGAAGAAGATGAGTGGAGAAGGGTCAATGGCAGATAAAAAATGCTTCATAATCTTCAAATAATTAGAGAATTAATGAAAAAAATTATCTGGCTGATGTCTATGACCTCCTAGTTTGAAAACTTCTCAAAAATCAACTATGCTTGTTCCAGTTCTTCAAAGGTTGATCCTATGTGAGATCAAGTCAATGGGCAGATTGGTAAAAAACTTGGTCACACTGTCTATCAAAGATTATGTTAAGCTAAAATGAAAATATTTATTTTCTGATTCCTATTCGGTAAAACTGATTTTTATCATTATATAATCCTCCATAGAGTACTCATTCTAAAAGAATTGTTTCTAATAATGTCCAGCTTTTATTGTTATCACACTCTCATCATATTAGACATATGGTAATGATTTAACCTACAATATTACTGGATTGTAATTAAAGTTGATTTCTATGTAATATGCCTATTTAAAATAATATTTAAATAAGATTCTAATTCCGAGCAAAGGTTTTAATGATAGGCTGAATTTTAATCATAATGTGATTATCATCAGAACAAAATTACAATAGCAACCAAATCATATGTATGATCGGAATTTAATATTGATAACAATTGTATAATAATCTGAGTAAACATCTCATGGAGATATTTGATCAGGATGAGATAGTGGTTATATTATAATAACAATAACATGTTTTGATTTGAATCAAAATTTCATTATGCTCTAAGTTAAAGGATAGTCGAATTCACATTTTGAGCGAATCAGATATTTCATTGAAATCTGAGTTTCACAAATTTAATACTTAAGAATTCCATTATTATTCAGAATCGGTGTCTCATAAGGATCAATGAAGAGCCAGAAATCAAGATCAAATATGTCATTTAAGGCTTCTATCATATACAAAAATATTTATAATTTCTCTTACAAGCATTGGACGAACATGGGCAAATCCATATAGAGCAAGTATTGGATAAGTCAATTTAGTATTAATACGTTTTTTTTTTGGTTTTTAATATTTATTATATTGATCTAAGATAAATTAATCAAACCAAACTACAGAACATTAATTCTAAATTTTTTAAAATAATTAGAAAATAATTTTTTCTGTAATATAATTTATGCATAAACTGTAAAATTAATTAATTCTAAATTAATATCTTCACCAATGCTTTAGCAATGTGCAGTGACAATTGATGGCGTGTACATGAGTGGAGTGGAGCGGATGAAATAGATACGGCTGATGATTGCAACAAATATGATGGTGGATACATGCTAACAAGTGACGAAGCAAGGGCGAGTGATGACAATTTTACCCTCTCTGGTGCAATGGAGATAGAGGGAAATAGATGCCAATGAGTATCAGATTTGGAGGCGGTGTTCATGATAATCAAAACCTAGCATATCGACCATGATAAGCTAGGAAAAAGGAAGAAGAAATTAGTAAAAAAAAAAGATGAAGAACACACTTACCTCGTTATCATGTGCCCAACAGACTGAGTAGCACCTTTTCTTCATGTGTCTTAATCTGAATGTCCCTTCTTCAACCCTTGTACAAGAACAGACCCAAATGACATTTTGAATGAACAAATCACTCTGCTAAGCGTAATGAGGAAAAAAAATTAAGCATCCATTTTGACAAAGATGGGGAGTTCAATTAATAGATCCGAGAGTGCGGATAGAGAGAACAAGGAAAGAGGGTTAGATATTTGCATTTCAATCTATGACATCTAATTTTCTCTCTCCCCCAATTTGTGTGGCATTGCAATTGTGGACACATTTCTAGGAGCAGAAAAGTAAAAAAATGTATTTTGTATATTTACATAAATTCAAATGATATTTTATTGATTACAAGTTTTTTCATGAATTTAACATCGAAATTCCATAAAAAATACCATAAGTCCAGAAATATCAGAATACCATTATAAAACCCTTATAAAATTTGCATTCAATTTAAACAATTTTTCTTTATAGACTTATATCAGAAAATTTTGGACTTCATTCTTAAAATATAATAAATCACTTTATGCCTGAATAACATGGATATATGATAATTTCAATGAGAATAAACATATAAAATAAAAATAAATTACTATGAAAATTAGCATATTTATTTTGTTTATCAATTAGTGATCAGGATCAGATTCTGGTCATATTTTAATCTTGATAAGAGGTACTACAAGAGGCAGGATTCAGATTAAAAATTGAACACCATTAGAATTTCTATTGGTATGAATCGTACTCAAATCAAGCACAACTTGTGGTCAAGATATTGTTTCATTACTAGATGCTGACTGTTGACCAGAGATTATAATTAGAGGTTCAATTCTGATTAGAGTTTGACACTAATAAGAGTCATATTTTCTATATGAGTTTTCACTTGAATGGGATTTCTGATCTAGACAAGTTGGTGTCCAGATTCTGATCAGAATCATGGGTTGTGATCAAAGGTTCAATTATGATAAAGAAACTGATATTTAGCAGAGCCAAATTTTGATCATTGATGACATAAAATATGTATTGATAAATATGTGCTTTATGATTTATTTTAATAATATGAACAAAAATTATCACTTATTATGTTAAAAATCAAATTGACACTCATTTTTGTAATTGGTCCTAACTAATGGGTTTAATGATTTATGAACTAAGCTCACTTGATTCTCTTGGATCAAGTGGTTTATTTGTCTTATGATTCCTAGGGTTTTTTATTGTATGACAGGACTCAAGTAATTATGATATTAATGATTTATCAATGATGGAGTAGAGAGGGAGCTAAAGCACAATGAAGCTCATAATGTAGAAGGGCCAACCCGGATCCGAAAAGGAGCTAAAGTCCAATCAAAAGAAGGACATATTTTTAAAGAGAAATTCAAGTGTGTGGTCATTTTTCCTTTCCTATAATAAGGGGAAAAAATTGACACGCCAGATCATCAAATTCTGGCTACACTTTCTAGGTTGCTCGCATTAAGAATGTGGGATCCCTATTTGTACCCTTTTTCTCCCACATTGTAAATATCTCTGGATTTGTATCCCAAACTCTGTTTTGGCAGCCTTGATTGCAGCAGTAGTTCTTGGATCTACTCTATTCGAGTATGAGATGGATTGAAAAAGGAAACCAGATCATCAGATTTGGTGGAAACTAAAGAAGAATGCATCTTTGGCCCAGAAGGGAGGGACACTAGAAGTTGGTGCATTATAGTAATTCATGCCTTCCACATTCAAGTTTTGTAGCATGGTTCTTATATGATAGCCAAGATCAAGGGCTTTCCAACACCGTAAAAGGTGCTAAATTTTTTTTCTTAATACTACGGTTGGGATTAAGGCATCATTCATAATACTATGGTTGCAAGTATGTGCAGAAACCAGGATAATTACATAACCATGATGGGTAGTTTTGTAATGTGACATGCCCATGTGGACCTATAAAAGATGGTTGTGATCCCTGGATTAGGCAGTACATGAGATTTTCCAGCCCCCATTTGCATTAGAGGAACTGGTCTCCAATGCTGTGATCCAGAAGACTCATTCTAATCCTTCAAACAATGATGGACTCTGGTATTCCATTCTCTTTTATAGTTCAGTAGTTGAACTTTGTGAGTACTTCTACTAGCATTGAAAGTCATTAGATCATGGTTGAAAAAAGTGACCTTTAAAAAATAATTCGTCCTTTCTCGTTTATTAGCATAATCTCAATTATCATTTTCATCATTATGCAGAAACTTAGAATTAGGAGGTATTTATTCTATTTTTTTGTGTGGAACCATGTATAATGGGAGATTATTCTACTTTAATGTTGTCTTAAAATTGCTGAATACAATTGGAATATTCCTTGCTCCCTGAAGTAAATTCTTCATTCTGTATTACCAATCAACACTGTATTCTCCACCCTTAAAAGGAATTTTGAAATATCCAAACTTCACTTTAAGGATTCTTGTAACCTTTTTTCAATTTAAATCATATAGCTTCTCTATTTGATGTCCATTAAAAATAATTGTCTTTCTAACCACAAAAAAATATTTATAGATGATGCTATCATCAATCAGTAGAATTCTGAAAATTCACAACTCCATGTCCTTTACATCACAAACAAAATTTGTTGGTGTGTTCCTTGCAGTAAAAGACATAGAATATCTATTTCTCCTAAATTTTGAACTTGTACAAAAAGAGTGAATACCCAAGATGGTTCATTCAATATGGAAGAAGCAAAGGAGACCCTATATTGGGCATGTTCACTTATGGCCCAACTCTGGTAACAACAGATAAGGATCATGGATGAACATGACAGAAAAACAAAGATTTGTTTCTCATCTGTGCAGGCAGAAATAAGTCCCCCCAATCATCATCAGTCTCAACGACCACCTGAGCATGTCTGTCATCCGGTCCGTTTCAGTTTTTGGCACGAGTCTACAAATGGACGGATGATGGGAATGGAAAGGAACAGACTGTGGACAGATGACAGGGATTCTGAAGGCCTTCGAAATGGCTGTCTGAGTTTTGAAGATGATACTGCACTAACAACTATGATGAGTGCCGGTGACAAGTCATCGTCATCAGCAACAGTCTGATAATGAGTTGTCATCATCAGAAGCAACAACGATGACAAGAAGCTAGAGCTGACACATCATCGTCATCAACACTGCAACAAGTCAATTTTATCATCATCAAAGCCATCAGTACTGCAATGATGAATTGTCATCGTCATCATCATCAATGGTTTGATGATGAATCATCATCGTCATCATCATCTACAGCATTGATGACAACAACGATGATGATGAACATTGTCGTCGCCAACAATAAGTTGCCTTTGTTGGTTACAAGTCATCATCAACACTGTCATCATCAATGGCAAGGAGGGAGATAGGTCTTCATCATCAACAACAGTTCAATAAGGATACATTATCATTAATGGTTCATCATCATAGTCAACGGGATGACAGTCCAGCTGATGATGTTATGAAAACATGTATTACAAAGACGAATAGTTTGTGTCATAAACATTCCAACTTGATAGTAATGCAAGTTTTGTATCCAATTCAGAAAGATTTCCATCTGTCATCAAGCATTAACGGGCATCCTCCAGCATCATCAGATCTCCATCCATCATCAACCATCTACCATTAGTAATCCAGACATTCCAACATCAGACTGATCCATCATTATACTGAACCATCCACCATCCACAGGGGATGGATGACGTGTTTAATAGCCCTTTCTAAAACGTAAGAGATCATTTTAAATTGAAAAGTAACCCTAAATTGTAGTCCTACCTTGGAAGGCTATCCTGCCCACCAATCATGTATCAACCAAAATCAAAAAGTCCGGACCAATGGATGGCACTCCATTGTCCGAGCTTCCCCACCTCATTCATGTTCACCACCACATCCAAGAGAAGCAACTAAAAGTCAATGGCGGCACCCACCCGAGGAGGAAAAGAGAGATATAGAGAGGGTTTAGTCCTACTTGAAGTAAACCGAGACGAGCGGGATGTCAATGTCATTATCATCATCATCCTCGCAGGCGACAACGACATCCAGGTGGCGGCGGTAGGGCGGCAAGTCGATCTTCGCCACGTCCTTGGCCACTTCAACCACCTTCCGGTCAAGCCTGTCCTTGTGCCTAGGGAACATGCTGTTATATAGCAGAGAAGTCCCACAGGAGATGCTGTAAGCGTTAAGCCCCCGGGTCTTGAGCCACCCGAGCAGCTCCCTCAGAGTCAGGTCCTGGTGGACGGACCAGCGGTCCCACACAGTCCATGCCATGTCCTGGTGTTTGACCAGCTTGGGCGGGACTGGTTCGGACATGGTCAGCATGGGCAGGGCCAGGTTGGCGAAGGTGTTGCGGTAGTCTTCGACCTTGTGGCCGCCGTCCAGGACCTTGTAGAGCTCGAGACAGACGAGGCCAGTAGCCATGGAGGTGGATGTGGCGATGGCAGGGATGATCCTCCCAGCTATGAACTTGGCCTTCAGTTTGTCCACCTCCGGAATGCTGTAGTTTCTTGCCCTCATGTTTGCCAGCCCCGCGATCAGATCCATGTGGTAGTTTGTGTCATCATCCTGTGATGTTTTGAATCCATGCAAGTGATAAGAAATTGTTGTTGAAAGTTGATGAATAATCAATGAAATTACTATAACAAGGATTGTTTAAATGAAGGAGAATGTGAGTATAGGAGAGATTAAATATAACCTACGTCAGGAGTATTTTTCCTACTTAGCAGGTTGGGTAGTTGTTATAGATCGATCAAGAAAAACTAATCAGATGGTTGTAAAAACCCAATGAGTAATTGATGAAATTCGCAAGGATGATGAAACGAATTGGAGTAAAGAGAAAGTAACTTAAAGAGAGATGAGATACATCATCGTGTCAGGGGTATTTTCGTCATACGCAGCCACAATAATTTGTGACATCGTCCAAACATGTTAAATCCACGCAATCAAATGGGCAGGTTACTTACTGATCATTGGTCAACGATAAGAAATGGTAATTAAAAGTTGATGAATAATAGATGAAATTACTAGGACAATGATTGATCCAACGATACGTATCCCCGAGAATGTTACTTTAGAATAAAAATCAATTATTACGAAATAATTCGACTAGTAGCAAGTATATACATCTGGTAGTTTGCGTCCTCGTCCTAAGATGATGAATCTGAGCAAGCAAATTGTGGTTACTGATCATTAGTTAATGATCAGAAACTTATCAACCGGTGGTAGGAAATTGATAATACAACTAGAACATGGATGATGAAATGACTTGGATAATTAAAGAGAAATATTTTAAAATAATATGACTATAATGGTATAGTTGTAAATGGGAGATAGAAACCGACCTTCTCAAACTGGACGGGATTCATCCTGAACTTTGGGGGTAGTTTCTCAGAGCAGGCCTCGAGCTTACAGATCAAGTCGGCAATGACAGCGCTGTCATCGATTGAGGTCGCCGTGAGACTTGTGGCCTTCTCATCCGTCACAATCTTCACCCCTTTCTTTGGCTCAAAGTCTGGTACAATCACCTGGTCAACAGCAGCCGCCAGCTTGTCGGGATTACTACCCCAATCCGGGACTGTTATGCCAAAATTTTCAGCCCTGAGCATGGCCCCAGCCATTATAAGGCGCAGGTGTGAGGGATCCCTGGAGGAAAACTGAAGGGGCCGCGGGAAGCGCTTGGGAGCCGACCAGAACGGTGCTCCAGTGCTTGTAACTGAATCCTCCGGGAATGTGAAGGTCAACTGCTTCACCCGGTTGAAGAAATAATCCTCAAATCTGAAAGGTTCAATGGACGTTGCAATTTAAACATCACAACAAATTATAATAAACAACTCGAAAATGAACGTAATTAACAGATATATAAAATAGATTACAGAAGATATATTGTTGCCTGTCAGAATAAATAAATTAGGAAACAGGGATCAGGGAATTCGAAGCAGCACAAATCAAGCTCACACTTTTATAAACATAAGGAATCTATTGACTAGGTAAATGAAAGATAATCAGAAAAAAGGGCAGAGGAGCATACTTGAATCGAGCCCAGGTGATGCAATCCTGAAAGTTCTCACATCTCTCCCTGTCCAGGCACTCCACCACACGCTCTAGCAGATCTCTAGCCTGTGCATCCCCCGCGCTCCTCATCGAAGCAGCATACTCACTAGGGTTTGACAGGAACTTGTTTACCTCGTTGGGCATTTTCTCCAACAACCCTTCAAATTCTGACCTTGCCCATGTCAAACAATGGTCAATGTTGTGCGGAAACGAGTGGACCGTGCACATCGGCGCCTGCTTCTCCGGCGGGTCTCTTGACGCTCCGTAGTTCTCTGTCAGATGTGGTATCACCATCTGGGTGTTGCACAGCGCCCCCAGAGTGCCAGACTCCAGCAAAGGCTTCTGGAAGTAGACGCATCTCTGGTCAACATAGAGTCTGGCGTTGATGTTGTCCAGTGCGTTGACCACCACATCGAGGCCCTCCCAGAACGAATCATCAAACACATTCTCCGTCTCAGGATTCACCCTGTTCTGAAGAGCCTCAATATGGAGCTTAGAATTTATGGTAGACGCCACCGAGGCTGCGACCGTGGACTTTGCCTGCCCGATGTTCCAGTCGCGAAAGAGGAATTGACGGCTCAGATTACTCTTCTCAATGACATCATCGTCTGTGATAACCAGCTTTCCAGACTGACTGCAGGAGACCCCCATCAAAGCCAGGTTCTTCAGAAACTCACATCCCAGGGCACCAGACCCAACAACAAAGACCTTTGCCCCTTCCAGCTTTTTCTGCAACTTGGATCCAAAAACAGAGATCTGGGCATCGTAGCGGCTGTTCACCGAAAGTAGGTCAACGGCTGATAAAGCCTCAGTGGGAAGAGATTCCACAGAATCAAAGTAAAAAAACTGCAAAAGCCAACAAAGCAAAACGATTTAGAGAGAAAGAGAGAAAGATAGAGGATAGATGTCAAGGTACAGAGAGAAAAGCAAACTTCACCTGAAAGAGAGGATGGAATTTCCCAGAGCAAGCTTTGACCACTTCTTGGCCTACAATACCCCCAAAGATGGCGGCCATAGGATTCAATGCAGCCCTAGAACCACTGGCAAAATGGCGTAATATCTTCTCATTCATCTCTTCTAGCCGCCCCTCACCCATACTATCGTTAATGCTTCTAGCCAACTCAATTAACTGCTGAGCATCATCATCGGAGCCGGGATAGGGAAATCGTCCGAGATCACTTCTAAATTTGTCCAGGGCCTGAAACGCCACATGTAACAGCTGGGGATGGTCAACCTTGGAAAAATCGCTCAGTAGAAAATCTCCAGGGTCAACCAGAGCCTCTCTCAAAGGCTTAAAATTCAGGAGCTTGGGCTGCTTGACTTGTGTGGCAATGCCACCTTTAATGTAGTGACCAAAGTTGGTCGTGTCCTGCTCGAGGCAGAAAGAGTATGGTCTGGCATTTTTCACTTTTCTTGGCTTGCCATCATTCAGCTCTGTCATACCCTCGACTTCTGAAAAGACAACCAGATCCCCATCCTGGAATTCAAGCCGCTCATCATCAACACAGGAGATAAGGGCCAAATTGTCATTAGAGATGGATGCAATGATCGCTGTGTGCGGGTCCTTGCCATCAACGTCAGTGACAGTAAACGAGGGGCCAAAGTCACAAAAGATGTTGCCGAAAAGACCTCGGATCTCAGATCTGATGAAAGCAATAGGAGGTTCATGATTGTGGCAGTAATCATCAAATTCTTTTGCTTTTTCAAGACTGATATCTGTGAATACCACTGCCTGAAAGACAAAGCATCAGTGTAAATACAAAACCGAGAGAAGAGGATATGAAGAATTGGGCAGTGTTCAAATCGTCTTTTAAATTCGTAGAAAAATTAACTCAAGCATTGAATCCAATATCAGGAACTGGTTGTGAACCAAGGTAGAAGGAATAAACCACTGAGGTATGACGCGAAACTGAATATCTTAATGATGAAACGAAGGACAGAATATAAACAAAAACAGATGTATAAAAGATTAACAAAGATCCATTCAAACTTGCATCCGAGGACAGACATGAGATAGAAAGATTCATCAATGACTCAGATTTCATGGGAAAATGATATAGCGTTCTTATGATTATATGTTACTTTCATCTGGCCAACTGAGACCGACCCATTTACAAATTCCAAAGTAGTCTCAATCCTGAATTTGAGAACAATCATGACCAACTTCTCAACCGAAACTTGTCAAATGGCCAAGCATTCTCGTTCTAGCTATACTGGCACCTCTCACCGAAAATTGCAACCATTTGATCTCGTTCATAGTGATATTTGGGGTCCCTCTCAGAAGATTACAAATGGAGGCAAAAGATGGTTTCTTACATTCATTGATGACCGTACTCGGATGACTTGGGTGTATCTAATGACTCAGGATTCGGAATCTGTCTCTTATAATCAATTTCTTTAAGATGATATCTCTTCAGTTTAATATGAATATCAAACGCTTCGGTCTGACAATGCTAAAGATTTTATTAATGACATCTTACATCAATTTTTTTTGGCACGCGGTGTTATCCATGAAACTTCATGCGTTAATACTCCCCAACAGAATGGGGTAGCCGAATGGAGAAATAGGCACCTATTAGAGGTTACTCGAGCCCTCCTCTTTGAGAACAATGCTCCCACTTTTCTCTGGGGAGACGCCCTCCTAACTGGTACCCATTTGATCAACCAGTGGTCCACCAGCACTTTGGGGGGGGAAGAGTCCTGTTGAAGAGATGGACTCCCATGTGCCTTTAGCTCATTGGAGACCTACTCTTCTGTTAAAGGTATTCGGGTGTACGGCTTATGTTCATATATTGTCTTCCCATAAATTTGCCCCCCAAGCACTGAGATGTATCTTTGTGGGATACTCAATGACTCAGAAGGGATACCGATGCTATGATCCCAGTGGAAAACAGTATTATGTCACCAAGGATGTCACCTTTGATGAAGATACCCCCTACTATCCCTCGGATAATACTCAATGTCAGGGGGAGCTATCCTTAGTCCAAGAACCCCCAGAAGACGCTACAGATAAAGAGGGTGGGCAACTCGTGCTCCAATGAACAACGAGGACAATCTGATCTGCAGGGACATGTGATTGACTCATCTCAACACGCAACTCCCAACCCACAGGTTCCTCCTATCAAAGATTTCAGCCATGTTTACACCAGAAGAAAACCAACAGCCAGTACGGAGGTGTACACTCTTCTCACTGGTCTTGTTGGATCTGTAACTAAGGGACGATATCCGATTCAACAGTATGTTCGTCCATCTCGTCTCTCAATTCCTTATCAACTTTTTCTGTCTATAGTGGGTTCAATTTGGCCTCCAACTACAGTATCAGAAGCTTTATCAGACCCAAATTGGAAGCTAGCTATGGAGGAAGAGATGGTGGTGCTTCAAAAAAATCATACTTGGACGTTAGTTGAACTTCCACAAGGAAAAAAAACAGTGGGCTGCCGTTGGGTGTTCACTGTCAAGTACAAGGAAGATGGAGACATAGAACGGTACACAGCACGGCTAGTGGCTAAAGGATATACTCAAACGTTTGGAGTGGACTATGGCGAAACCTTTGCTCCAGTGGCCAAAATGAACACAGTTAGACTTCTTGTCGCCTTAGTTGCTATCAAGGATTGGGAATTGCATCAACTAGATGTTAAAAATGCTTTTCTACATGGTAATCTTGAAGAAGAAATTTATATGGATATCCCTGCTGGCTATAAGACAGCTCAGAATGCAGCTCTAGTGTGCAAACTGCATAAAGCTCTTATGGCCTCAAACAGTCCCCACGAGCCTGGTTTGGGGAATTAACCAAGGCCATGCGTCATATGGGATTCATGCAAAGCAATGGCGATCGTACTCTTTTGATTAAACATACCCAAGTCGGAGTCGCTATATTACTTGTGTATGTTGACGATACTGGCGATGTAACCTCTGATGAACATTCCTGTTCTCGAAGCTACATGGAAAACTGAGTTGGAAATTTTCATTACTCAGTTTGAGGGAAAGGGAGAGGGGCCCCATTAATCTGTCTTCTACAAATGTAAAAAACATTTATCGGGCTCATCGGATCAGTCATATCACTGGTGTACTTGGATTGCATTTAAGCAACCATTATTCACAGAATAATGATTTCTCTTCAGCCTTATGAGAATTGTAAGCTTCATAAACTTCAAGGCTTGGTGACACATTTGGATCATCAGATGACATAAATGGTTCATAGAAAGGATTCCGTATAAGTGAAATTCTCCACATCAAAGATGACCACAACTCAAATACAACCTCACCGCCTTAAAAACAAAGAATGAAATATGAAGAGAGATTACCATTTGACGGTAGAATAAATTAATAAGAATAATTTATTACCCCTTGTGGTTGACTAAAGATGCTAAAACTGATGCTAATTCATGACACATTAACTTAAAAATCATAAAAAATAATTCAAGAATAGCAAAGCTTTGAAAACGAGCGGGAAATGCATTGCATCAAAAGTTAAACATGCAAAACAGTATCATTTCGTATAAGCTGCAAAGATTACATAAACATAAGACACTACACTGTTCGAAACTAGGAAAACATTGCTCCTTGTAAAACGAGAGAAGCACCAAATCCTAAATCAAGGTACATTAAAGTCTTTTTTTGAAAGAAGACACAATAAAATCTTGATAGAATTGATCACTGTAAAAGGAAAAAACATGACCGTTCCGAACAAGAGCATAAAAACATCACGGCAGATATCCGCATCAAAATAATTAATAATCAGACCCTAAAAACTCATTTTTTTCTAAATATCCAGATACGAAAAAACCCTGCCTACCCGATTCAGATCAGGAAATTATAAAAGTCGCACTGGGCTGTTAGTAAGCACACGGATAAAAGAATCATGGAACTAAATAGTTATTACGACGGCAAAAGAAGAAGAAAATAATTGTAGTAGCAACACAAGTTCATACTACAGTTCCAATGAGGTGGATATAGATGAATCAGCATGAGACCCAAAAACTTCATGTTTTGAGCAGCCACGCCCAATATGACAGAAAGGCAACACAACCAAAAAGTGACGCTAACCTGGAAGCCAGAAAGTTGCTCCTTTGTTAGCTTTTTCGTGAGGGTATTAATCTCCACCGCGTTGTTGAGTTCCTGAAGCTTCTGGACACAAGATAGAGCCCTGTTCTTTCCAACATCGTCCTCCGATAAAAAGAAGTTACTTGACAGGTCCCATAGTTCCACAGATTCTTCATCATGCAATGTAACAGATTTCACTCCAGCCAAAACAAGATTCTTGGCTGAAACATATATTGTGAACTCAGTTTTGCAAGCTTCCCAGTCATTCATTGGAGTAAAGGGTAATTTCAACATATTATCATAAAAAATTGAAGAGCATGTTGTTCAAAAAAACTTCGCGATATAATTGACCAATTTGACCAAAGGCGCATCATCAAAGTTTTCACAAAGTGAGGTAGAGTCGACAGTTAGCTTATCTATTGACATCACATCGAATAATTAAAATTATGGAACATGGTAATTATAACAGGGAAGTTAACTTTTCGATTAAGCTCTCAAAAGCATGTTCTTCAGTTCTTGATGGTTGACTTACATTGCATGGAAGAACTAAAATTCATGGAGCAAGATAATTTTAACAGCACTGAATTGAAGAGCACGATTTAAAGAGGTTAATCGAAAAGTTATGGTACCTACAAGCAAAAAAGAAAGGTTAAAGATTCATAATGGGTAATCGAAAAAGCCGACTATCACGAATCGAAGAACAGAAATTAATGTATTAATCAAACAAGTGTTCTTGCAATTTAAATTGTAAAGCTGGCTCACCTATCTCGGCACCAAGTCCATTGATCCCAGAGATGAGAACGTTGGCTGCAAACAATCGACGCATCGTCTCCCTCCCATACACCGCCAGCTGCCGGCTGTGAAGATCCTCGTCGATCTCGGGAGGATTATTACCATTAGTCTCGCAGTCCATGGCGCTCGGCGGGTGATGGTCGGCGGGTGATGCGGACGAGATGAAGCAATCACTCTTCTGCTTCTTCAAGTAGATGTCTCCCGCAACTACGTCGGCCACAGCTTCTCCAACAGTTCTCTTATTTGGAAGCATATAGAGCGGTACGCTGTCAAAATCCGACCAAAAAACAGATCAGAATCAAGAACACAGCCGAGAAAAATCAAAATTTTGCCCTAATTTCACCGACCCAGCAGAACAACCAGGGCAAGAAGGATCAAAGAACGTACGTAAGCACGTAATAAAATCAAAAAACCTGCAGCTCCAACCCACAGTTCCTCGTTCTTGCGATTCGATTCCTTGTAGCCTGCAAAAAAAAGCTCAGCTCTCTTCGTCTACAGACAACTTCTGCCCTCTTCTTGTGCCCTTTTATTAGGGTTTTGGAGAAGCGTCTTCCATTATTGGGGCATTTTCGTCAAGCCCAGGAACCCTACTCTGAACCAGAGAGAAAACTAGAGAGAGAAAGGAACAGAAAGAGAGAGAGAGAGAGAAAGAGGGAAGATGAGGATGGATTGAGCCTGCTGGTGCAGAGCAAGGTGGGCTGAGTATTAATAGGAGAACATTCATGAGGGTATTTCTGTAATTGCATAGTTTTGGGAGTTGGTCCTGAGTCTTATATACTGATGATGGTGGGCTTATGAGCTTTAGGTTGGCCTATCAGTTATGTTATCAAGATGAGAGTGGAGAGAGAAGTGTACTATTTTTAGTTAATAATTATGTGTCTTCCAACTATGGGTTGCCTAGCGATATACGTTTTCATTAACCTTGGTGTCGTCACTGCCACATTTTTATCAAGCCCTCGAAGCCCCCCCAAACCTCTTTATTAGAGACATATGGAGAGAGAGAGAGAGATGATGATGATGATGATGATGATGATGATGATGATGATGATAATGATGCTGATGGGAAAAGGCTTGTGAAGAGGAAGCTCAAATGAAAGGTAAGATCATCTCTTGAGGCTGTTTCTACATTTACACATCCAGGCTCCAACAAGACAAAAGTGGAGAAAGAAGTTCTTTTCACAAGTATTCAGTGTCTTTTTGTGAAGGGCTTCTAGAGCTTTGGGATGTCCCATTAGCTTCATCTAGAAAACTAGAGAAAATATTCTATTTTTTACATATCATGTATTTCACAGTAATTATCTTAAATATTTGGTGTCGTTTGATGCTTGAGTAGTTTATCAAACGGGCTTACATGACTTTTAATTTACTTCATAGTTTTGTTATGAAAATAAACAAATTTAAAGCTAAGATCACATAATAGTTTTTTTATATGCAGATCTTCAAACTGGTACTTTCCCAAATGTGTAATACCCTCTTCTTTCTAGTGGATCATAATTGAATCATGCATGCTTTTTGAGCAAGATAAGGAAAGTTA
Organism: Wolffia australiana; assembly: GCF_029677425.1. Lineage (NCBI taxonomy): Eukaryota > Viridiplantae > Streptophyta > Magnoliopsida > Alismatales > Araceae > Wolffia > Wolffia australiana. Next base: position 2,530,999 of record NC_135853.1, read on the forward strand.
TAAGGAAAGTTTTAACTTTATTGTTTATGTTTATAATGAAGTCCAATGTATTTTCATTAATATTGTGTGATATTTATAATGAAGTCCATGAATTCATGCAATGACCTAGTGAATTACAATGATATCATAATACAATGTTCACTGGTATTTAAACATGTATCCATGATTTCATGCTTGATGGATGCTCAAGATGGACATTGGACAATATAGAAAGTATGACACTATTTGATATTTACTTATACAATAATTTTGGTTGATCTTTTGAGAAAGAGTTCACTGAATTGATCAATACAAATACATGAATGATATTATACCTAAAGGTAAATTAGGTTGATGTCATAGTCATATAAGTGATCTGTCGACTTGAGACACCAAGGACATCTTTTGCATGAACAGCTATGTTTTGACCATATCATGGGATCGAACCATGTCTTTGCTCATACATAAAAAAATACATGAAGGTGATTTAATGGTCAAGATAGGATCGTCGGCCCTTCATAGAAGAGAAGCTTGATTCGAGTAAGAAGATGCATTAAATCTCCATCCATGGTAGTGAACATATAATGGAAGACATTCTCTAATGATCCATGTTACACATCAATATTAACTTAATGACGAATTATGGTTTGACCATTAAGCATACCCTAATTCATTCGAGAGCCTCACATAGATGAAGGATTATGCACATAATATAACCAATATTGGTAAAAGGATCCATTTGACAGTTCAATCAATACTTAACATATTCTAGAGCATGAGATGTAGATTGGCACCTCAAGACCTGAAAGCTTAACCAATCTATTGGGTTAAATTGATCATTGATTCATTAACATAGATGTTTATAGTTAATGAGTGAGGTTGGCCAAACTGTTATTGGGCCATTAGAGTTATTAACTATACTGATACATGGGTCAATAGGGCCACAAGCACAAATATAATGGATGGTGTTTTATAGATCAATTTTGAATTGATTCCCATCTTTCACTACATTAGCAGTATTTTTAAGCATAAAATGAAAGCCAAAGCCATGTTTTGAAATCTTTGATTCTATTAGAAAAATAAAATTTCCAAAAAAAGCATAGAAGTCATTGTCTGGGATGTTCTCTTTTGCTAGCAGTGGTTGACGCCAGCCATAGTGCTAAGTGCTAGTGCCATCGATAATGCCATGGCAACCCTGGTGTTCGCGCCAACTGATTTCCCCTTAAGTATTGGCAAGATAAGAAAGGGGGTATAACTCAAAATGATTATCATGGAAATTAAATGAGCATACCCCTATATTTATACTCTCCAGGAAATTATCATAAAGTCCTTGGAAAATTTTCATGAAAGTCTCCCTCATTAGGATGACTTTATCAAAGTCCACACACTTGGAGTAAATTTTCCAACATCTAAAAATGTTGTGTCACCCTCTTGGTGTGTGTATTACTATAGCAAATATTTCAACTTTATGCACATATATATTAAATGAATCAAGAATCTATGTAATCCAATTTATAGGTTGAGTTGGTAGTTGTGGGGAACTGCTACATTTTATGCTCTAAAAGATGCATACAATTATGTTGACTCTTTCATGGAACCTTTATCGCCGTTGGTTACATGAATGTATATTACTTTCTCCACACGAGAGTCCCAAATGACTTATGGAATGGACAACTGTCAAACCCAAATTGGTCGTTCTAGTTAGTACTAATTCATCGGGACCTCATTGAAGATGGTCATTCTATATTTTTATTACCTTTGACAAGTACACAAAGGTGATTGAGTGGTGAAGATTGGATCATCCACCAACAATATAGGAAGAAATTAAGTCAAGGAAGAAGATACATAAGATCCCTATCTTGGGTAAAGGGATATTGGGGAATGCTGATAGACCCCCAACCATGACTTATCGGTGCCTGGCCAAAAAGATGGGCCAAGAAGTGGAGATTGTAAGGGCTAGTGCTAATGGACCTGATTTGGGCCTGTTTGAGAGGCCCAAACATGGGGTTAAGAACAAGGATCCAGTATTAGGGCTGGGAGGCAAGGAGGAAGGGAGATTGGGTAGCGAGGAGGACATCACGAAAGAAGAAGGGTGAGGGAAGGGAGTCGCCATGGGATGCACCACTTGCTCTTTCTCTCTCTCTCTCTCTCTGTAATATATATATATATATATATATATTATCCACGTGGACTCTGCCATTCCAGTGAATCCTTTCTTGTTTGGATCATTGGACATGAGAACTTTGCATCTGCGTATTGTATTTTGAGACATAGGAAGCAACTTGGAACTTTCCTATCCTTTGGCTGAGTTGGACCTATTAATTGGTATCAGAGCCATAACAAGAGTGCACAGAGGCAAGGATGGGGAAGAAGGATTCTCAACCCAAAGATGCACTGGTGGATGGAGTCAACCAAGAACTTGAGGAGCTCTGAGCCGGCGTACGAAACATCTCGACACTCAAAGTAGCGATACACTGCATGAATACACACAATGCCAACATGGAAAGCCAGTTTGAAGTCCTTACCCAGTAAATTGGGAACCTATGCGCAATGCAAATGATGGGTATACATGTTTCCATGTCAACCGCCCAACCACACTAGTTACGGTGGGATCTCACGTGCCAGGGGCAGCAAGAGGTCCTACTAGGGGAATAAAGACGGGCCTGAAATCCTCCCCAACTCGGGTGTCCACTAGAAACACATCGACCTTGCCCGGGGCCTCTATGGGGGTACAAGGTTCTCGCCCCCACCGGGATGACGGATATATGACCATGAAATAGGTGGAATTACCCACGTTTACCAAAGGGGACCCCTTGGGATGGGTCTATCAGGTAGAGATATTCATCGATGTCGAAGTTACACCAGCTAATATGAAGCTAAGGATGGGAAGCCTCAACCTTGCGAGCAACACCCTGGTTTGGTATCGCTAGACCAATTTGAAGGAACCCTTCCATGACTAGGTTGACTTCAAAACCAGACTTCGTTGACCTTTCTGTGGGCACCACTCAGATTCCCCTTGGAAGTGTCTACTTGAACTTTGATAGACCCATTATGTGGCAGCTTTTTGTCGTGAATTTGAGCTTTTTAGTGCTGCATTGGCTGACATTTCCGCCGATGCCCAAGAAGTAATCTTTCTCAAGGGCTTATGTAGGGATACTCGGGCCAAAGTAAAGCTCTTTCACCCTTAGGGGTTGATCAACCTCATGGACATGGCTCAAGTTGTCAAGGAAAAAAATTGGATGGTAGCAAGACACAGCCTGGGGACACAATCCCAGCCATACGTGGGGGCCCACCCTCATCCTATCACCAATTAGCAGAATTCCCACGCCCAAGTGTCATTATCATCATTGAGGCAAGAGAACTGCCACTTAACCATAAATCTTCAGTCGACCAGTCCCTAGTGGGTCAAGCGGAGGTTGACATTGTCGTCGACCGAGTTGCACGAGAGGCGAGTCAAAGGTCTATGTTTCTCTTGCACGAGAACCATCATGTTCGCGTCACACTTCCCTCCCTATGGTGTCCTGTCATGTCCCCATCACTCGACGGCATCACCGTCACCGGTGACATGAAAAAAACAACCCTAAAAAATATATTTTCTTGCACCGAGCCCTCGACTCCCAGTCCCCGACTCGCTGTCTCCCCCGACGACTCATCCCCGACTCATCCCCGACTCCTAGTTCGACTCTTGTCTCTCCCCCTGACTCCTCTACCCAACGACCTCTCTCCTCTCGGCTCTCGCTCCTGTCGGTAACTGTGAGAGGCAACTCTCGCTCGTTCCCTCTTGCTTGCTTGCTTGGTCGCTCATGTTGTTCCTGCCGCTCTTGGTGAGTTCTTCCCGACGACCTCATTCCTCATTCCTCATTCTTCTTCTTGTTCTTCTTGTTCTTCTTCTTCTTCCAGGCATTCGTTGTAAAGTGTGCTATTTCTTCCATTTCTGGGCATCTGTATTTGTAAGAAAAAGTTTCTGAGGATTAGAATAGAAACAAGTGCCTTTCATTTCTGCTATTTGACTCTCCTTTACTCTCCATTGATATACAAATCCAAACCAAGAGTTTGTGGGATAAACTCGCATCACATTGTTCCAACAGACTAGGTGATAATCATGAGTAGAGGGTTGAGCTCTCAAGGTTTATTCTACAAGAGTTTTTTTACGACACAACTGCAGCCAATTGGGAAGAAACATAAGACCAAGTCCTGAAAACCATGCTTTGCTGAGGAGGGGAAGAGAGTGTGACACATAAGAGCGCAATATGTGGTTCAGTCATTCAATAAATCTGAGGAGGTTGAAACTAGGATCATGAACTATGCTACTAAGACTGGAGGCATGCACTAGTTTCTCAAAAAAAATTCTAGATGCATAAGGTATACACACAAAGGTCCTTTAATGTAGCATCATAGAACACTATGCATACAATAAAACCTCTCAATTTTTTTGTGTGACTTATAACTTGGAAAGTACTAATGAGGCACCTTTGTGAATGAACAAATAAGCAATCCCCAACTTGGCTTTACCAAATTTCTATCCAGGAGAATTTTTTTAAGGTCTCTAGTGAGATGGAAAGAATACTAAACTAAATGTTCAACAAAGATACTCCATGATTCATTCAAACTGTCCTCTCTTGACTCCTCTTCTCATAGTGTGCTCTCTCTTCTTTGTCTTCCCTCCGTAAAGATAATGAAAGGAGAGTCTTGACTGCGTTCCCATTCCCCATGTTTCTGTTTTTCAGAATAATACCAAATGTGACGGATCATTGGGCTTCTAACAGTGGGACATCCTCTTAGCCATTCTGAGGTCTTAAGTCCAAATATGAGGATGGTTTGGCTTTCGGCCAGTTGCATGTCCTCTTGACCCATTAAGAGTCATGCCAAACTCTCCAAAATCCAGAACACCTTGACCCTAAGGTGCTAGTCCAGGAAGTTGCGACATGGTTTACTTTACCATGTCTTACCATGTAGTGGGTGAATATGCATTCGCCGTGGTTTACTTTCCCATAACCCTTTAGGGTTTTACAGCCCTAGAAGAAACACCAAAAGTCTATTATTTTTTTACATTGACCAATTATATACTGGCTAACATAAAGCGGGCTTTGGCCCCTCTCATTCAAGCTTAACCATTTCTCTGTCCATAGAATTCTAGTATTTTTTATATAATTTTGGATCTAGCCAGGTTATAATTCTAGTGGACTTTTATTCAATGGATTTGTGAATGTTTATTGTCTCTTATTGGTTCTTTCATGGAGACTTATTCAATGTTTACTTTATGTTATGTGTTATATTAACCTTTGAATGTAGGTGAATGAGGTTATTTTCGAGTTTAACTAAATGAGCATTTTTAGACTGAAGCTAATTCAAGTGGACTTTCATTTGATGGATTTGCGAATGTTTATTGTCTCTTATTGTTTATTTCATGGAAACTTATTCAATGTTTACTTTATGTTATGTGTTATATGAACGCTTTAATGTAGGTAAATGAGGTTATTTTTGAATTTAATTAAATGAGAATTTTTAGACTGAAGTTAATTCAAGTGGACTTTTATTCGATGGATTTGTGAATGTTTATGGTATCTATTTGTTTCTTTCATGAAGAATTATTCAATGTTTACTTTATGTTGTGTTAAATGAAAGTTTGAATGTAGGTAAATGAGGTTATTTTCAAATTTAACTAAATGAACATTTTTGGAATGAAGCTCAATGGAATCTTTCAAATATTTAAATGAGCTGAGCAGAGTTTATCTCTTCTCTATGAACTAGTCGTCGATGGAAGTTCCATGTGGCGACATGTGGGTTGACTTAACATGAGAGTCATTGTCAGGCGATATTTGGGAAAGCCCTATCCCGTTGATTGGAACTTCACGTACCAAACGCAAAAGGGAAGGCATAAATATTGAGATATTTCACAGAGGTTGGGTCATGCATATGGGCGTGATTATTATGCCGTGACCAAAAAGTTGACCCACAATGGAATAGTTTGAAGAGGCAGCAAGACGGGTTGACGAACATATTCTGGAGGCATTTGAAGTTCAGTCATGGTAGAGTATATGGTAAGCTTAAGGGCATTCCTTCTGATCAATGGATAATAGCTGAGGTGTACAAATAGGGCAGTGCAGTCACGAAGATACTAGAGAAGACGAATGAAAAATAGCACAATTTATTTGTCTCATGGACCCCCATGGGCCATCGTGGACAATGTGTGGTTTAAGATTATGTGGAAGTACGCTGCTGAGACAACAATTGACTTTTCTAGGATAAAGGGCAGTAAAGGCTGCAACACAGAAGCTACACAGGGTCATGAAGGGGAGGCTCATAGAGTTATTAGCAAATTTCCCAAGGTCTTATTGACTGTGGATGCGAGAACTGCTGAGAATTCATGTGGTTTTCTTGTCATCACGGTTCATTTGGTGAACAAACAATGGGGACTATGTGAACATGTGCTTGCAATACATGAGCTAGTTGGAAAACACGATGGTGAGAATATAAGCACAATTGTGCTCCAAGTGTTGGATGACTTTGGATTGAGGATGAAGGTCGACGGCAACCCATCAAGCTTCATTATGCAGTATATTGTTTTATTGCAAAACTCACCATTTTTAAATGTAGGTTGGCTCTATCACTATGGACAATGCATCAAGCAACATGCGGATGATATCATTACTTGTGAAGGAGCTCAAGCCATTGAATGACTGTTTCACAGTAGACCGATATGTCCATGTGCTGCCCACGTGCTGAACATCATTGTTCAAGATGCCTTAAAGTCATTGCATGTAGTAGTGAATATATCTCCTCCTAGGATTGTGGACAAATGCATAGTTGACAAAGTACAAATACATATGACGCTAACATAGATGATTTGGATGCCACGCGCGAGGCCATTGCAAGTCATGTAGACATGGTGATTCATGACTGTGCCCTTGTCTTGAGGGGATGCAGTTGCACGTCGGAGAGCCTTATTAACAAGCATCCGAGCATCAACTCAATGACGTCAAAAGTACGGGAAGACGTGCAAATATATGCAAAAGAATCACAACCAAATCCCATTAGACTGCCCAACACGGTGGAGCAGTATGCATGACATGTCACATGCCACATTGGAGAAGCAAGATGTCATCGATTTTATGGCTTTACAAATCTTTTCCATAACAGATAAGGACTTGAGAGTCTCATGTGAAGAGCGAGAAATGTTGGCCGACTTCTACAGCATTCGAGGGCCATTTTACAGGACAACAAACTATGTTAATGGCTTAAAGAAAGTGAGAATCATGGAAGTCCTTCACATTTTGAAGGCCTTGATGAGACAGATTGATACTGTACTGCATAAGTTTGATATTTCTACAATATTCACGTCGTGAAGAAAGCTGACCACTAGTCCAATTGCATCTATCCAATGATCTTAGGAGAGCATGAAGTGTAAGATGTTGAAGAAAGAGTCAATTATATCAAAGAACCATAAGACGACAATAAAAGCCATTCTTGACCCTTTCAACAAGGGGTCATCACTCGATTCTTGCATTAGTCATGATGCTTTGGCATTTGTCCACTGGCTAATGCCCCTTCATGGCGACCGAGAGATAGTTTCTAATGACCCTGCGGATGATGATGGGCTCACTAAACGCATCCATGGGTAAGAACTTCCTAGAGAGAAGGATAGGCGGGTACCCAGTCTAACAGAGGAATTGGAAACTTATCTCCAATCAACATAGAGAAAGGACACGGAGACGACACTAGGATGGTGGGCACACATAGGCGCACAGACTTACCCTCGACTATCCACCCTTGCACAAGAGTTTCTTTCAGTATGTGCGCAGGACGTGCAGTCGTCACTTTCAAGAGGGCACATCTTAGTACTAACAACATTGAGCTCCTAGTCATAGTGAAGTGTTGGTTACGTGTTGAGAATGCTCAACTGTGTGATGGAGATAATGCAAAGGACTTCTCTGACGACAACAACTAGTATGAGGTATTGATCTTCTGTATTTGTGTCATAATTTATTTGTATCATTCTAAGATTCTAAATTTATTGATCTTAATCTCATTACATACGAATCGACCTTATACTTTTTTGACGTACATATCATACCAGTTTTTTGTTCTCGGCAGTTGGAATTTAGCAATGGTTCTCAAGTAAGTGACCTTATATTTTGAATCGATTGTGAACAAAAATAATTCTTAACCCATCGATATTGATTTTCATCATGAAGATTATTCAACACATATTATCTCATTCACTGTTGTGGTTTTCTCAACACAGATGAAAGTTAATGAGATTTTTTGAAGTTTGCACAAGGGAGTTTGGGTGGACGCCAAAAATGCATGTTTAATTCTGTAAAACTGTCATTGTCATATTTGACGTATTTGATCTTTCCAACACAAAATCTCATTGTAATTGGATTTATTACTTTACACAATCATCTATTTTTTTATATTATATTTATAATTGGTGAGTGCATGTCAAATACCCTAGTTTGTAGATGATATTGAAGAGTTGATTAACAGGCTTCCACGTATAGTGAAGCTAATGGTGCATAATAATTCAGCTTGCACGTTGTACAAACAGTTAGGGCTTCACTATCATAACATGTTTTTAGGTATTCCATGGACAAGTGAGTTTAGAAGTAACATAAATGCACTGAACTGAAGTGGAAAATCACTACACTTGTGGTTGGGCGACCAGATTGTAACAGATGTTCAAGGTTACTAGGGAAAATGATGTATGCAATCCAAAAGCAGAAACTTACCACAACAGATAAGGCAACAAAATATCAATCATGCATTATAGAGTGAAAACAAGGGTTCATAATTGCATAAAGAACAAATCATGAGACCAAACAACCCTTTTTATTTTACAGTTCACATGTATCTAATCTGATATTTCTCTACGGATTTATGTATGTTTAGAATACTAAATCAAAAGCCAAAATTGTTGGTTCAAATTTGGACATATTATCATTTATCAATCATAGAGTGGAAAATAAAAAATACTCGACCATGAACTAATGTAAAGATATCGTAAAAATTTTCTGTGATCACAATGATTATATAACATTTTTTAAAAATCATGAATAGTTGAAATTCACTTTTTTTGAATCTGCAAAGCCTTGGGGCCATTGGTCTACTCTGAAGGATGTGGTTGATATTTATTCGACTAGTGATCATTGATTGTAACATCAGTTAATAAATCAAAAAATAAATAGCCCTCTGATATATGTAATCAATTTCGTACATATTCAGGTAATCTTTGAAAATTTTCTAGCAGTCCAATGTCTGTTTTGATGTGAACGTACTACACTAGAATTTTTAAATACATACCTTACAAAGTTGGTAAAATAACCAGATAAAACTCGCATTTAATCTCATATTAATACATGCCTCAATACTCTACTACGGGTTCTCCCAAGTCTAAAAGATAATTTATTGTTAATTAATGTGGGGATGGTTACTGAATTTTTTATGATTTGTCTGTAAATTAATTGAATTTTTCACAATTTCTTCAGGAAGAAATTAATTTTTAAATGGAAAATGGATATATTGTCAGGAAATTAGGAGATTACAGTAATTTCAAAAGTAAGAGGGAGTATTGTTAAAATTTCATATTATTTTTAATGGGAAATTTGGAGGACAGTCTCAGAGGGACATAACTCCAATTATTTATAGGCGGCGTTGCTTTGGGCGTGCAAAATAAAACAGGGACTTTTGTGCAAAATGCCAAGAAATTAAAATAGCAATGCCACGTGGCAAAATCTCGACTGTCCAAAAGCTTAAAAATTAATGCTCTTATAGGTATTTTTGTTCGTCTTTAACTTTTCTAAAATTTTGAGACGGTGGTTCCGTCACATCACGAGTCCGAGGCCCCTTGTCACCGCCACATCCCCGTCACGACCAATCCATCATCTGTCACCTTCATTGTCACGTCATTCATCACGGTGACATGTGACATGACGGATGACACCTGCTGATCCCTAATAGGGGATTCACATTATTGAAGACTATTTTCCAATTGAGTTGACGAGCAATGACGTGATCCTCCGGATGAAATGGTTAAACGTCTTGGGAACCTTCAAACTATATTGGGGGTGACTGACCCTTACTTTCAGTTTGGGTAAGTTGAAGGTCACAATACAAGGGGGACTCCAGCCTCCATCGCAGTAGGATCTCCACGAGATCATTGATTGTGAAGCTCCAACAAGAAGGACCAAGAGTCATAGAAATGTACCAACTTATGTGCAACACAACACAATTGAATGAGGGGCCAAGTGGAAGTCTAATACAAGAGCTACAACCAGAATTTCCAAGAGTCTTCAAGGAACCCCAAGGTCTGCCACTAGCCCACGAGGTGGACCACCAAACTCTCCTTGCCCTGGGCGCCCTTTCCTTCAGCGTGCGAGAGTGTCACTACCCACAGTCACAGAAAGTAGAGATCAAACTACTAGTCTACGACCTATTACATGCTGCTATGATCCAACATTCGACAAGCCCTTACTCCAGACCGGTCCTCACAGTGAAGAAGAAAGATGGTGGATGATGATTTTGTGTGGACTTCCAAACACTAAACAAAGCCATAGTAGCAGATAAGTTTCTGATTCCTCAGGTGGACTACCTCTTGGTCAAGCTCCACGGTGCTTGAATCTTTAGCAGACTTGACCTCAAATTGGGCAACCACCTGATTCAAATGTGGGCAGAGGACATGTCGAAGATGACCTTGTGCACACACGTCAAACACTATGAATTCCTCGTCATACCCTTCGGCCTCAAGAAGGCACAAGCAACCTTTCAAGTATTGATGAGCCAGATTTTTTAGCATTGTATACAGAGGTTTGTCTTGGTTTTCTTTGACGACATATTGGTGTATAGTAGGATGGAACAAAAACATGCCAACCACCTCTATGAAGTCTTTTGCATACTCCACCGACATCAGCTATACCTCAACATAAAGAAGTATGCATTTAAGCAAACCCAAGTGGCATTCTTGGGCCATTAGATATAGTCTAAGGGAGGGGAGGCAAACCTTGAGAAGATTTCTGCCATTGCAGAATGGCCACGTCCCATCAACATGTGAGAACTATGGGTTTTTGATGTGAAACGACGACGGCCAGGATCGATCGGCGCGTTTCACGTCACAGGGTTATGATGCGAATGTAAGGGATATAAGCCGAATGATGAGAAAATACGAATGAGCAGATAAGGACTTGACGGATAGCGACGTCGGCCGTACCGATCAACGAGAGAGGAGTGATCCTAAGATCAAACTCCCAATGACCCGCTGGACCTACTAGACGTCTACTAAGTGAGGGGCGTCTAACAGCCCTGGAGCGTTCGGTGTCCAAGTCGGATGACAATCCGTCTACCACAAGAATCCCTACGCTCGACAAAGTGGCTAGTCCTATCCGATGATGTTCGAGAATATCACGGTAGCGGACGCGATAGGGGAAGTCGAGACTGTCGAAGATAATAATACTGGAGTTTATGGAGGGGAGACGAGACTGACCTTTGTATCGCTTAGTCCAAGGCGTCCAAGTCGTCGAGCGGATGCTTAGTGTCGGGTCATGCGGACGAGTGTCGTTGACGAGGATGAAATCGGGTGCGGACGGTGCGGTCGTAACTACCAGCAGAGAGCTGAGTCCACGGGTGGCGTGCAGCAAGAGTCGGAGCAGAGGGCGCACAAGGCGCGCGCTTGGCTGGCGCACGGCGTAGTCGTGTCGGCGGGCAAGACAGCGAACCAAGTATCGTGGGAATAGTTGTGTGGGTGGGGCAGAAAACCAAGTAATCGGTTATGGCGTAGAGGGTGGGAATCAAGAAATCAAGAAAGATGAGGGTGAGGGGAGGGCGAAGGGGAGGACGAAGGGGAATCAAGGAGATATGGTGAGATCAAGAAATCAAGAAATCAAGAAATCAAGGGGAAAGAAAGGTGGGTGATCAAGAAAGACAAGAGGAGGCGGTTGGGAATCAAGAAACGATGGGGAAAGGAGGGTGGGCGATCAAGAAAGGCAAGACGAGGCGGTTGGGAATCAAGAAACGATGGGGGAAAAGGAGGGTAGGCGATCAAGAAAGGCAAGACGAGGCGGTTGGGAATCAAGAAACGATGGGGAAAGGGGGGTGGGCGATCAAGAAAGGCAAGACAAGGCGGTTGGGAATCAAGAAACGATGGGGAAAGGAGGGTGGGCGATCAAGAAAGGCAAGACGAGGCGGTTGGGAATCAAGAAACGATGGGGAAAGGAGGGTGGGCGATCAAGAAAGGCAAGACGAGGCGGTTGGGAATCAAGAAACGATGGGGAAAGGAGGGTGGGTGATCAAGAAAGGCAAGACGAGGCGGTTGGGAATCAAGAAAAGGGGGATATGGTCAAGAAGCGGGGGAGGAGGGGTGGCGTCCAAAGAAAGGTGGGCGAGAGGGGCTGGATGAAGGAGAAGGGAGGGGTGGATGTAGAAGAAGAGGGGCAGGGGATCAAGAACCTGGCTGGCGTCGGGTTCTTGATGGTCGGGACAATGCTCCCTCAATGGAGCAGATTCCCAGCTTGGTCTCGGCGTCGATGACGTTCAGGAACCTCCAAGAATTCCCGGAGTGATCTCGACGGAGACTCTTCTCAGCCCTGAAGGACAGCGACTTCTTGAAAATCTTTAACCCGTGGCGGAGTGATCTCGACGGCACGCTTCAACACGATCCTCCCGGAGTGATCTCGATGGAAGAAATGTGGGCTCTACCCACGGAGTGATCTCGACGTGGGGTGGGGCTAGCCAAACCCCCCACACTATAACTACGATAGGGGGAAGATCAATTGCAACTCAATTTTCAACAATGATTTCCCAATGTTCCTTGGGCATGCCATCCCCTTATATAGGGAGGATGGGTGCCAAGAGAACGTGGGAGAGGACGAACCGTCGCAAGACGTGGTTCGGCCTCTCCTTACAAATTCAAATACAAACATGAAAATAAAAGGAAATGACGAAGGACGGGGCCTAACACTGGCCCAATCCATAAATCCAGAAATATAAGAAAACAAACATAAATGAAAATGCATACTTACCCGGAGTACTTAAACCCGGGGTGGCGAGCGTAGGCACGAGCTGCTCGGCGTGGCTGTTGTCGTCCCGTCGCGTCATCCTCAATCTGGCTCCTCGTCTTCACGGCGTCATCCTCGAGATGGTCCTCCATCAGTTTTTTAGGGCTCACAGGATATTACCATCGGTTTGTTGGGGGCTTCGGCAAACTAACCTTTGCCTTGATGTATCAGTAAAAGAAAGGTGCCTTTCGGTGGAATGATGATGCCGAGTAGGTTGTCAATAACCTAAAGTGTAAGATAAGCAATACACCAGTATTGGCTCTCCTTGACTTCTCGCAACTGTTTATGATTGAGGCAAACACATCTTGTATGAGACTTGTGTTGGGTTCTATGCCTTAGTTCGTCCATGGAAAACATGTTTCCGTGGATGCAAAATCATGTCGATCGATTCACAATCTATCTTAAAAATAAACATCAAATGCACATTTTTGGGGAACTTATTCCACCCTTGATATGCTCACTTTGAGATCATTTCGAAGCTGTTCACGTGTCCGGCCTCTAGAAGTATCAACACGACCACTCGGTCTCTGATCTCCACCTCTTCTTCTTCAACTCTCCTTGGAGACTCTCTCCTTGGTTGAGTAGTGATGTAGAGAATGAAGAAAAGGAGGGACTCTCAAATCAGGCTTGCATGGGTGCTTAAAATGAGACCTGTTTTCCTCTTTATATTTCACTTAAGTTTTTTCTCAAAAAACCCTACAAAGTAAAATATATCCACCAATGCCCTTATGACCTTGTGCGTGTGACCCTCTAGCCCCATGTATCATTCTAGTTAATAAATTTAGTGTCTCAATAACTTTTAGTTTCCAACCCTATTAATTAACTATATCAACATATAGATTAATTAAATAAGGATCAATTTCACCCAAACGATAGGTTAAGTTTTTCAGCCTGTGGGGTGCCAAGCAACACTTCTTGCTCTAGAAGGTACCGAGTAGTCTCGAACTCTCTCATGTAACCTTTACTGCCATTGGTTACCATATATGTATAATCCATCATCTGCGCGACTTAGGGTATGGTTTATCGTCAAACCCTAATACGTCATTCGATTACTACTAATGCATAACGACATTCTCCAATATCCTCACTACCCTGGCCATGGATTTTTCTGCATCATCTTCCTTGAGTCAATCTCCTCTTATACCGAGAGTGGATGATCCCATCTTGACCACTCAATCATCTCCGTAAGCTTCTTACGACATCCTATCTATAACTTATTTGAATCCCAAGATTAGAGGCTTGTAAGTCATAGTCAAAACGTAGTCGTCCACTCACGAGATGTCCTTGGTGTCTCAGGTCAATGGATCACTTATACAACCGTGACTTGAATCTACCTGATTGACGTTTAGGTATAAAACCATTTAAGGATTCATACGGATCAATTCAATGAACTCTTTTTCCAAAGGGTACCCACTATCTATTCTTAGTGTCGCCATACTAATAGGCACATGATCAACTATACTTATCAAATAAGTAGGATCAGGTAATGCTATTCTATTAAGATAATTTGATGTCCGTCTCAACTATCCATCAAATAGGAATATTAAGAATGCATGTTTAAAGACTAGTGATGACTGTATTATGATTTCATCATAATTCACTAAGTCATTGCACGTATTCATGGACTTTATTATAAACATCACATAGAATAACAATGAACGTAAATATTTTATTCAATGAACTTAAATAAACATGGCAGTGTGATTGGCTTGAAGGCCACATAATATCCATCAACTTGGAGCACTATGGATGCAAGGTCAACACCCGGTGGCCTACTTCAGCAAGTTCCTCTCAAGCCGCAATCGCCTCCGCCCCGTCTATGAGTGGGAACACATGGAAATAGTGTTGGTCGTCCAAAAATTGCACTATTACTTGTTGGGGTGCCACTTGATGGTCTACATTGATCAAATCAGGATGTGCCATTTGTTTGAGCAGATACAGAATCAACCAGACTATCAACACTTGGTGGCTAAGATTTTGGGCTACAACTTTTCTCTCATCTACATACCAGGAAAAGAGAATCAAGCATCTGATTCTTTATCATAAGTACCACATCAGGCATCTGTGCAAACTCTCACAATTTCATTTCCTTATTCAACAAAGCTATTGTAGGTGGACAAAGAAATTATGGAAGATCATAGAGGAACTACAATCCAACCGAGTTGCTCGTTTGGGATTCGAGTTGAAAGATGGACACCTATTCAATGGAGGCCGCATAGTGCTTTCCGCAACCTCCATCATTATTCCTTAATTGCTACATGCATACCGCCAATTTTTGGTTGGGAGTCTTTCGGGGAACTAAGCACCTACAAATAGTTAATGCAAGACTAAGTTTGGCAGGGAATGAAGGCCAAAGTTGAACAACATGTGCGATAGTGTAAGACATGCCAATTGGTAAAACATTCTCGACTTTCTCCGACATGCCTATTACAGCCACTACTAATTCTTGAACAGATTTGGGATGATATATCACTGGACTTTGTTGAAGGGTTACCACATTCCAAAGAAGCTGACACAAATTTGATAGTTGTGAACCGCTTAACTATGGCCACTTTGTAGCCCTACACCATCCCGTCGCCACTCAGGATGTAGCATATGCTTTTACCACTCATATCGTCAAACTGCATGGATTTCCCCATTCCATCATCAATGAACGAAAACAAATCTTCACCAATCATTTTTGGGAATGTCTCCTCAAGCATCAAGGGACACAATTGAAGAGGAGCAATGCTTACCACTGCCTTGAAGACTATTTGTGATGCTTTGGGGTGTCTGACTGACCAACTGGCTTGTGTTCGTCCCTTTGGCTGAGTATTGGTACAACATCACCTTTAATGTTTCCACGGGGACAACCCCATTTAGGGCAGTTTACGGAAGAGATCCTTCCCCGTTAATTTGGTTTGGGGCCCAAGTCAACACCCAATATTTTTTTGAAGAAGATCCCAAAAATACATGGGTCCCCCTCCTTTAAATATTTTATTCTCAAATATCTCCCTCCACTAGTGAGACTTGATGGTAATAATTTTTTTTAAATTTTTAAGGAGAAATGGAGAAAGAGAAAATGAGATCCATTGTCACGTCGATTTTGTGGATAAGTCTAGAGGCCATGGGGGTCCTTCCATAGCCGTAGATAGTGTGGACTGAGCATGGGTGTTCTCTTAGGCCATTAGATCACCTATGTTAGTCCCCTTTGGTCCAAAAATGCCACACATCTAGAGGAGGGTGACAACTAGGGCCACAAATAACATTTTCTATCCTTGGTTGTTGGATCTCATGCAAACATACAATGGTTTCTGGCTGAGGTTGGACCACCATAGGCAACCAGAAGGCTTGGGAGGACCCCATGGTCACATTCCATGCTATCTACGGCCATGGGATATCCTTCCAAGGCCTTAAAAGGGGCACCATGGCCCCAATATTTCATATCTTCCAATTAAGACATTCAATGGTGACATGAGGCGCATCTTGAGGTTTCCTTGTCTTTTGAGGGCAATGATAGTTTCATGGAGGCTTGGGAAGCCCAAGATGACACCGGTGGAGCTCTGTATCATTCTGGATTCGAGCCAGCACTGAGAAAGATGGGCAGAGACAAATACCAATGTTAGGGGGTGGCAATCGACCCCCTAATCTCCACCCACCTGAATAATGACAATTTATATATTGGATAAGAAAATTGTGTTGTTAATTTTACTGGCTTTGTTATTTTAATTTGCCTAAATCAAATACTGTTTATAGAAAACTCACTCAAATGTGTATAGTAGGAGTGAGGTCATCTCTAAATGGAAAATTTAAATAACTAAGTTAGATTAACGGAGAATTTTGGGTGATAACATGGGTAATTAAAGAGTTTAGTTATAAGTTGAGTAAACGAAGAAATAATATATATATATAAAGATAGTGAAATGTGAAAGATAAGTAAGATAAAAAATAAAAAATAACAAAAAATAACAAAAAATAACTAAAATAAAAACTTATAAGAAATTATTAAAATTTTATTAAAATTATAAAATTATAAAATTATAAAATTATAAAATTATAAAATTATAAAATTATAAAATTATAAAATTATAAAATTATAAAATTATAAAATTATAAAATTATAAAATTATAAAATTATAAAATTATAAAATTATAAAATTATAAAATTATTAAATTATAAAATTATAAAAGTTAAAATTATAAATTAAAGTAAATAAAGGATGAGAGATTTATGATTATGCATAATAATAAGGAATAGTGGATGATATGAGAGAGAACTAGGGAAAGTGAGAGACAATATAAAATGTTATTCATATATTTTTATAGATATTAGAGATAATAAGGAAATAGGATATTGAAATGAATTTATGGTATTATAATAAAGGATGATATTAATATAGGTAGTGCCAGAATGATCTTCAAAGTATAAACATACGATAGGACTGATATGATAGAGAGATGAAAATTGAATTGGCCTTTGTAGAAGAAGTTTTTTCTTTATGTTGTTATTATTTATTTTAATTAATACTTAGATTAGATATAAAACAAGGGTATGCATATATAGTAATGGAAGGAGGATTAGGATATAAGGAGTTAATTAGAAGAGTATTTATTTTAGTAGGGATACAAGAGAAAACATGAAGTAGAATTAGACTTGATAGTCAACATACATCATGATGAATACTTTGGCTTCGTTATGCTTGATTGCTAAGGGACTGCTGATGTTTAAGTGGGGGGGGGGGGTATTTGATAAACCCAAAATGAGTCCTGAAATTATAAATATTTTATGGCCATTTGGGCAACATTCTATTGATGTTACCTTAATAATTATATGAGTTTTCATCGTATGCAATAAATGGAGGATTTGGGCAAAACAACACATTTTTACTTGACTTATTGCATATTTAAAAGTCCAATTATTTCATGAAAAATGAGTTCGAAAATTATTAATTTTAATGGTTTAAATTCTAACTACACCTTGGTGTAGTGAGCCAAGTGTGATAGCACTCAAGCACAACACAAGAAGTCACAGTGTTGGTTAGATAGAGCTCAAACATGTAGAGGCCCAACAAACTGACGACAATGCCCCACACACATGCACGGGGAAGGGAGTAATTAATTCATTTAAGATAAATGAATGGAAATTAAACATGTCTACATGTTATAAGTTTCTTCCATTTGGGATTAAAATTTATCTCATTTGCAACTTGCAGCTAGTCCAGGGTGACAAAAGATAATAGAAAGATCGCAGCCCAACTGGGTGCAATCCTAAGAAAAGAGAACGACACGATGACCAGGCTTCGAGCTTACACGGCCTGCAGCCCATGTCATAATGGGCTTCTTCAGTATTTTGATATGATCTTGATCCTTCAATTTTCTTAAGGAAGATGGGACTACGATATCTTTTTTTTAATTAATTTTTGTCTCTTTATTATGGACATTTTTGATTGGCCGCAACCACTTATGAGGATGGAGGGATCTTCGATGGGCAATCAGAATGGAAGAAAGGGCTAACGAGGCCCGTTCACAAGATGCTGATGTAGCTCAGGCACACCAAAGTTAAAGGGGCCCATGATTGTGATTTAAACGCAATCGTGAACCCATTATCACATGAGATCCTATGGCCAGGGGGCAAAATGTGTCATCTATACTCCTAGTTATCCTCCTCCAACCGGACAGTGTTTTGAAGCAGAGGGGGACCGCCATAGGGGATCAGATGACCTTGGAGGAACCCCATGGCTAGTCCATGCTATCTATGGCCATGGAAGGACCTCCAATCATTAAAGGCCTTGACACTTCCTTTTTTCTATTTTCAGTTAAGTCATCCAATCATGAGATAGTTAATATCTGTGCGATCTTCTCATCTTCCATGATCGCACACATTGAGAATGTTGTGTGTACCTACATAAGAAAAAGACAAAGATTAACTTTAATTTTGTTTTTAATATCTGTGATGTGGTGGCCCGTCACCACATGCCACTTCACAATATTCCCATTTTCCTTGAATGACACACCGACGCGTGTCATGCTCGTCAGAAAAAAGGAAGATTCCCTAATCATGTTTCTGCATGTCACACCAACATTTACTTTCCTTTTTAATCAATTACTGTGGTGTACATGCGCGCCACATGTACCGCCGCAACTTTTCACTTTTCTCTACCTTTTTTATTACATTTTTTCTCGCTTTATTTATTTTGTTTGTTGCAATTTAAATTGTGCCTTTTGTCTACTAGTCTGCGCCGCCCTTGTGAGTAAAAATTAAAGATAGTGTCAGAAAATGATTGGTTCATTATGGCATCACGATCATGATGTCATAATTGTGTCTTTTTACAGTGATTAGTGTAATGAATCATTGTGGATACTCGTGATTTGTTGCAATTTGATGAATTGAATGGCGACATGTGGCTTGCACATATTAAAGCCAAAACATAAATGAAAAAATAATTATAAAAAATTTACTAAGTTGTTAAAGTATTATAAATAAATATTTTGACTTAGAAAGCATATCTCCTGAATATAAGTTCAAATAATTCATAAAACATATATTCTGAATCAGAAAATAAGGCTCCTAAAGAATATGATGTTGGATGAAACCTAAAAACTATGATCAAATCCACAAAAAAATAGAATATCACTATTAAATTATGTTTAATCATTTAAAGGTTGATAACACACATTTATAATTATATTAATGTAAAAGAATAATGTAAATTTTCCCAAAAAAAGCCCAATAATTTACGTATTATTAGCATTTTTCACTCACACTGTAATCCAAGAAACTTAGGTATGAAGTGTTAACAATATCAAGTAGACCTCAAAGTATGAATATCTCCATGCATTGCTAGAATACATATGATGAATTCCCTCATGCTTTTGGAAAGAGCTGTGGTCATGAGGAGGAAAATTTACTTCTCACGGATATGATACTATAACCAAGGTGATGCTTTCTCTTTCCTTTCAATCTAGGTCAATTTCTCACTTGTAGTGACCACCTAACCTTTGGAATTCCCTACTAACCTTCCTCCTATTTGAAATTAAAAGATGAAAAATTTTATCCTCATGTTTAAGCACAGAACATCAATTGTGTAACAATGAAATCCTGGATGGTAAAGCTTCTATTAACTAAGGGTAAAGAAAGAAGAGAATGGTGGATGGCTCAAAAGAACGGGTAAGGGTAGGTAAGGAATGTTAGAGGGATATGAAATACTTAGACAGCTTACACCTAATAACAGATGAATGAGCAGAATACACCAGAAGGGTGTAGAGAAAATGATGATAAATGACAATTTTAAAATTGGTGGACTTCTTAGGTGCATGTCCACCTAAACATGATATGATAAATGTAATGATCAATAATTCCTCAAACTAATAAACACATTGGCTTCTAGAACAAGAAAGCCCATGTATTTTTATTCTCTCTGTCTGTTTGTTTTTTTCCATATTGGTGAAATCAAAATGGAAGCTTTACAAAGAGGTGTTGATCAAGTAAGTAGTTTTCATAGACACTTCCTCTTATGCTACTAAGAAATGATGAGATAGGACAAGACAATGTAGATGAAAACAAAGGGAGGGACAACAATGAAAAGATATCATGAATGAATGATATCACAAAGGGAATGAGGAGAAAGATATGGGAATAAAGCGTATAATAAGCAATTAGAGATTGTTGTACATAAATAGGTTCCTTTAGGGGTAAGTGATATCACGTAATTTACAGTATTACTTTCATACAAATTGAATTTTTATTTGCACTAAAGTGATTATAATTGCATGTTATCATAATAAAATGAATTTTTTTTCTTTTGTATATTACCTAAAATTTCCTGTGTTTACTGATTTTTTCTGGATTTTCTAGAAATTATGTAGTGGAGAACAAGAAGAAAAAGGCTCTAAAACTGCTCTCGCTAGTTTTTGGAAGCATAATTTCCTATTTTATTCAATTTTTTGGAAGAATAGAGGGGTTTTTCATAATTTTCTTGGTGAAATTGGAGCAGAGGGGCAGATATCCAAATTTTTGTAGGGCGGCATCCAAATAAAATTATGCAAAAGCGGAGAGGTCTTTTTGCAAATTTTTTTGAGAGAGAAGTCCAAAAGGATCAAACACCTTAGATTAGTCTAGATTCAAACCTTAATATCTGAAGTTCCAATCGTTGGATTTAGCATAAATTTTGCGGGATAGTTCTTGATAGTTCCTCTTTCCATCCATTTGGATGGATTGATGGTAAGAGCCCCAAAACTAAATAAAATTAAGGCTAGGGTAAAAAGTGGAATTATCTCACCCCACTAGCCTAGGTATAAATCCCTAATTTTCTTTCTTTTTCTTTCTTGGATTCTCAACCACAATCTGCAGTCAGAGGGAAGCACTCCTTGGATCAAATTTTTTCCAGGTATTTTATTTGATTTTTAGTTCCCATGTTCATTGATATTGATTTGTGTTCTCCTAAATCTCCTTGGCTAGGGCGAAATGTACTGGCCCTTGTCTTGATTCAAGAAGGAAGTTAGTTAATGATCAAATTCTATTATCGGATAGAAGAATAATCTATAAATATATTACTTATTTTCCTTTAAATCCCCTATTCATGAGAAACCATTATTGTTTGAAAACCCTATATTAAGTACTCTCCTTATCTAATTACAATTCTGATTCTGGATCTTATTTTGAGGATCACAATGAATGAAGTGAGGACCTATATTATCTTATTATTTTCTCATCTCTCCTACCTCTTCTCAATTTTATTCACTTATGATCTCTAAGGATCTATCCTTTATTCAAAATTCAAATTAAAAGAGATCATCCCCAATTTAACCATAGAAATATAATCTTGACTGAAGATCATAGCTAATCAAGATTAAATATATTAAAATACATTTTAAATATCTTGAATTAAATCCTTGAACTCTTCCTCCATATAGACAGACCCTCTACTCATCATGTACATCTTAAGATAGAGGGTTCATTATAATTATTATTCTTTAAGTTGATTACAAACAGTGATAGTAATTATCCTTCTTAATTATAGTAATTTTGCTTATCAGTAAGCAATAATAATGCTTTAAGACTTGAAGAAATTATCACTTCTAACCCACACAAGAATCCAATTAATGTGATGGAGGACCATCTAGAAGATCGAGCATGAGGTGATCAGTAGCCCATTGTGGAGCCCGAGCCGACGCAAAGGACCCGAGCTTTGAGTATCCAGCTTGTCAAGAGGCCTCCATAGTTTGTTTACTTTCTGCACGTTTCTTTTCGTTATGGACTTTATCGAGGGCCCTCTTGTTTTGGCTTCTTGACGTCTCATTTCTGTATCTTTTTAGTTTTGTTCGGCCCATTAGTGGAAGTCCCCCATGTTGGATGTTCCCCTAATTGGGCCCATTAGGGCGACCCCACATTGGAGTCCTATCCTCTCTGGTAGGGTGATTATCTTAGTTTTCTCGTTTGAGTAGTTTGTGGACGACACCCGTTGAATGACTGCAGCTGTCGCCGCCACTTCACCGCCGTGAAGACAATATCGCCACCAGAAAAACAACTGCCACCACCATCATCGAAGACCTCATCGTCTGTCATCAGTTGGATCCTTCTTGGCGTGAGACCACTATACTGTCATGTCCTGTTGACATTGCCTTTGCTAGGGCATCATTGATGGGAGACCATACAGCTTTGAAGACCACGTCGAACATGTTCATCGAGCAAGGGCTCATGTGTGATACCCAGCCTTCGGAGTACCCGGCCTCGTCAATGGACCACAAAGGTTTGACGTTATCTTTCCTTGCATTTTTCTTGTTTAGTAGGCCATGTATGTTGACCGTGGATGTGTTTGTTTTTGTTTGTTTGCACGTATTTGGAATGCTCTATGGCCCTACACATTTGCGTGTGTGTGAGCCCATGTGCGGGCGTGTTAGTGGATTTCTCTCTCCTATTAGGGGGCCCTAATTACTCTTAATTGGACCTTCTCCCCTTTATTTCTAAGGGGGAGGCCCATGTTTGCCCTATAAAAAGTGGGGCCCGCCCATAGGAAGAGAAGAGGAGAAGAAATATTGAAAAAATTGTGATTTTTGAAGGATTTTCCCTTTTTTTTAGTGTTTTTTTTGCTTTTGTCATGTTTATGATAATGCCATTGTGAAGATAATTCCCGCCGCCACTCTTGAGACTGCCCGAGGGCGCCCGTGGCCGCCCAACGCCGTCTGTGATCGCCTAGCATTGCCCGTGGCTGTCTAGAGCCGTTAGGGGCTGCCGGCCTCTTGCGGCTGCCAAAGTTCGCCCACGCTCGCCCAAGCCGCCCGTGCTTGCCCAGGCTACACGTAGCCACCCAGGGTTACCCGCAGCTGCCGCAGCAGCCACCACTGGCTACCAAGGCTACCTGCGGCCACCGTAGTAGCCCGTGGTCGCTATAGGCGTCCACGGTCATTCCACTAACCCGCACCCACCGCAGGCGCTCGCAATCGTTGTAGCAACGATCAGCGGCCACTGTAGAAGCTGCCAGCCACTACCGCAACAAGCGCCCACGGTTGCCGCAGCAATCCGCAGCCGCGTAGTACCCCATAGCCGCCACAAGAGCAGCCCGCGGCTACCGCAACCCTAGCAGGTGCCATAGCCCGCTACGGCCACCATAGCCCTAGTGGGTGCCACAAACTGCCGCGGCCACTGTAGCCTGATCGGCCACTATAGCCCTAGTGGGCGTCGCAGCCCACCGCATCCCCCGCCTGAGTTCTGGCATCCATTGCTGCCAGCCCTTCTGGTTCGCGACCGCTGCTTCCTAGTGCCGCTTGCTGCCACCAGAGCCACAACGGAGGTCGCAACCGCCATCGTCAATCGTGTCTACGTGCGTCGCCGCCATCGTGCCACCATGTCTTGCTAGTGCTGTGACATCGTGCCTTGCTATCGCTGTGCCTTGCTATTGCCGTGCCTTGTCGATGCTGCGCCGCCGTGCCTTGCTACCACCATGCCTCGCCGCTAACACACCGTTGGGCCACTACGCCATCACGTCGTTGCACCCTCCTACCACCGCGCCTTGCCACCTACGCTCTATCGTCGTCATCTCTTGTTGTTGTTGCGCCTTTTGTCGTGCCCATCACTACAACCGGTGTCGCTCCCATCATCGTCCTTTAGAGGGCACCCGCACCTACCTATGCCGACATTGGGCGAACGTGCCACTCGACTTCTACTACTACTGAATTAGGCATTCCCACGTCTACCGCCACTGGTACGCTCTTAAACTCTCGCTCAGCGTTATATTATTTCTTTTAGTGCCTTAAAAATGTTTTCTCCACCACGGGGGTTAGATTATTGATAGATAGGATTCGCGTTGCGAGGATTAGGATTTCGATCAGTATGTCCTTGGTTGAGATCGTCGAGGGCATGTGCAAAAGCAGCGGTAGCCGAGCTCGCACCGTTAGCCTTCAACTCGACGTCAAGATCATCGGAAGCCTAGTCTCATTTCCAGGTCACAATTATCGTAGCTGAATGGTTGTTAGTGTACGTCGATGTCGGATTTATACTTCTCAATGATCTCATCAATGCATCATCGCTTGCATGACATCCACATTAGTCATCTTCCCTACATGACATGACTGCCCTCGCCCTCCTTGTGCATAACATGAGCCGTTCAATCCCAGCGACTGTCGCATTACATCAATCATCCTCCCACAACTGTCACCGCTCCCACCGCAACCGCTGCCACAGTGCCACCAGCTTCTACACTTCCTATGTCAACAATTGCTGCCATCCTGATCGTTTCCCTAGTGACTACCAACCACACCCAGGCACACGACGGCAGCCCTAACGACCACCAGCCGCGGCCAGGCCTGCGACCGCTGCCGTATTAACCGTTAGCCGCAACCTAGCCCGCAGTCGCTGCCCTAGAGGCCGCTAGCCGTGGCCACAATTACGGTTGCAACCCTAGCAGCCGCCAACTACAGCCACGACCGTGGCCACATCCCTAGCGGCCGCTAGTCAAAGCCACGACTGTGGCGGCCGCCCTAGCGGCCGCCACCCACAGCCAAGGTCACAGCCAACGGCCTAGTGGCCGTTGACTACAACCAGGACCACAATCGCTGCCCTAGATGCTGCTAGCTCCACCCACAACTCTTGTCACTACAGGCAGTAGCGGCCGCCAGCCACAGCCACGACTCCGGCCATTGCCCTAGCCACTACCAGCCAATGCCATGACCTCGGCAGCAACCATAGCGGCTGCCAGCCGCGGTCACCACCCTAGCAGCCACCAGCCATTGCTAGTGTGTTGTCACCACCTATGGCCGCCAGCTGCCTTGCTTGCGGCCCACCCATTGGTGTGCCGCCTCTACGCCAACTGCGGTGCCACCGCCATGCTCATTATTGCTGACCTTCGTTCCTATGTACACCCTCGCTGTTGACTCCTCGTCCATCACCAGGAAATTATTTCCATCCCTTGCCGTCACTCACTAGTTGATCGTGTTGTCATCGACAGATCTCGTGTTCCTTTTTGCCATCGATGGTTACGCCCACCCGAGCACCCAGACCTAGGCCCACAGGTTAGGCATTCCTTCCGCTTATTTTTAGTATTATTATCTTCATCAGTGTCATCCTCAACTACTCTGTTGTCGAGTGCTGTCAGAGACTTTTATTTTTGGTGTTGGATTTGTATCGCTCTTGGCGTTGGTCGTGGACGCTCGCAGACAGTGATTGTTCCCCTCTTGTCGGCCTTCGAGCTGATTACCCAGGTCATTAGGAGCCTGCCCCTGCCCTAGACCCTTCGTGTCATTACTCTGATATTACCCCCTAGATTGGCAACGTCTTTGTATATTTTTATTGATTTATACTTAGCTTGCATCACGTCCGCATTGTTGCATATCTGATCGTACGCTCCTCCATGTGGTGTAACACGAGCCGCTCAATCTCAACATGTCGTGTACATCATAATGGAGATCCCTACCATTTTAATAGATTCAACTAGTGGAAAGTGGTATGATGGGTAGTTCACTCAGTAGTCAACCTAGGAAAATAATACTTCAACCCTTTGATTTTCATGTCAATTCCTCACTCCACCAGATATACTAGAAAGGAGTCATGTTTGTCTTCTCTTGTATATCTTTTTCATCATTTCCATAGTTGTGAACCTATGTAATAAAAAAAAGCATGAGATCCACCACTGTCTCGTCAAAGCCCACAAAGCAGAAATACCATAAGAATTGAAAAAACAAGCAAAACTAATACATAAAATAAGAGAGCATCATACACAAAGATAATAACATAATTACGGATAAGGAAAATAATGACGTTCTATGTGTGGAAAGATAAAAAACAACAGACTGTAGAAAGTCATTGATGAAAAAGTCGACTAGAAAGTAATGATCGAGGAAGGCTGGAATGGAAAATCATATAATGATTTAAGCAAGATAGACAAATTTATATCTTACCACCTAACGAGGTGTTCATCATAACACATATATATGCTAAATCATGCTATATGTCTTTTGGGCATCTTATCCACATAAATGCACACGACATAATTAATAAAACAACATTTACAATAAGACCATTAACAACATAACACAAAGAAGCTTTTTAGACAACAAACAATGCATATGAGAGAAACAAACAAAAGCTTATCACAAGATAGTAGCACCATAAAACATACCTCATAAATCACAACTTTAAGTAGATTACTTCATCTTTCACAAAAGTCATCATGGCAAAAAAACGTTCTATGCCAAAAAAGGGGAAAGAAACATAATGTCTTACAACATAAAATGGAGAAAGAGCGTGTTTCATCAATGCAAAGAAAATGAAAAAAAAACAATAATACCTGTTCAAAATATGCCCTGTTTCTCTTATGTCCATCCATTATTCTCCTAAGCTATCTACAAGTGAACCTATGCCAATAAACAGAACAGATAACATAAACCAGCATCAACTCAAAACATGAAAACATATAAATAAATAATGAAGTTATACACAAGAAGGGTTTGAAGAGGAAAATAAGATGCCATCTTACATGAACAAAATAACATAAATCAAAAAAATCAAACAAATGCTATTATATGTGCCAAAAGATACAAAAGATACCCACACAATAATGACATTGTAAAAGAAACCAAATAGTTTGTTAATTAAGAAAATTGGCAATGCAAAATAATTAGAGGACTAAACCAAGTAAGCCCAATGGATAACTAACCAGAAAAAGATGCATCATTGAGAAGATGGTTTGCGTCCTATAGCATGCGATATCTATTATCGGCATTGTATTGTTATAAATAAACCTGACACAACAGATATCACAATATGCACAAATAAACCAATAAATACAATGCCTCAAATGGTTTATAGAAAAAGCAAACTTTGTACATGAAAAAAACAAGTCACATTACTACGCCAAAATGTGAGCGATAAGAAAATATCTCATAAATAAACTCACTGTGGTGTGGACTCTGGCTTGCGAACGAGCATCATGGCAAAAAAACTTGTATAAGCTTATTTGAGGGAAGGAGACAACACATCTAGCAATAGGGGAATGCCAAAAGAGCGCTATGTAAAAAACATAATAATGTGTGAACACACTATACCAACTTAGACAGGAGCCATGTTTATCGGATTTTCTCTTTTTTCGTCATTTCCTAGTGATGAACCTAAGTGATGAAAAAAAGGTTGAGATCCACCACCATCTAATCATAGCCCACAAAAGCATTAATACTATATAGCTTGAAAAAATAAGCCGGACTAATACATGAAATAAGAGAAAATCTCACTCAAATCTAATAGCATAACAGCGGATAAGCAAAACAATGACGTTCTATGTGAATAAATATACAAAAACAACGCACAGTAGAAAGCCATAGAAGGAAAAGTCAACTAGAAAGTATTGATCGATTAAAGGTAGAATGCAAAATCATATAATGATTTAAGCAAGAGCCACAAATTTAAATCTTATAACCTAACGAGGTGTTCTCTATAACATGTATATATGCTAAATAATTCTATATCCCTTTTATGAATCTTATCCACAAAAGTGAACATGACACAATAAATAAAACAACATTAACAATAAGAACATTAACAACATGACACAAACAGGCTTTTTAGACAACAAACGATGCATATGAAAGAAACAAAACACAAGTTTATGACAAGATAGCAGCACCATAACACATACCTCATAAATCACAATTTTAAGTAGACTACTCCATCTTGCACAAAATGCATCACGGAGAAATAACAGTTTCTAAGCTCAAAAAGGGTAAAGACACAAAACGTCTTACTACATAAAATGGAGAAATAGCGTGTTTCATCAATGAGAAGGAAATGTAAAAAAAAAAAAACAATAATACCTGTTCAAAAGATGCCCTTTTTCTCTTATGTCTGCCTCTTGTTCTCTTTAGCTCTCTACTAGTGGACGTATCCCAATAAACAAAACGGATAGCATACACCAGAAAAAATTCAAAACGTATGACAGCGATAGTAAATAAAAAATTTTAACACAAGAGGGGCTCAAAAAGAAAAATAAGATCCCTCTCACATGTATAAAATAACCTAAACCACAATAATAAAACAAGCGACATCATTTGTGCAAAAAGATACAATAAATACCAACACTAGAATGACACTCCATAAAAACCAAATAGCATGTTGCCCAAGAAAACTCACCACACAGAATAAGTAAAGGACAAAAGCAAGTAAGGCAAATGTATAACTAACCAGAGACAGATGTGCAACCGAGAAGATAGTTTGCATATTATAGCACGCTATATTTCTTATCATCATTGTATCACAATAAATAAACCTGACAAAACAAATATTACAGTATGCACAAAGTAACCACTAACCACAAAGCCTCAAAAGGTTTATAGAAAAAAGCAGACTTAATACATGAAAAAGCAACCCACAAGATTGAGACAATATAACAGTGATAAAAAATATCTCACAAATCACATAATTGTGGTGTCGACTCTGGCTTGTGAACGAGCATCATGGCCAAAGAACCCTGTACAAGGTTATTTAAGGAAAGGAGACAACACATCTAGCATTAGGGAAATGCCAAAAGAGCACTACGTATAAATCATAATAATGGATGAACACACTATACCTATTTAAAGAGGAACGATGTTTATCTGCTCTTGTCCTTCTTTTTTGTCATTTCCATAGTTGTGAACCTATGTGATGGACAAAAAAAGAATGAGATGCACCACCATCTCATCATAGCCCACAAAGCAGATATACTATAAGAATTGTAAAACAACCTAGACTAATTCATGAAATAAGAGAGCATCGTACACAAACATAATAGCATAATTGCAGATAAGCAAAACAGTGATGTTCTATGTGTGGAAAGATATAAAAACAACAAATAGCAGAAAGACATAGATTAAGAAACCGTCTAGAAAGTAATGATCGAGGAAAGTTAGAATGCAAATTATATAATGATTTAAGCAAGAGAGACAAGTTTATACCTTACAACCTAATGAGGTGTTCATCATAACGCATCTACATGCTAAATCAAGCTATAACTCTATTGGATATCTTATTTACATGACATAATAAAAAAAACAACAGTAAAAACAACAACATTAGCAAAACAACACAGACAAGCTTTTCAGACTACAAACGATTTATATGAAAGAATCAAAACACAAACAAATGACAAGTTAGCAGAACCATAAACCGTACCTCATAAATCACAACTTCAAGTAGACTACTCCGTCTTGCACAAAAGGTATCGTGGCAAAATAACACTTTCTAAGATCAAAAGGTAAAGACACAAAATGTCTTAGCACATGGAATGGTGAAAGAGCGTGTTCCATCGATCAATAGAGAAAGTAAAAAAAATAATACCTGTTCAACATGTACCCTGTTTTTCTTCTGTTCATCCTTTGTTCTCTTTAACTCACAACTAGTGAACATATGCCGATGAACAGAACAAATAACATAAACCAGCATCAAGTCAAAACATACAAAAGTAAAAATATATAATGAATTCAAAGATAAGGGGTGCTCCAAGAATAAAACAAGACGCCCTTTCACATAAATGAAATAACATAAATAAGGGTAATAAAACAGATGACATCGTTCGTGCAAAAAGATAAAATAAATAACCACATGAGAATGACATTGTTCAAAGAACCAAATAGCATGTTGCCCAACAAAACTCACCATGCAAAATAAGTAAAGGGCAAAAGCAAGTAAGGCAAATGTATAACTAACCAGAGAAAGATGCGTAGCTGAGAAGATAGTTTGCGTCCTACAGCATGCTATATTTCTTCTGATCCTCACATCACCATAAATAAACCTGACAAGGCAGATATTACATTATGCACAAAGTAACCAGTAACCACAAAGCCTCAAAAGATTTAAAGTAAAAGCAAACTTATACATGAAAAAACAAGTCACAATATTAAGAAAATATATCAGCGATAAAAAAATACCTCACCAATCTCATCATTGTGGTGTTAACTCCGGTTTACCAACGAGCCTCATGACCAAAGAACCTTGTATAAGCTTATTCAAGGAAAGGAGACAACACATAGCAATAGGAGAATGCCCAAAGAGCGCTACAGGTAAATCATAATAATGAATGAACACACCATACCTATTTAGAGAGGAGCCATGTATGTCTGCTCTTGTCCTTCTTTTTCATCATTTCCATAGTTGTGAACCTATGTGATGATAAAAAAACTATGAGATCTAGTGCCGTCTCATGATAGCCCACAAAGTAGAAATGCTATAAGAATTGAAAAAAGAAGCTGGACTAATACATGAAATAAGCGAGCATCGTACACAAAGATCATAGCATAATTGCAGATAAGGAAATCAATGACATTCTATGGGTGGAAAGATACAAAAACAACAAACAGCAGAAAGACATAGACGAAGAAATCTAATAGAAAGTAATGATTGAAGAAAGCTGGAATGGGAAATGATATAATGATATAAGCAAGAGCGAGAAATTCTTACCACCTAACAAGGTTTTCATCGTAACACATTATATATGCTAAATCATGCTGTAGGTCTTTTGGGCCTCTTATCCACATAAATGAACATGACATAATAAATAAAACAACATCAACAATAAAAAAATTAACAACTTAACACAAATAAGCTTTTTAGACAACAATTGATGCATATGAAAGAAACAAAACACAAGCTTAGGACAAGATAGCAGCACCATAAAGGATACCTCATACATGACAACGTCAAACAGACTACTCCGTCTTGGACAAAAGGCATTATAGCAAAATAACGCTTTCTAAGCTCAAAAAGGGGAAATACAAAATCTATTACAACATAAAATAAAGAAATGGCGTGTTTCATCAATTAGAAGAAAATACAAAAAAAACAATAATAAACAGAACAGATAACATAAACCAGCATCAAGTCAAAGCATACAAACGCATAAATAATGAAGTCAAACATAAGGAGGGCTCAGAGAGAAAACTAAGACTCCATCTTACATAAATAAAATAAAAGAAATCAAGAGAAACACACAAACGAGATCGTATGTGCCAAAAGATACAAAAATACCAACACAAGAATAAAGTCGTCGAAGAAACCAAATAGCATCTTAATTAAGAAATTTTGCAACTCAAAATAATTAAAGGGCTAAACCAAGTAAGCGCAATAGATAACTAACCAGAAAATGATGTGTCACCGAGAAGGTAGTTCGCATCCTATAGCATGCTATATCTATTATCGGCATTGTATTGTTATAAATAAATTTGACACAACAGATATCACAATATGCACAAATAAACCAATAAATACAATGCCTCAAATGGTTTATAGAAAAAGCAAACTTTGCGCATGAAAAAAACAAGTCACATTATTACGCCAATATGTGAGCGATAAAAAAATACCTCGAAAATCACAACATTGTGGTGTCGACTCCAGCTTGCGAACGAGCATCATGACAAAAGAAACATGTATAAGCTTCTTCGAGGAAAGGAGACAACACATCTAGCAATAGAGGAATGCCAAAAGAGTGCTACGTGTAAATCATAATAATGGATGAACACACTATACCTATTTAGAGACGAGCCATGTTTATCTGCTACTGTCCTTCTTTTTCGTCATTTCCTAGTGTTGAACCTATGTGATGAAAAAAAAGGTTGAGATCCACCACCATCTCATCATAGCCCACAAACACATTAATACTATAAAAATTGAAAAAATATACTGGACTATTACATGAAATAAGAGACCATCGTACTCAATGATAACAGCATAATTGCGGATAAGCAAAACAATGAGGCTCTATGTGCAGAAATATACAAAAACAACACACAGCAGAAAGGCATAGATGGATAAGTCAACTAGAAAGTATTGGTCGGTTAAAGTTGGAATGAAAAATCATATAATGATTTAAGCAAGAGAGACAAATTTAAATCTTATAACCTAACAAGGTGTTTCTCTATAATGTGTATATATGCTAAACAATGCTATATCTCTTTTATGAATCTTATCCACAAAAATGAGCATGAAACAATAAATAAAACAACATTACCAATAAGAACATTAACAACATAACACAAGCAGACTTTTTAGACAACAAACGATGCATATGAAAGAAACAAAACAGAAGCGGATGACAAGATAGTAGTACCATAAACATACCTTATAAATCACAACTTTAAGTAGACTACTCCATCTCGCACAAAAGGCAATACGGCGAAATAACGCTTTCTAAGCTCAAAAAGGGTAAATACACAAAATGGAGACAGATTGTGTTTCATCAGTGAGAAGAAAATGTAAAAAAACAATAATACATGTTCTGAAGATGTCATGTTTCTCTTTTGTTCGTCCCTTGTTCTATTTAGCTTTCTAATAGTGAACCTATGCCAGTGAACAGAACGGATAACAACCACCAGCATCAAGTCAAAATGTATGAAAGCAAAAATAAATAATGAATTTAAAAACATGAGGAGCTCAAAGAGAAAAAAAGGAAAACATCTCACATAAATAAAATAACATTAATGACGGTAATCAAACAAACAACATTGTTTGTGCAAAAAGATAGAATAAATACCTACACAAGAATGACAATGTTGAAGATACCAAATAGTTTGTTACCCAAGAAAACTTACAACGCAAAATAATTCAAGGACAGAACCAAGTAAGCCAAATGTATAACTGACCAGAGAAAGATGCATAACCGTGAAATAGTTTGCGTCTTATAGCACGATATATCTCTTATTGGAATCATATCATTTTATATAATTTGAGAAAACAGATATCACAGTATGCACAGAAAACCGCTCAACACAAAGCCTCAAAATATTTTTAGAAAAAAGCAAACTTTGCACATGAAAAAACTAGTCACAAGATCAAGACAATTTGACAACGACAAAAAATACTTTTTAATCACATCGTTGTGATGTTGATTTCAGCTTGCAAATGCGTATCATGTGCGAAGAATCGTGTCTAAGCTTATTCTAGGAAAGGAGACAACACATCTAGCAATAGGGGAACACCAGAATATCACCACTGGTAAATCATAATAACAGGTGAACACACGACACCTATTTAGAGAAAAGATATGTTTATTTGCTCTTAGCCTTGGTTGACCTTATTTCCATAGTTGTAAACCTATATGATAAAAAAGTATGAGATCCACCACCTTCTCTTCATAGCCCACAAAAGCAGAAATACTACAAGAATTGAAAAGAACACGATAGATAATACATGAAATAAGAAACCATGTTACACAAATCTAACAACATCATTGAAGATAAGCAAAACAATATCGTTCTATGTGTGGAAATATACAAAAACAACACAAAGCAAAAAGACAGATGGAGAAACCTACTAGAAAAAAATAATCTAGGAAAGGTGGAATGCAAAATCATATAATGATTTAAGCAAAAGAGACATATTCATATCTTACCACCTACAGGTGTGTTCATCATAACACATATATATGCCAAATCATGCTATATCTCTCTTGGATATCTCATCCACTTAATGAACATGACATAATTAATACCATAAAACATACCTCTTAATCTGAACTTTAAGTCGACTACACCATCTTGCTCAAAAGGCAACATGGCAAAATAACGCTTTCTATGCTCAAAAGAGTGTGCCGTTTGTCTTCTTTCCGTCCTTTGTGTTTTTTTGGTCTTTACAGATGAACCTATGGCAATAAAAGAATGGATAACATAAACAAGCATCAAGTCAAAACCTAGACAAGCTAAAATAAATAACAAAATCAAACACAAGGGGTGTTTGAAAAGAAAAATAAAACATCCTCTCATATAAATAAAACAACATAAATGAAGGTAATCATACAAATGACATCATTATGTGCCAACAGATATATAAAATACCAAAACTAGAAGTAGATGAGAGAGGGAACAAATAGTTTGTATAACCAAGAAAAATCACCACACAAAATAATTCAAGGCCTAAAGCAAGTGAGCCAAATGTATAACTAACCAGAGAAAGATGCATAACAGAGAATATAGTTTGCATCACATAGCATGCTATATCTCTTATCGGCATCGTAACATTGTAAATAAACCTAGCAAAACAGAGATCACAATATGCCCAAAGAGACAACTCAACACAAAGCCTCAATTGGTTTATAGAAAAAGCAATTTTTGCACGTGAAGGAAACAAGTAACACGATTAAGACAATATATCAGCAATAAAAAAAATACCTCACAAATCACATCATTGTGGTGTCGACTCTGGATGATGAACAAGCATCACCGCCAAAAAACCTTGTCTAAGCTTATTCGACAAAGGGATACAACACATCTTGCAATAGGGGAACACCAAAAGAGCGATACATGTAAATCATAATAATAGATAAATACACGATACCTATTTAGAGAGGAGCCATGTTTATCTGCTATTGTCCTTCTTTTTTGTCACTTATATAGTTGTGAACCTATATGATAAAAAATTATGAGATTCACCACAGTCTCAGTATAGCCCGCAAATCCAGAAATACTACAAGAATTGAAAAAAAAAACTGAACTAATAAATGACATAAGAAAGCATCTTACAAAACTCTATTAGCATAATCGAAGATATGCAAAACAATGACGTTCTATGTGTGGAAAGATACAGAAAACCCACTCAGCAAAAGGTCACAGATGGTAAAACCGACTAGAAAGTATTGATCGAATAAAGTTGGAATGCCAAATCATATAATGATTTAGGCAAGAGAGACAATTTTAAATCTTACCACCTAACGAGGTGTTCACTATAATGCATATATATGCTAAATCATAGTATATCTATTTTGGGAATCTTATCCACAAAAATGAACATGTCATAATAAATAAAACAACAATGATAATAACAACATTAACAACCAACACGTTTTTAGACAACAAATGGCACATATGAAAGAAAAAAAACACAAGCTCATGACAAGATAGCAGCACCATAAAACATACCTCATAAATAACAACTTTATGCAAACAACTCCGTCTTGCACAAAAGGCACCATGGCAAAACATCACTTTCTAAGCTCAAAAAAGGGGAAGACACAAAAATGTATTACGACAGGGAATGGAGAAAGAGCATGTTTCATGGATCAGAAGTAAAAAGTAAATCAATAAAACCTTTTCAAGAGGTATCCTGTTTCTCTTCTGTCATTTGCACTCTTTAGCTCTCTACTGGTGAGCCTATGTTAATAAAAAGAACATATAACATAAACCAGCATCATGTCAAAACATACATAAGAAAAAATATATAATGAATTCAAACACAAGGGGGGATCAAAGACAAAAAAACATTAAGCATGCACAAGAAGATAGTTTGCGTCTGATAGCATGCTATACCTCTTTTCGCCCTGTATAGTTATAAATAAATCTGACATAACTGATATGTCAATAGACACAGTAAAACCATTCAACACGAAGCCTTAAAAGGTTTCTAGAAAAGCAAACATTGCTCATGAAAGAATTAAGTCACAAGATTAAGACAATATATTAGCTATATCACATCATCACGGAGTCGACTCTGGCTTGTGAACGAGTATCATGGCCAAAGAGCCTAATCTAAGCGTATTCACAGAAAGGAGACAACATATCTAACAACAAGGTAATACGGAAAGAGCACTATTCATGAATCATAATAAGGGATGTGTAAACAAGAAAAGAACAATTCTTGATAGCAAATGAAAGAGATTACAGGGTTTTATAGGAAGCCCTAATGGGCTGACTAGAGAGGGCCCTTAATGGGCTAACAAGAGAGAGAAAATAAAGACATGTAATACTCAGATCAACACTCCCCCTCAAGCTGGAGCGTGGATGTTATCCACACCCAGCTTGGAACAGAGCTCCTCAAACCTAGGGGCATGAAGCCCTTTGGTGAAGATATCTGCAAGCTGTTCAGCGGACGGAACATAAGGCGTGCAAAAATCTCCCGATTCAAGCTTCTCTTTGATGAAATGGCGATCGATCTCGATGTGTTTTGTACGGTCATGCTGAACGGGGTCATGAGCAATGCTAATCGCCGATTTGTTGTCGCAGAACAGCTGGACACGAGAGGGAACTAGACACCGTAGCTCACGAAGAAGCTGGGTAATCCAAAGTGCTTCACACAGACCATGTGCAAGGGCACAGAACTCCACTTCAGCACTCGATCGAGAGACCACTTTTTGCTTCTTGCTCCTCCAAGTAATCAGATTGCCGCCCAAGAAGGTGCAATACCCAGATGTGGACCGACGATCAACCACAGAGCCGGCATAATCTGCATCGGTGTAGACTTCAAGACGCAGGCCGGTAGAGAGGGACGAGGTACGAGGATGAGGAATTCGAGTGGATCGGAGGAAGATGGGGACGATGAGGGTTCAGGAGAGGAGGAATAGTAGGGAAGCAATTCATCAAACGTGGCATCTTTGGTGACGACGAACCGACGAGAGGGTGTATGATAGCATAAATAGCCTTTTTGGGTGGAAGAATAGCCAACAAACACACACTTGATAGCACGGGGATCCAGTTTATCACGACCAAGTTGGTGGTTGGGCGCATAGCATACACATCCAAATACACGAGGAGTAAGATGAGTTCGGAGAGAGAGAGTTGGAAAGGAATGCTGAAGACGGTCAATGG
The DNA here is from genome assembly GCF_029677425.1 of Wolffia australiana. NCBI lineage: Eukaryota > Viridiplantae > Streptophyta > Magnoliopsida > Alismatales > Araceae > Wolffia > Wolffia australiana. The sequence continues at coordinate 2,568,036 of NC_135853.1, forward strand.
GAGTGGAGTAGTCAAGCACTCGAGATGGAAGGCGATTAAGAAGATGGATGGCGGTGGAGACGGCTTCCCCCCAAACATACTTGGGCACATGCATATGGAAGAGAAGGCTCCGAGTCATTTCAAAGATGTGACGGAATTTTCTTTCGGCAACGCCATTTTGCTGTGGTGTATAGGGACAAGAAGTTTCATGGATAATGCCTTTGTCTTGGAAGAAGGTGCTTAACGTGGTGTTAACGTAGTCTTTAGCATTGTCGGAGCGGAAGCGACGAATGGATATAGAGAATTGAGTTTGGATAAGGGAGTAAAATTGAGGAATGACACGAGATATCTCCGATTTGTTCTTCAAGAAATATGCCCACGTGAGTCGAGTAGCGTCGTCAATAAAAATGCATAACCACCGAGAACCGGAAGTACTATGAATAGGGGAAGGCCCCCACACATCGGTGTGAATAAGGGAGAATGGGGTCGAAGAATGAGAAGACGAGATAGGATACGTGGTACGATGATGTTTGGCAATTCGACAAGCAGTACAAACAAAACGGTCCACAGAATGGCCTTGAAAGAGTTTAGGAAAGAGACGATAAAGAGTAGCAAAAGAAGGATAGCCGAGACGTCGATGAAGAAGCCACAAACGCTCGTGGGAAGCCGAAAGGGAAACTGCCGCAGCAGCAAAAGCAAGAGAACTCGAACAAGGACGAACAAGATAGAGCCCCTCATGCTCCTCAGCAATGGAAATCGTCCTCCCCGACACCTTATCACGATAAAAACATGAATTAGGAGAGAAGGTAAGGTCTTGTTTCAAGTCGCGAACAAGGCGAGATAGGGAGAGGAGATGAGGAGTAAGGCGAGGAACATGAAGAACTTTAGATAGATGCATAGAAGAGGAAAGGGCCACACGACCAATACCCGCCACGGTGAGAAGATCGCCGGAGGCTGTTTTAACTTTGGAGGAGCCAGAAACGGGTGCATAAGTTTGAAAGGCTCGAGGATTTGGGGTCATGTGGGCGGTGGCACCGGAATCAAGAAGCCAAGTGGAAGAGGAAAAAGAATGGCCAGGAGGGGATGTAGGTGTGGGAAGACTGGTGGACATACCTGCGTGGGCCAAGGAGCATGAGCCCACGACTGGAGGATCAAGCAAGCGGCGTAGACGCTCCATCTCTTCCGGAGTGAAGCTAGCGGGCGAGGCACTAGTCGGGAGAAGACCGTACAGCATAGGCACTTGACCCGGGGGGGGGCACGGACGAGGCGGCTACAGCAAGGTTGCTCGGTTGTGCGCGTTTCCGTTGAAGCTTGTAGCACGTCTCCTTAGGGTGACCTCGCTTCTTGCAGTAATTGCAAAACAGCGAAGGATCACCCTTTGGAGAATCCTCTGTCCCAGCCGTCGGACCACGTGGCAAAGAGCCGGGTGGTGGAGTCGACGATGGGCGTGCAGACGAAGAGGAATGAGCTACAAGTGCCGAAGCCGAGTTCTGGGCCTGCTGAAAGCGAGATTCTTCAACCCGCACACTGTGGAGCGCATCCTTGAAGGTAGGACCAGTCTCCCGATGAATAAGCTAAGCCCGTACAACTTCATATTCCGGGTTCAGTCCCATAAGAAACTGGAAAACCCGAAGTTGAAGAGTATATTGGCGGTCCACCGAATGGGGGTCGGGCGGCATGTAGTAGTCAATTTCATTCCACAACGAAATGAGCTCCGTACTGTACTCCATGATAGACCGGTCCCCTTGACGCAGGTTAGCGGCCCGACGTACCAATTCGTACAGAGTCGCAATGTTGTGCTTCTTGGAGTGGCTCTCAAGTGCTGCTTCCCAGACTGCCCGAGCCGACTCTAGAGACATGAATTCACCTTTAACACTAGGTGAAATACTGTCCAAGAGCCAACGATGAACTACCCCCTCAACGTCCAGCCAGTCATAATACTTGGGATCGGTCCCGGAAGGTCCGTCTTCTAGAAGATGGCGCATGAGACGCCCTTTTAAAGTTATCTGGACGTACTGGCGCCATTTCAGGAGATTGAATCCAGTAAACATACCATCCGGAGGCATCCGAGGCAAAGAGGATGGTCTAGAGGAGGACGACCAATTCCCAGGCTCGAGAGGCACCGCAGATGCATGTGGCGTAGATACCGGCGTCGAGTCTGGCGTGACAGTAGAGGTCTGGGCTTCAATCGGGTTTGTCATGATGAAAGCAGAGTAGACCACAGTGAGAAGGCGCCGGAACGACGAGAAGCCGGGACTGCAGGCGCACAGATGTCGGGCGCCGGGACGGTGGGAGCGGGACGGCGGGTGCCGGGACGTCGGGCGCTGGGACGTTGGGCGCCGGGACGGCAGGCGCCAGGACGGCGGCGCCGGACGGCGGCGCCGGACGGCGGGCGCGACGGCGGGCGCTGGACGGCGGGCGCTGGACGGCGGGCGCCGGACGGGCGGCGCTGGGACGATAGTCGCCGACGGCAGCGCCGGGACGTCGGTCGCCGGGGCGTTGGTCGCTGGGCGCGCAAGCCGAGGGCGCGAGCCGGCGCGCGAGCCGAGGGCGCGAGCCGGGCGCGCGAGCCGAGGGCGCGAGCCGAGGCGGCGCGGCCGGGACGGCGGCGCCGGAGCGAAGACGCTGGACGGCGGACGCCAAACGGCGAGCGCCTGGGAGGCCCGGAGCGAGACGGCGAGAGACCGGAGCGCGCGAGATCAGGCGGTCGTGAGAACCGCCAAGATCAGATTAGGGTTAGGGTTAGGGCTCTGATACCATGTAAACAAGAAAAGAACAATTCTTGATAGCAAATGAAAGAGATTACAGGGTTTTATAGGAAGCCCTAATGGGCTGACTAGAGAGGGCCCTTAATGGGCTAACAAGAGAGAGAAAATAAAGACATGTAATACTCAGATCAACAGGATGAACACACTATGCCTATTTAGGGAGGAGCCATGTTTATCTTCTTTTGTCCTTCATTTTTCTCATTTACATAATTATGAACCTACGTGATGAAAAAAAACATATGAGGTCCACCACCGTCACATCATAGCACAGAAAAACAGAAATACTAAAATAATTTTAAAAAATTATGCCGGACTTATACATGCAATAAGATACCGTATTACACAAACGTAATACCATAAATGAAGATAATCAAAATAATGACGTTCCATGTTCTGAAATATACAAAAAACAGCGCACACACTATAATGGCATGGACGAAGAATTTTAATAGAAAGTAATAATAAGGGAAATTGGAACACAAAATTATTCAATGATTAAAGCAAGAGAGAAAAAAGTATATCATACAACACAGAGATGTGTTTATCATAACACAGTTTCATCCGACCAGATGCTGTACCTCTTATCAGCATCCAAGCCTCGTTAATGAACCTGAAAAAATAAACAAACAAGAGTCACAACAACAACATTCATTACAAAACCCAAACAAGTTTATTAGATAACAAACAATGCATATATAAACGAAACAACACACAAGTTATGACAACATAGCACCACCATAAATCACATATTCACGTAGATGACTCCGTCTTGCACTCAAGCATCATGGCAAAATAATATTTTTCTCTAAACTCAATATGGGAAAAACATAATATGTCTTTTAAAAGGGAATGGAGAAAGAGTGCAGTCCATCAAATAGAAGAAAATACAAAGAAAACATACCTGTTGAAGGGGTGCATTGTTTCTTTTATTTCGGTCCTTTGTCCTTTTAGTTATTTACTTATGAATAAATGCCAATATAAGAATGTAAAACATAAACCAGCATCAATTGCATACATACAAAAGCAGAAATTCATGATGGAGTAAAAACTCAGTATGGGTTCAAAGAGAAAATAAGGTGCCCTCTCGCATAAATATAATAACATAATTAAAGATAATGAAACAAATTACCTCGTATGTGTCAAAAGACACAAAAAATACCCACACTAGAAGGAGATGGGAGAAGAAACAAATAGTATTTATAACCAAGAAAAATCACCACGCAAAATAATTCAAGACCTAAAACAAGTAAGCCAAATGTATAACTAACCAGAGAAAGATGCGTACCCGAAAAGATAGTTTGCGTCCTACAGCATTCTATATCTTTTATCGGCATCATATCATTATAAATAACCCTGAAAAAACAGATCAAAATATGAACAGAAGAAAGATTCAACACAGCCTCAAACGGTTTCTAGAAAAAACCAAAGTTTGCACATGAATGTAACAAGTCACGGGATTAAGACAATATATCAGCGATATTAAAGTACCTCATAAATCACATCATCCTGGAGTCAACTCTGGCCTGTGAATGATTATCATGGACAAAGAACATTTTCTAAGCTTATTCTGGGATAGGAGACAACCAATCTAACAAGAGGGTAACACTGAAAGAGTGTTGTTCATATATCAGAAGAACAGATGAACACAATATACCTATTTGGAGAGGTGCCATGTTTCTCTTCTTTTGTCATTTGTTTTTGTCATTTCCATAATTGTGAACCTATGTGATGAAAAAAATGTATGAGGTCGACCACCATCACATCATAGCACACAAAAGGCAAAATACAAGAAGAATTAGAAAAACAGAACTGATAACAAATACTAAGAAAAATAATTCATGGATTAAAGCAGTGTAATCAAATGTATAACTAACCAGAGAAAGATGTGCGCAGGAGACGATAGTTTGCGTCCTATAACTTGCTACATCACTCATGCCAAATAAAACCATTCAAATCCTCAAAAGGTTTCTTGGAAAGAGCAAACTCTGCATATGAAAGAGATAAGTCACAAGATTTAGAGAAGATATCAGCACGATAAACATACCCCATCAATTATATCAGCATGGAGATGACTGTGGCTTGCAAACAAGTATCATGGCCAAATCACCTTATCTAAGATCAATAGGGGCAAAGAGACAAGACGTATAACAAAACGAGGACACAGAAAGAGAGTTTTTCATAAATCAGAATAAAAACATAAAAAGTTATACCTATTTAGAGAGGTACACTGTTTTTCATTTATTGTCCTTTGTTTTCTTCATTTCTATGTCTCAGCCTATTTCAATAAACAAAAGATGTATGATGTACAGCAGTGTTGGTAGAAACATACATCATAAAAAATAATAAAAGAAGTTAAAACACAAGCTTATATGTAACCTGAAATTATACCATCTTAAAAGAAGATACCAACATAAATGAACATAATAAAAAAATAACATTCTAAGTGCTAAAAGATACCAAAAACAACCACCCCAGATACACGTAGATACTTAAACCAAATAGTTAGTAGCCAAGAAAAATACAACGCAGAATAATCCAAGGAGCGAAGGAATGTAGGTACATTTACATCTAACCATGGAATTGTGGGCAGTAGAACACACTTGTCCAACTAAGTAAAATAAGTGTCCCAAAAACAATATACGATATACAGAATAAACAATTTTCTTGAGACATCAATTTTTGTTCATAAAAAAAGGACAAGATAATGATAATGATGGTATTTAAAAACCCTTGCATGCTTTGTAAAAGAAGAAATGTATATCTAAGCGTATAAAGATAGATCCAGTAGAACACAGTTGCACTAGAATACCAAGTATTTCCCTTCTTTCTTTTCTATTTTAGAGTATATGGTACATGTACCTACAAAAGTAGATAATGAATGAATAATATAAAGTGTATTCATCAATAGATGAGACTGATAAAACAAAGATAAAACCTTCAAAACTAATCAGGTCAGACAAACTTTTTTATCTATCTATTCAGAAGAAGATAAAAATTTAAAACATACCATTGTAAATTCAAAAAGAACTAAAATTACCAACCCAATCTGCACATAAAAGGAGCCATAAAATAATTCGCAATAGGAAAGAAAAAATAGAAAGCACTATCATTTAAGTATGAAATAAATATGAAAAATATATATTCAAGCATATTGAGATGCATATGGAAAGTAGAAAAAAATAGCAATAACAAATAAATATATAAAGCACCATTATGCAACAATGGAAGAGTGATGAAGATTCGTATAACAAATGCCACATGCCATAAAAAAGGTCAGATATAAGTTTTTAGCTTTCTCAATTCATAATTTTGAAAACATTTGTCATAATCGCATGCATCTCGCATCTTGGTCTGTCTTTTTGTAGTATCCTCATAAGTGAACTCAATAAATTAAATAAGAGTGTATCAGATGAATGAGATCCTTAAAAAAAGTAATGGCAAGTAGAGAAAAAGAATAATTTGGGCAGCAAACAGAATTTTAAGTTAGATATCGTACCACGTTACATGAAAATAAAAAGATATTAAAAAACGATAAACATAACACACACATAATTTTGTAAGTTCAGAAATAAGGTCAAAACAAGCATTTTAAGATCCATTGGAAAAATAAACAAAAAAGTAGAAATGGAAAATAGTAAAAAAACGCTACAAATGCATCATAAAATATAAACTAGGAACAAAAACAAAGGGGAGAAACATAAGACTAAAACCGTACCAATGTACGAGAAGAGACGGACTGGGAGCTGGAGGGAGTTCGAGAGAAACAAAAGGGGGATTTGAACAGATGAGGGGCTTTGACTCCAGGGAGAGAGAAACATGAAGGAAACCCATTAGAATTTAAATTTATGAAGAAGCATTAGAATTAAAAAGGTATGTTTTTCCCTCTCTCTTCTCTCGATCACCCTCTCTATCTCCTCTCTCTCGCTTCCTCTTTTTCTTCTGTCGATCACCCTCCATCTCTCTTCTCTACATCTCTCTTTCCTTATTTCTCTTCTTTAGCTCACCCTCTCTCTCCTCTTTCTCTACCTTTTTCTTTTCCGTCGACCACCGTCTCCCTTTCTCTCCCCCTTTCTCTTCTATCGATCCAAGACTCTCTCTCTCTCTCCCTATTTTTCTTGTGTCGATCACCCTCTCTCTCTCTCTCTCTCATCTCTCTATCTCTCTCCATCTTTCTTTTCTCTCGCTCACCCTCTCTCTCTCCGTTTGCCTTCTCTCGATTACCGTCTCTCTCTCTCTCCATCTTTCTTTTCTCTCGATTACCGTCTCTCGCTCTCTCTCTCTCCATCTTTCTCTTCTCTCGCTCAACCTCTCTCTCTCTCTTTCTCCCGTTTGTCTTCTCTCGATTACCGTCTATCTCGCTTCGTCATTCTCCTCTCTCCATCACCCTTCTTCCCCTTTGTCTTCTATTGATGACCCTCCCTCTCTATCTTTCGCTCTCTCTCTCTGCCTCTTTCTCTTCTCTCGGGCACTTTATCTCTCTCTGCCTCTTTCTCTTCTCTCGGGCACTTTCTCTCTCTCTTTTCACTCTCTCTCTTTCTCTACCTCTCTCTCTTCTCGAGATCACATTCACTCTCTCCTTTCTTGGTCTACCACTCCCGTTTTCTGTAGATGCTCGTTCGCTTCTATAGGCATTCCACAGAATAAGCTTCACTGACACTTGCACGAGAAACAGAAATTTTTTTTTGATTAAAATCTTCCGACGAGGTCGATGCAACCCTCAGGAAACTCGATAAAGACATGAAACGAAACGCTCAAGTTTTCTCCCTAATTTTAACAGAATCGCTGTAATTCCGCCGCAGAAAAGGGATGTTGTAATTATTTGAGAACTGAATAAACGAGACAAGCACGTCAAGAACTACCCAGCGTTAATAATAATAAAATATTTCTGTAGCTACCCAGCAACTCCCTAATAGTTTAACACATCCACATTTGATTTTTACCCGGCATTCGAAAGGTTGAGAATTTATCACCGAGAAATTCATACCACGTCATACAAAGAAATTCAACGGAATGGAAAACTTACTACGCAGTATTCAACGTAAAGCAAGGTCGTCAACTACACGAAGGACATACCATTATGGCAGGGCTGTGCAGGCACCTTCGTAGGTAGCAGGACTGGGAGCAGCAGAGAGCAGCATCGAAGGGGGGACGAGAGGGAAGAAGGGAGTAGAAAGAAGGAAGGAGTTTGAACAAAGAGGGGGTTTGAATACAGATCATCGAATGAGATCAAAGGAGGCCGTTGAAACGTGAATTTAGTAAGAAGCCCGATTAGTTAAGAAAACGTTCCATCAACCACATCTCTTTTCCGTCTCTCTCCTCTCTCGACCTCTCTCTCTTTCCCTCTTTCACTTCTTTCCATTACCCGCTATCTCTCCTCTCTCTCTCTCTCTCTCTCTCTCTGTGTTCTTTCGGTCCCCCAGCCGTACGTCGCGTGTAGAGACATTCCATGGAAATCTCGTATACAATTTCTGAAGAAAAGAAGAAAGTCAGTTTATCAAGAAGCCCCCATTTGTTTAAAACGTTCCATTAAAACCCACATTATTTCCATCGTTCTCTTCTCTCCATCACCATCTCTCTCTCTCCTATATCTCTCCCTCTTTCTCTTCTCTCCATCGCCCTCTCTCTCTCTCTCTCCTTTATCCCTCTTTCTTTATCTTCTATTAATCATCCTCTCTCTCTACTCTCTCTTTCCATATTTTCTCTTCCCTCTTCCATATTTACGTACTAAAATTCACCTCCATGTACTTTTGAGCATTATTTCAGAGGGATCGTGTTTTCCTTATAGATTGTGGCACCGCAAAACCTGATTAAATTACATCAACAATTTTTTTATGCACTGCCATTCACTATTATGTACTTTGGAGCATTATTTAACGGGTAAAGTTTTTCTTCTAGATTCCGGCAACCCAAAACCTGATTTGTTTTATTCTTATTTGTTATGTACTAACCATTAACGTTTACACACTTTGGTGCATTACTTGATAGGTATCATGTTGTTTACTTGGATTCTAGCAACCGAGAGGTTGATTAAATTATTCAATGAACTCAAATTGTCATAGAAATCCACGGCTAATAATATATTTTAACAAGCAATATTCCAATCACATGAGTTGAACATTGTTATTCTAGCTGAATTCAAAACTCTTTTAGTTTAAACGTAGTTTCCTGGATAGAATACAAGAAAACAATATTTGTAGAATAATATTTACTAAAAAATTATAACTGTAATGGGATAGTGAAGGGATAGATCAATGCAATTTCTTTTCCATGAATATATTTACTACCCATGGTTCATAAATGATTATTTCTTTATAAAGGAATAACTGTCCTGATTTTCGTGCACGTGGTTTTTGATTTTTTTAACAGGAAATGTTCATACCACAAGAGTCAGAAATCATAGAAAAGACGTCAGCAGCCGGAGGTTGTATTATTATTGTTCTGTTCATTTGTCATTTAATAGTGAGTTAAAAGTAAACGACTTCCATGAATATTGTGAATACTCATCTGTCACCAACTGCAACGAAAATGCGTTCCATGAATGTCCCACTTCTTGTCAAGGTGGTTCATCCCGCAATTGGGTTTGTCAGAATGAATGATTAGTCTTTATCTCCTATCAGTGATCCTCTCTAGGAATACACAATAAACTATTTTTGATGGAGTATAATCACTAAATTGAAATGAACAGTTTGTCACAAAAATTCCCCCATACAGTGTAAAGAATCAAGAATGGAGCGAGGAAAGAGAAAAGAAGTACATAAAAATGGGAATGGGAATGGGAATTATCATAAAAAATGATGATGTCATATGGTATTATAAAATTGTGAAACTTTGTATAAACGTCCAGTCATGTGTTCTTGAATAATCATGTAAGATGTGTCGTACTTAAGTCTTTAAATATGTTAAATGATTTTTTTCTTTTCTTTGAATTAAAGAGGGAAGATCACCTTAAATCGGTGGTAAACCCAGAAATAATGATACACAAGAACGTGTAGTACACGACCAGCATGGTCCTCTTCAATAAACACTCCCTCCCAAACCAATATGTAATGAGGCTCTCCACATCATGTAGAACACTGTCCGTTAAAGCTGTCCTTCCCCTGAACACCACTTTAATGTGGTGTAGCCATATTGCTAAAAAAACCGTGAGGACCCTTCCCCATCCCATCCGTCCCCTGCCTGTACTCCCCTGGATTAAGCCCCAGCATGATGCATTAGAAGACACGTCCACCCCCATAAGCTTTTGACGCCTCCATATCGCCTTAGCAAATGGACATTCAAAGAAAAGATGTGAACATGTTTTCTCTTCTTGTGTGCACATAGGACACTGAGAAGATGTATCTGGGAACATACGTTTTCTGAGGGCTATGGTAATGACTCATCTCCTAACCACTAGTCATCCAAATATCCGTACTTTGGTTGGGACCTTTTGTTTCCAAAGCAAGTGGTACACACAAGCAATAGAGTCTGCTTCTGTAGATCCTTCGCGAATCTTCTTGTATGGCTTTATAACCGAAAAAGTTGTACCTTTCCATTCCCAGCCATCCCGTATCCCGTCCAAAGGACACAAGTGTGCCAAGGCCTGCTGCATGCTAAGCCATTCGTCCACCCTCTGGTTAGAAAGACTTGCCTCTAAAATCGGGCTCCATGAATTGTCCTAAAAATCTTTGACCGAAGCCTGGTGATTCCTTTCCAGTTGGAATAAGCAGGAAAATCCTCCCATAATTTTTGGCAAGCCGCCCAGTCATCTGTCTAGTATCAGAATAGAGATCCGTCCCCTAGTCTGACTTCATGCTTCATGCTTTGCCAAAAAGGAGACACTCCTCTAGTGGGGACCGCTCTTTGTTCCCAATTCATCTATGTACCATAGCTGTCTCTTACTACCTTCATGACCATATCTTTCCTTGTCCCCATGATCCAGCCTGCCTAGTTCGCCAGTAATGCCTTGTTCATGTCGTGCATGTGTATCACTCCAAGCTCCCCTCGCTCCACAGGTTGGCAGACCACCTCCCAAGACACACGAGCCACTCCTTGACCACTCCTAGAATCCCTTCCTTTCCATAAAATAATCATCATCTTAACCTCCAAGCGCCTACCAACTCGCTGGGGCCAATTAAAGACTGATAAATAAAACATCGGAATGGCTGACAGCACCAATCGTAGGAGTACTAGACAGCCCCCTACTGATAACACCCAGCTCTACCAGACGTCTAATCTCCTTTCCACCTTCTTAATCGCTGTGTTCCAGTCTGTGTTCGTGAGTCCGCCTTGTGTAAGTGGCAAACAAAAATATGGCATGGGTAAACTTCCAGTTGGCATCCCTAGAGCCTCTGTGCACTATACTTCTTCCTCCTGCAATAAACCAAAGTCGACAGATGTAGATTTCATAGGATTTATCTTCAAACCCAAAAATTCTGCAAACAAATCCAGCAGTGTAGATATATATCTGGCTTCCTTCAGTGATCCTTCCATGACGAAGTGTCATCTGCATATTGCAGAAGTGGTATACTTGCTCGGAAACTCACTGACTGGAATCCCCTCAACAAGCCTTGAGCACATACACTAGTCGTACATATAGCCAATGCATCCACCGCAAGTACAAACAGTAGCAATGCTAGTGGGCATCCCTGTCTAACACCTCGATGTGGCTGTATGCACCCACCATAAAGTCTGCCATTGACTAATACTGAGAACAAATGGGGTGTAATACATCGTCGAACCCATTGCACCCACTCGCCCGAAAATCCTCTCCGATGTAAATATGTTAAATGATGATTATTGAATATGAGTTGCATTACATCAAGTCCTGATTGTTGGATTTCTCTTCATTATTAGCCCTTCCTTTATATTGATTTGTTTATTATATAGCTCTATCAATGATATGTGTTTATCGCTTCATCCATAAACATTAGAAAGTAATTCATCAATGGTCAATCGTTCTTTTGATTTTGAGGTCCGAACCCAAAGTCAGCCAAGTCACATTTTTTTCTTGATTTAAAATTATTTCTCAATTTGGTTTTTCGACCAACTAAAAACAGTTAACATAAAAAAGTTAGTTAATATTGTCTTTTTTCTCCGTACAATTTTCCAGAAGACTTGGAGAAGATGATCAGATGATGAATATTGGCATAATAAAACTAAGTTGTCCTCTGAACATTCCCCTACACAACTTTCTGATAGGAAGGCATTGGGTGAGTCTTGAATAAATCTGTTATTATGTTCTGATATGATGATTTTAAGCTTGTATGAGGCCTTCTTCACTATTAGTTAAAAAGTATATGCTCCCATTATGTTTTGTTTCCTCGCAGTCAGTCCGACATCTTGTCGGGTGGAGGTTAGAAAAGTCATGGCATTTCAGTATGCCCTACATTATGAACATCCTCTCTAATGCAGCTTGAAGGTTCCGCATTTTGTCACCATGAGAAATGGACGATTATACATGGCAAATTTCTATGAGATTATGTGTGAGCTAGATTATTTTCATAAGACCGTCTCAGCATGTCAAGGGACCTTATGTCACTATTCTTTGCTATGTAAAATTTTTGTTCAAATGGTACACTATAGTTCTATCTCAGGATCTAGCATATGGGAAATCCACATAATGCCCACGTGATCTAATGATGCACTACCTAGACGTGAGGCCCCATGGTTTGCTTAGTTTAACTCGAGGCTATATTCTCTTAATATTTTGCAGTAAACATCATCTTCAGTCTTCTTGGTTCTATTATAGAATGCTAGAATTCACTTATTCGCTACTAATGCAAATACATGATGCTAGTAAGCCAAACACACATTCCATATCTTGTTTAATGTTCATTACTATAACATATTCATTATAATGCACGAATTATTCTCGCAAGTAAGTGTGTGAGTACAGTATCAAACTTTGTAAATTATTTTGAGATCATAATACAGAGATCATTGGTTCTTACACGTGTTATAAATATTCATATTCGGTGGATACTCGAGAAGGACATCAAAATATGCGGATAGAATAGCTCTACCTAGCCTCACTTATATGATGAGTATGGTTGTTCCCGTAGCCATTTATGTCAAAGTGCGAAGGATATATACTAGGTACCCTTAGCACAAAGAGCTCATGAATTGATCTGTACAAATCCATGAATGGTATTATACCAAACTATCAATCAGGTTGATTCATGTCGGTGTTCTGTAAGTGGCTTTAGAGCTGAGGCACCAAAGGCGTCTTGAGGACAAAAAACTAAACTTTGCCTATGACCTGCGAGTCCCTAATCATGAGTTTCTAAATGATTTTAGTTCTGGCGCATCAATGAGATAACGAACATGATTGAGTGGTTAATACGTGATTGTCCACCTCGGCATAAGATGTGACAGCTCATGGAAGATGTACGATCAAGTCCATGGCCAAGACAGTGAAACATCAGAAAAGACTTCTCCGAACCATAAGGCATCCTAGTCACGTCAAGTGTTTATAATGGATAGTAATCAATGAGAAAAAAGTTCTATGAGGGACTCAATACCTGCTCCTTTGTATATTCTAGAGCTCGCGGTATAGCTTAGCACCCCACGGTTTGCGGACTGAACTTATCAGTTTGGTTGAATTGATCTGAAATTAGTTATCCTATGTGATGATATAGTTCATTACTTTCGAAGGCCAATAAAAGTTATTGGACTGCTCATGACGTTAACTAGCCTGATACATGAGCCTAGAGGGTCAGACACAACCAGTTCTTAGACATCAGAGTATAAGCTTACGTTTGGGGGTTATTATAAAAATACCCACTTAGTATAATAAGGGGAAGGCCATGAACGAAATTTAACTAGGCTAGAATTCTTAGAGGCCTTTCCCTTATTCTCTCTTCTCCCCATTCCTCTTCTCCATGGGAGATCGAACAGAGATGGGACATTGAATGGAGCTCGTCAATGTGAAGGATGAGATTCAACAGGCCGAGGACAGCATGGACACATGAGCAGTCCCACGAGACTCGTTCCATGATCGAAGGAATGAAGTACGTGATCTTTGCTGAGGTGATTCATTACATAATTTTTTGATGTCGTTCAATTCTGTTTGAAGGTTTTTGCTGCATGGAATCATCATGTTTATCTTGATGAAGGCTTTCTGAACCCGACAACTTCCTCTTTAGAGTACGGGACAAAGAATTCAATGTAATGATAAATTTTATCATGTCCTTGAGTATGTGACCTCCCCACTACAAAGTTAGATCCTTTGAAATCAGATAGTAATCCATCGACATTCTACAACGAATAGTTGTTTTTTTCCAAATTCATATTTCTAACTGCTAGTTGGGTTACATGACGTGCACTATGGACATTCTCAGTCTGCTTTTTTCCAACGGTCTTGTCGTTTACCAATGACTTCATCATGGATATTTGGACCTGAATTCCATACCTTACATATTGTTTTATTGAGGGATCATATATGGAGCCATTAGACGTGGGACAACTATTCATTATATGATGCCAAGAAGAAATAAGAAGACGATGCCAATATCCCATGTTACCACGAGGTATTCACATTAGAATATATATATAAAGAGAGAGACATTCATGTGTTGTTTTCTCTACATATGTACAATACGAATAGAAATTTTTATGACGAATTACAACCATTCAAGGTTTCAAGAGCATTGTGGAAACTGAATACAGTAAGAAAAAATGGGAAAATATCTATTAATGTAACGCGTCCAGTGGTCATGTTTAACATCAAATTAAGTCTTTATCATAATAAAGTATATGAGAAATCTCATTAATGTTCTCACATATATGAGAAATGTAATGGACAAATTAGGAATATTATTCTTGAACACTTAAAAGTAAGGTCATACTATACGACTATTAAGTAAATATGAAATAATTTTAAAACCAATGAGAGGCCCTGGTAAAAAGCATAGTGCAGTGACAACTTGTGTTTGGATTAACATGTTTATTGGATATAAATGCAATGAACAAAATAAAGAAACTTTATTTATAGACATTAAATTAAGATGTGTTCATCTCTCTCCAAAAGTTTGTCTTTTCTAAGATCAGACTCAACCAACACAAAGATGGATCTCAGAGTCAAGCAAGTGTTGCCTGATCCTTAGAATTTTTAAGGAATGGCAGATCAGCTCTGCCACACATATGCGAGGAATATCTTCATTGCTTCCAATGTTCCCACAAATCTGAAAGAAAATCCTCACTTTCTTAAGTGGTAGGCTACAACATAAGGATCCTGCTGAATTCGCCCCCTATAAATAATAGAGTATCATATAATAAAGATTTTGCGTCCCAACATAATAAACCAACATGATTAAAACTATTAAAAAATAAGTATATGATATAAATTTTAACTGCATTCCATCTTACATGAAGCTATAAAAAAAATCAAACAAATTACACCAAAACTCATAAATATTCTGAAAAATTCCCACTCAACATGGAGGCGTAGAAAGGTGTCAAATAATTAGGAACACAAAAGAGAAAATAGGATGCAAGATAAGTGATGGGTGGAAGAAAGTTCATTTGGTCAAAAAAATAAATATAAATGTTTATAAAATGCCAAATTTTGTGAACATAGAATTAAGATGGTATAATATTTAGAACAATAGTCATTAGCTAAATCAAAACCACAAAAATATTAACAAACATAAAAAAGTATAAAAGATCATTATAAGACAAAGTTGAAGTTTAATGAACAAAGTACATCAATGTTAAAAGATGTAGGTCCTTAAAGCCAATGTAGGAGGAACATCAAATTTCTATTTATTGATCCTTCACTTCACATTATATTAATTGGAAAACCTCAGAAAATAAACAAAACATATCTGATAACTTAAATTATGCCACACATCATATCACAAAAAAGTTAATTTTGTTGAAACTTGATTGGGATATGATATCAAACTTGAAGTTTTCCATGATCTTCTCAGGGCATTGAGAATTACTAAAAGAACTCAATAGAAAATAAAAGTAGAAACATCTATCATAAGCGAGGAAGTAAGAATAATGAACAAAGATACCTATTCATAAAAATATGAGCACAGATCAAACTCATTGAGGAACTTCAAATATCTATTTCCTTTACCATTTGCTTTAACGTTTATTCACAAGTAAACATAAGGATTAAGTAGGTAACATGTAGATAACTCAGAATGTGTCACACAACATAATAATGCCAAAATTAGAGAAACCTTTTAAAAGCAAGCCTAGGATATCTAGTCTAAATAGTATGTAACAAGAAGATATGAACCCGAAACAACATAATCATAGAAATAACACAATAACTACAGAAAGTTATAAAAGGGCCAACTCAATATGAACACAGTCAGGGAAGTAATATAATTAGAAACATTAAAGATAAAACACAATGAACGAGAATTCAAATGTGGAAAAAAGTTGATTTGGACAAAAAACCTAGAATATGACTGTAAATCAAATGCCATATCAAGGCAACTTAGAAACAACAGCAAACAAAGACTAGATGGCGTCACTAGTATATGTATATACTTTCACCTGTCTATAGGGCATAATGTTTAAGAGAGTCATCAAGCGTTTACGAATAAACACCAAAAACAAAAAAGTAAATAAAATGGCAAAAAATATAAACCACTATTATGAATGAGGACATAAGTAAACATGAGTACGCCAGTAGATCGCGTAGTAGTCTGCATCTTCTTTGGGCGAACATGAGAATACTATGCCCTAGAAGAGTGCAAATGTGTACAAAATCATGGTAAAATCTCATAAACCATGGGCTGACGGATCATCTCGTCGCCACTCCTAATGAGAATCATATGGTGTAGAGGTTCAAAGAGATCAATCTCCACATATACCGCCACGTATCCAGGACGTTTGAACACTTGGACGGCTTTGTCAACCATCTAGGACGTATGAAGGTTTAACAGGCCTGACCAATGATTCCAGGTCATTGGGAGTGAAGACACGGCATTGTATGCCAAGTAAGCAACTCCATGCTAGAACAAAATGATGACATTGGTCCCGGGAGCTGCTTGTCGGCTCTGGTGTCCAGCAATAGGTGTGCATAATGGACCCATTATGCACATACATTTCAAAGTTCTATTCCAATTGGAATCTGATAAAGACACTACGATGGTTGTGTACTCCAATGAGAATAGGCCCACGAAAATTTTCTAGTTGTAAGTATACCTTCGCTCTGTCATTTATAAGGAGACGCTTTGTAGAAAATATCCCTATTAGGGTAAGTCTGAATGGTGCTTCCATTAAGGAGACCTCCAATTTGGAGAATGCGATGAGCTGCGCCTCCTCTGATTCAATATATCCTAGAGTCGTGGTCAAGTCATCATATGAAAGAAGGAGCATGAGCTTTGATATTTCTTGGATAGAAACCAACACTGATGGACCAAATACATGAGCCACCAACATCATTAATTGAGGCATAGTAGAGGACACATCTAGATCTGGTAGTCTCCTCTGTCCCATCATAGGGTCAGTAAGACCCTCACTAACGGTATGAGGAGGTAAAGATGACAGTCTGCTTGAGCCATAAGGATCTGTGTAGAGGCACTCCATCTCACATGTGGACAATCCAACCAGCCCGATATGAGTTTATCACTATAACTTGATCATATTCAGGTAGGCCAGCCTGATTGGTCTGAGTTTGACCTCCACGCTCTAGACCAGGATCCGAATAGACAATCTCATCAAGATCCATCAGGCCAGTCTAATCACCCTTGGTAGTGGGTTGAACCTCACAAGAATGCCCGTCTGACATGAACATAATTGGTCAAAATGATTCTATCAGACTTAAATCCTTCTTGAGTGGGATCCATAACCCAATCAAACTTGAACAAGACCGGATCTGGGTTGACCCCAGCCACATGGGTTCAGAAACTACCTTGTCGGTTTCAGTCTTGATACAACCGGAAGTGGTCGCGTTAAAGGTAAAGTCAACCCAGCCGGACTTGCCCAGGTCAGCTTGGTTGGACTCGGCCATGTTGACTCACTTGGACACGACTAGGTGGACTCCGATATACACATCTGAGTCGACTTTGTGTGACTTGGTTGAGTCGACTTTGTTTGACTCCACCGTGTCGACTAGATCGCACTGTACTGAGTCCAGTTGGTCTGACTCAAAATGCTATCCGTAAGTGCTGACAAGTTCAGGACCTACCTGGTTGGTGTCAGTCTTTAAGTGATTGGGAGTGGTCCCATCTAGAGTTGAGTCAAACTGGTGGCACTCAGTCGGGTTGAGTCTTCTAGACTTGGTCGATTTGACTCGGTCAGACTCAGCCATGTCCACCGGGTTGACTTGGTTGGACTCACATAGGTTAACTCAGTGTTACTCGATGGGGTTGACTCAATCAGACTCGCCCGGTTGACTCGGTTGGACTCTATTTGGATGACTCCAACGGACTTGGCTGGATCGACTTGGTTGGAGTTGGCCGGGTTGACTCAGAGTGACTCAACCATGTTGGACTCGATCTTGTCAACTCGGTCAAACGCTGCCAACTCCACTCGGACTGACTAAGTTGAGTCCAATGCTCTCGTTAATTGCTAATGTAGCAAGAAGGTGGCCTCTTGGGTGGTTGTCCCAGTTTTCAGCCCCAGATTTGCTAACACCTGATCCATATCATATTCCAGCATGGACATATCACGATCGTCTGATTGGGGAGTCCTCAGTGCATCCAATGATGCTGATGCCATAGAATAGTCAATGATTGTGGGCTGTGTATTGAGCGAAGCAGTCGACAATGAACTTAATGCATTGTCCAGTATGCTACTTAGAGGTCTCGGGTTAATTGCTTAAGTGACACTCCTAGTGGCTGCGATTGAATTCATGTGCTCTTAGCTTGATCTCTAGTCATTCCATAAGATGTAACCAACTCGTGGATACGAAGGCAAAGAGGTAGAGTTAATCTGCCATCGGCAATTAATGCCAATGACTCTTTAGTTTGGGAATTGAAGTGGTGCAATGTGAGTCAATCATCAACAACATTTATGTCGTGACACATGTCATGTTCAATGGTCCAGATATTTGTATTGACTTTCTTGCTGTCCACAATATTTTTTGCGATTGGGAGTGGGACAGTCACATTTTTACATTTTTTACTTTTTTTCATTTCCCTTTAATTGTGGCCATCAGATTCTTCCAGGTTGTCAAAGCCGACGACCTAAACTGTTCCGGACGCCAGCATGGGCAGCCAAAATTTTTCTGACATGTACAACACATCACAAGAACGGCTTTGTTTGAGACAGCCCATCCCGGTGGTTAATGGGCCGAGCTCACTTGCCAATGTGCTTGCCACATCAGGCGGCCAGCTAGAATGCCCAGAAAACCCACCGGCCTACATTGGATTGTGGGCTATGCTGATTTTTTTGATGAAAAAATAAATTTAATCCTTAAAATATCATTAATAAATTAAAGAGAGACAGGAAAACTTATACCATTCGATGCAGCTTGCCAAAACGAACAATTTATGCCAAAATTTGATGTATATATATGGCTTCAAGATCGAAAGGTATTACAAAATGAAAGTTCACAAATAAAAACTGACCTTGAAACTTTATTCCCTTCAAACCTGAGCTATACTGCTCCGTTTGATACCATGTTTGAGATGTTTACAATGGATTTATTAAAAAACAATAAAAATGCGATATCTCTTATGGTCATATCAGTTTGCTTAATCTTTTTTTCTCTCCTTACCAGTATCATACCTGAGAAATCTATAGTCAATCATGCTTATTTGGTCAAGGATAAAGGTATTAACATTGTCGTTGTGGTGACGTTCCTCCAGGTGCAAAAGTCTCATCATTCCATAAAAAGAAAGAGAAGAATCGTCGCCAACATCCTTCAGTACTCAAAAAAGTAAAGTTTGAAAGATGTGCTTTCAATGCTTTTCAATTATATTGAACTAAGGTTGACAGTTGATTAGAAACCAACTGAGATTTGGGATGGAATCATCACCGTGTTTCTTCATGTTCACCGTAGATGTTTCTTTCACGCTAACAAGGAGGAAACAATGTTTAATACCCATATGCGACTACTATTTTGATGTCATATGCATGTAAATGTAGAAGTATATGAGTCCTTGGAAAAAGATCTACACATCAAGATTTAGAACCCATTATGGACACTACAACTTGCAGAGTGTGGCCTCTCCCCTGCTGTCACGTGGCACCATCTGAACCATGTGGCTTATTGAAAACGATGAACATCTAATATCTCCCACGCTCATATGAGACTGCTTAATTTTTTTTTCTATTTACTAGAATCATAAATTCTGAAATCCATGATCAATCATGTTTATTCGGTCAAGGATGAAGAAATTTACATTATTGACATGGCGATATTAGTCCTGGTATTCAAATCTCACCATTCCGTAAAAATGTTATGTAGAATCGTTGCCAACACTCAGCAGTACTCAAAAAATAAAAACATGTCGTGACTGATGACGTTTAAACTTGACTAAAGGTCTAAACGTTGGGGTTTTGGGTTGGAAAGATGCACTTCTATGACTTTTGAAATATATTGAGCTACAGTCGGATGTGGATTAGAAAGAACTAAGATTTTGTAGGGAATCATCACGGTATATCTTGATGTTGACCATAGATTATTCTTTCATACTACATGAATGAAACAGCCATTAATAGACTTTGAGCAATATAAATATTTCCATATAGGATTAATATTTTGATTTCATATGCATGAAAATGTGGAAGTTTATGAGGCTTTGGGAAAAATATCTAAAGATCAAGATTTTAACCTTGCTATGGACACTACAACTTGCAGAGTGTGGCCTCTTTCCAGCTGCAATGTTGCCCCATCTGCACCATGTGGCTTCTTGAAAACAATGAACATATGAGATCTCTCAAGCTCATATGAATCTGCTTAATCTTTTTCTCTCTTGACCATAATGATACTTCAAAAATCCATGATCAATTATGTTTATTTGGTCAAGGATGACACAATTTACATTGTTGACATGCTGACGTTCGTCCTGGTACAAAAGTCTCATCATTCCATAAAAAGAAGATGGAGAATCATAGCAAACGCGTAACAGTATTTGAAAGTAAAGAGATGTGGTGATTCATGACGTTTAAACTCGACTTAAGGTCGAAATGTTGGGGTTTTTGGTTGGAAAGATGTACTATTTGTTTCCGTTGAAGTACATTTAACTAAATTACAAGTGTATTAGAAACCAACTGAGATTTTGGATGGAATCGTCAGTGTTTTTATCAAGATCACCTTAAATATTCTCATCTAACTTTAGGCACGTTTTTCTTAGTCACCACTAAACTAAACTCTCGATTCTAGTGGCAACAGATCTGCCTTTGAGTCTTATCTCTGTTGACATGTAAGAATAACAACTATTTAGAGCTTTCAAGACTGAAATTATCATTTAATGATTGCATCCTTATGCGAGTTGCATTTTTGGGCATAGAATTTTGAGATTGATGTCTCAGCACTCAAATCACCAAATTGTGTTGTTGTTATATATTTGGAATTATCTGTACCAGATTTCCATTGCTAGATCAGTCAACCCATTCAGAAATCATGTCTTAGTCAATTGATCCAACATATATTAATTTTATAACATTCCCAACAAAGCTCCACAATAGCTAGCACGGCGACATAAAATTAACACAAGGACAAATAGCAAGCATGACAACATAAAATTAACAAACGGACAAAACATACAACCGAGATTATCAGTCATGATGGGAGAAAAGTGAACAAGTAATACATATATAGCAAAGATACATATAGAGGATCATCCAATATCTCTATGCTCGGTCCTTTTGTTTATAGTATATTTACATGTAAAATCAAGTGGCTAAACGAGAAAACATATAAGATACCTCAGATTCTCCCATACAACATAAAACTGCCAAAAGAATAATAAATAAAAAATAATGTTGGGATACAAAACCAAATTGGACATTAAATTACATAGAGATATGAACTTTGAATAACATAATATAAAAATAACACAATAACTGCACAAACGTATAATAAATACCCACTCACAATGGAAACGTAAACCAAACATAATGGTTGGAAACAGTAAATACAAGACATAGTACACTATAATCCAATGGGAATGAAATTTTATTTTAACAGAAAATTCGGACCATTGAGCTGAATCAAATGCCACAATACACCAACGTCAAAACAAGATAAAACATAAACCATATACACAATCATTAGTACAACTTTCTAAATATCACAGTATTCAAAAAACATCATCATAACCTTAATGGGAACATCGAATATTTTTTTGCTTGGTGTTTCATTTTAGAGTATCTTCATATACCCAATAAAAAAATTAAGAATGTATTAGATAAATCATATTCATACGCATAACATAAAACATCCAAAAGAAAAAAATTCAATTGCTAGCGTAGAGTCTTAATTCATATTAGATACGATTGTATACAGAAGATGAACATCACACACTAGAACCCAAAAAATAACACCACACGTGAAAATATGCTACGGAATGACAACCACGCAGGATGGGCAATCTATATATATTTATATAGATTTTGTAAAGACAAAAACAAATTTTTTTATACAATTCAAGGATGGAACAAACTTGATATGGACACAAGCCTAAAATACGAAAAAAATAACGAAAACAAACCGAATAACAACATAAACTTAGAAAGATCCCAAAAAACAAGAACACTAGAATGACATGATAAATAATCAAAATAGTAATTAATAACAAAAAAGAATATATAATGCAACCTAAGTCAATGATTAAAGGAAGATAAAGAAATTTGTATCTGCAATATAAAGAGGTGTGCAGCCGAATACAATTGTGCTGTCCATCATGCTATATCTCTAATCGGCATAGGATCCCCATAAACTGACCTCATAAAAAAAAATAGAAGAAGATTACCAAAAACAACATACTACGCCAGCATAAACAAGTTTGTTTAACTAAAGTATTTAGCATGCAAAGGGGAACAAACACAAGATTACGATAAGATAGCACCACGACAAAACCTACCTCATAAAACTCATCACAAATTCACATATATGACTGCATTTTTCTGGAAACCATAATGTAGAATTAACCTTTTTTAGATCAATAGGGGAAAAAAATCTTAACAAAAAGAAACAAACAAAGAGGTCTATTTATAAATCATTAGAAAAATAATATCAGAGTATACCAACGTATTTAAAGGAGTATCGGCCTCTCTTCTTGGTTTCTCCTCTTATTGTTATCTTAAAATGTGAACCTTGCCCCTAAATACAAATAGGTGACATAAAGCAATATCTGGAAAAGAACGCACAATAGGAAAAATATTGAAAATGTTAAAAACATATGATGCTGAACCAAATTAGACAGCATCTGGCAGGAAACTAAAAAGAGAAGCGAGTATATGGAAAAAATAACATTCTAAGAGCTAACAGATACAAAAAAAACAACACCATATATACAAGGGAAAATAATCAATATAGAAAGTACAAAAAGATCTTGATTTTACGCAAGTAAATTTGACGATCGAAGAAAGATTGACATATGTATATCAAACCATATAAATAGTCATACTGTCAAACACGCTGCACCCAATAGTATACTATATTTCTAATCAGCATACATAATTATAAACAAATCTTACAAACTAAATTAAAGAACATTCCCAAAATGGCATTTAACGCCAATCATAAACAAATTTCCTTGAATTTAAAACTGTATCATATGAATGAGAAACAAACACAATATTACAAGAAGAAAGAAACACGAAAAAACATGCCTCATAAAACTTATCACATGTTCATGTATACGACTGCCTCTTGATAGTGGCGATAATGTCCAAACAACCATTTGAAAGCTTAATTGGGGATGAAATAACATGTTGAATGATAGGAAACAAACGAATAGGTGTTATTAATAAGCCATCAGAAAATAATAACAAAATATACCTACATATTTTAAAGAAATACCGGTATCTCTCATATTGGTCTCTCATTTTACCTTTATTTTTAAATGTGAACCTATAAAAATAAATAAAACACACCAGACAAACAAGCATCTAGAAAAGAACATAAAAAGCTAAAATATGGGAGGCATACAAAAAAATGTTTGGATATAAAATCAAACTAGACCCCATCTTATACCGATATCAAAAAATATTTGGACATAAATGTATATAGCAAAAGGGTATCATTAGTTGAAGGAGATGCCAAAACAATACGTAGTCTAGAAAGACATGGAGAAATAGCAAATTACTAAATAGTAGCATATAAATAAGAAAAAACACAAGTAATAATAATAAGTATTCATAAATATCAAAATACAACACAACTGCCTTCACGGATTAAAGGAAGATAAACAAATGTATATCTTGCCCTATGAACACATGAGCAGTCGAATATGGTTGCCTGTGCATCATGTTATGTCTCTTATTCACATATTAGTTCCATAAAAGCCTGACCAAAATAAATAAAAGTATATTATTGAAATAATATACAACGGGAAGTATATGTAAGTTTCTTTGAGTAGAAAACTTACATTGTTGTGTAAATAATATACAACAGTTTAAATAATGATAAAAAACAAGCTTAGATATACAATCAAAGTAGACACCATCTTGCATGAGGATAATACAAAACACATGATCATAAAAATAATATCATTATTGTCAAAATATTCCAAAAATTACCAACGCTATATACACATAGTAAACAGTAACTGTCGACTAAGAATAAATTGAAAGGAAAAGAAATACAGGTTAAAAGCAAGCTTGAAAAATGTTATGCAACCATTTAAAGATGTTTACAGACTGACATCATTGCAGACTAAAGCCTACTTTACCTATTATCGGCATATGATTGCCAGAAATAAATATGATGATCCAAATAAAATAAATATTTGCAAAAACATTATAAAAAGCCAATTATAAACATATTACTTGGACAACAAACTATGCACATGAAGTAACATGATAGTAAACCCTCACAAATCACATCATATTGTCCTATACACGATTCTGCCTTGCTAGTGGAAGGAAGCACAACGTTTAACAAAAGGAACAAGCTAAGGAGCCCAATTAATAAATCATAAGAAAAAGTAGCAAAATATGCCTACAATTTAGTACACTCACTCAATATCTCAATTATTGTTCTTTCATCTTTTTGTATCTTCCAATGTTTATCTCTGCTAATAAATAAAAAATGTATGAGCTAAAATAAGACACCATCTTACACAAAGATAAAGACATAAGGGAACATAGTAAAGAACATAACATTCTAATAGCTCAGAGATATCAAAGACACAGCCATACTACGTAGACATTGAAAAATAAATTAAGTTGTAAGAAACAATAAAAAGAATCTAACACGCACACTATATAGAGGATTGTAGGGAGATGGACTAATCAATATCTGACTATATAAAGATGTGTCTGACGCATACAAAAGCTGTTTTCAGAATATGATCTCCGTAAACAAACCTGACTAAATGAAAAAAAGAATATCTGAAAAAACATACACCGTAAATTATAGAGAAGCTTATTTAAACGTCGGGTTTAGCATATGAGGGAAACAAGACATAATATTACAATATGATCGCAATGCAACAAAACATAAATCATAAATTACATCATACGTTGATTTATATGAATCACCATGCAAGTAAACACAACATTAAAAAATATTTCTTAAGGTCAATTTAGGAAAAAGGAACAACAAACATTCATAGATCATTAGAATATACAAGTAACATATACTTACATAAATAAAGAAGTACATGTATCTCTCTTGTTGGCCTCTTGTAAAGGTACTTATGAAAGTAAAGCAAGAACCTATCAGATCAATAACATTTATAAAAAACATAAAATAATATAAATGTATAAACAAAGTGTAGTATCCAAAATAAAAGTAGAAAAACATTGAACCAAACATAATGGGATAAACCAGTTAAAACACATAATATCATCAGTGCAAAGATATATATCTATATCAACACAAAACCTACACATAGAAGAGCAACAAAATAATCAGTTATAGCAGAGAAAAAATTGGAAACATTTGATGAAATGTGGGCAAGATAGATTTAAAGATAGGTACCAATGAAGTAAAGCAATAATTAGTAAAAATATAAAACAACTTAAAAAACGACAGTTTCTAAAGGATGCGTGTTACAGCAAATCAAACTACAAAGCAATATGAACAAACAAAATAGCATAAACCAGATAATAAAAAAACATAACATCATTAGTTTACATATATGCATATAAAGAGCCACTGAATCTGCACACAAAATTATCAATAAGATAACTAGTGAAACCAAAGAATAAATGAAATGCAACATATCTTTAGAAGGAAAGATGGATGAAAAACACCTATGCGGGAGGATATCAACATGCATATAGTGTAAGGAGGAGCCCTGAAACCCTAAAAAACAAATGGAACAAAGATAAAAGCATAAAATCAGATAAGGAAGAAGATATCATCGTCTGTGTAAGGATATATTTAGAAATAACCACCAAACTTTGCATACCAAAAAAACAACAAAATAGTTAGTGCAAGGGAATAAAAGTTATAGGCACGATATGAGATGAAAAAAACTGTATCAAACGATATCAAGATGCATCTAGCATATGCTGTTGCCCTGAATGGTCATGTATTGCCCTTCTTGTTTCTTTCTTTTCTAATATCACTGTGAAGGTACTTATGAATAAAAAGCGAGAACCGACCACATAAAGATACCTATGAAAACAATATGAGAAAACTGAAATAAAATACAATTTTTTTTTAAAAATGTGTTATACAAATAAAACTAGCAAATTATTGGAATATAGAAAATAGCATAAACGAGTTGAAACACATAACATCGTTAGTGGAAAAATATATCTAGATATCAACACCAAACCTACACAAAGAAAGGGCAACAAAAGAATCAGTTATAGCAGAAAAAAATTGGAAACATTTTATGAAATGAGGGCAACATAGATATAAAATTATATATTGAATGATATTAAATAAATCTAGCCATAGACTGGTGTACACATCGACACCAAAGCTAACATGTCATGTATTGCCCTTCTTGCTCTTCTCTTATTTAATATCACCGCGGGTACCTATGTAAGTAAAAAAATAATGTATCAGATCAATAATATTAATCCAAGCAATATGGAAAAAGTAAAATATATAAGTTTCTAAAGGAAGCATGATACACAAAATAATAAGAAACAATTGGAACAAAGAGAAAATCATAAACTATCCTATAAACATGATAATATTCCTACTATATATCAATATCTAGAAATAGTCATCCAAACTGCAAAAAAAAGAACAAAAAAATAATTAGTGATGCCAAAGAGAAAATAATAAGCACTATGACTGAAGAGGGCAAGAGAGATGAAAGAATATATGCTAAAGCATGCCATCATACATGTAGCATAAGTGGTTGCCTGAATTGTCATGTATTGCCCTTCTTGCTCCATTATTTTTTAAATTTATTGTACATGTATCCATAAAAGTAGAGCAGTAATTTATCAGTACAGTAATATTCATCAAAATAACATAAAACAAATAAACCAATATAAACAGTATCAAAGGCAAAGGTGGAATACATAATAAAATTAAAACACGATTTGGAACAAAGATATAAGCATATATGAAGATAATTAAAGATAACATAACATACGTAGTGCAAACAAGAGGAATAACAAAATATTTTGTGATATGAAAAAAAATAGAAAGCACTATACGTGAAGCATAAGATATCAAGATGCATATAGTGTAAGTATTTTCCCGGAAATGTCATATACTGCCTGTTTGATGGTCCTTCTTTTAAAATCACCTTTAAGGTACCTATGGATTTGAAGGAATAACAAAATTATTAGTCATAGAAAGGAAATTACAGAGAGTACTATATGTGAAGAGGGCAACAGAGATAAAGACATGACATTGAATGATATCAAGATGCTTATGGCGCAAGTTGCTGAACTAAATCGTCATCTATTGCCCTTCTTGTTCCGATGTATTTTAATATAAACATAAACATACCAATGAATGTAAAGCCAAAATGCATCTGATATATGATATTCATCAGTACCATATGAAAAGTCTAAAAAAGACAAAGTTTCTAAGTAAAGCGTGTCATAGAAAATCAATCTGCAAAACAACAGGAACAAAGAAAATAGCATGAAACCAGATAATAAAAAACATAACATTATTAGTGTACACATATACATAAAAATAGCCACCAAACCTGCGCACAAAAAGAACAATAAGATAATCAGTGAAACCAATAAATAAATAAAAAGCATCATATCTTTAGAGGGCGACAGAGATGGAAAACATATACTAGGGGATATCAACATGCTAAAGTGTGAGGAGGGGCCCTGAAATCGCATGTATTGACATTCTTGCTATATTGTGTTTTAATATAACTACAATGTATCTATGAATGTAAAGCAAAATGTACCAGATTATATATATTCATCAAACCAAGATGAAAAACTAAAACAATATAAAATTTTATAAAGCAAGCGAGCATACAAAATCAAAAAAAATCTGGAACAACGGTAAAAGCAGAAAACCAGACATTCAAAAACATAACATTGTATGTGCAAATTTATAAATAGATATAGCGACCAGAACTGCAGACAAAGGACCAACAAAATAATAAGCAATATAAGAGAAATAATAGAAAGCACTAAATGTCAAGAGGACAACAGAGATGCCAAATTGATATCAAAGGATATAAAAATGCATCAAGCATATCCAGTTGCCGTGATATGTCTTGAATTGTCCTTCGTAATCCTCTGTTTTTAGTATCCGCCTAAAGGTACCTATGATCAAAACAAACTGAAACAACTAAAACAACAAACCAGTTAATAAAGCAAGCGTGGTATACAAAGTAAAATTAAAACCATAGAAATGAAAAGATAGAAGCATACAAGAAGATAATAAACAACATAGCATAGTTAGTGCAACGGTATATGTTAAAAAATCTGCCGACCCTGCACACAAAAAACAAGAAAAAAATATTAACAATAGAAAATAATTTTTAGAAAGCTGTATATGTCACGAGAGCAACAGAGATAAAAATATCTATATCATAGGATATAAAGATGCCTATTGCATGACTTGTTGGCCGGAAACCTCATGTATTGCCTCTCTTACTTCTTTATATTTTAATATTATCGTAAAGGTGCATAGGAAAAAAAGCAACAATGTATGAGATCAATAATATTTGTCAAGACAACATAAACACAACTGAAGCAATATAACCATATATACAGCGAATGTGGCGCACAAAATAAAAATAAAATATGATTGGAACAAGCAGAAAAGCCTCAAACCAGATAACAGAAAACATGACATGATTAGTGCAAAGAGACTTCAAGAAATAACCACCAAACCTGCGCAGTGAAAAGGGCAGCGAAATAGCTAATGATAGCGAAGGAAAAATATAAAGCACTATAAGTCAAGACAGTAAGAGAGATGAGAAAAATCTGCATAAAATATATAATGATGCCTCTAGCACAAGAAAAAGATGAAACAACTAAGACTCTATAAATTCTACTAAAGCAACGGTTGTATACAAATCAATGTTTTTTTGAAAAATGGAGCAAAGATGTTGACACCAAAGCTACACACAAAAAGAGCAAGAAAATAAGTAGTTATCACAGAGAAAAATATGGAAGCAGTTTATGAAATAAGGGCAGCATAAACTAAAAAATCTATGTCAATGGATATTAACATGCATATATCCTAAGACTGGTATAGACATCAACACCAAATATGACCTCGGACGTATTGCCCATCTTGCTCTTCTCATTTTTAATATTACAACAAAGGCACCTATGTAAGTAAATCAAGAATGTATCAGATCAATAATACTAAATCAAGCAATATGAAACAAGTAAAATAAAATATAAGTTTCTAAAGGACGCATGCTACACAAAATAATAAGAAACAGTTGTAACGAAGAGAAAAGCGTAAAGCATGTTCTAGAAATGATAATATTGCTACTTTAAACCGATATTGAGAAATAGTCATCCAACCTGCACAAAAAAGACCAACAAAATAAACTGTGATACCAAAGAGAAAATAAAATCACTATGACTCAAGAGGACAAGAGAGATGAAAGAATATATGCTAGAGAATGCCATGATGCATGTAGCGTAAGCAGTTTCCCTGAATTGTCATGTATTGCCCTTCTTGCTGCAATATCTTTTAATATTACCGTAAAGCTATCAATGAAAGTAGAGTAAGAATGAACCAGATCAGTAATACTCATCAAAATAAGATAAAACAACTAAACCAATATAGAAATATCTAAAGCAAAGGTGATATACACAATAAATTAAAACATAATTTGGAACAAAGATAAAACCATATAATAAGATAATAAAAAAAACATAACATCGTTAGTGTAAAAAAGAAGAACAACACAATAAGTTGTGATACCAATGAAAATAATAGAAAGCATTAGATGTCAAGAGGGCGAGAGAGACGGTAAAATTTAGACAGAAAATATCCATATGCATATAGCGTAAGCAGTTGCCCTGAAACATCATAAGTGTCCATCATGTTGCTCTTTGTTATAATATCACCGTGAAGGGCTTTTGGATTTTAAGGAAGAATATCTTAGTTCAGTTATACCCATGAAAATAACATAAACAAACTAAAACGTTATTGAAGTTTCCAAACTAAACTAGGTCTAAAAAATGAAAGTAAACAACAACTTAAAAAAAATAAACGAATACAACTAGATAAACAAAACATACCATCGTCACTGCAAATTTATTTACATAAAATAACCACCGAATCTGCCCAGAAAAAGAACAAAAAAATAATTAGTGATACCACATGAAAAATATGAAGCACTACATGTCAACAGGAAAGAATGATGTAAACTTATATCAAATATCTCAAAATGCTTCTAGCGTATACAGTTTCCCTAAAATGTCATATCTTGACCCTATTTCTCCTCTCTTAATATCGCTGTAAAAGTATCTACGAATGTAAATAAAGAAGTGGTAGATTAGTTATGTTCATCAAAACATTATGAAACACTAAAATAAAAAAGATGTTTCTAAACGATGACTTGTACAGAATATTAAATTCAGAGACCATTCATACAAACATAAAACCATAAAACCATATAGTAAAAAACATAACATAGTTAGTGAAAAGAGGTATGCAGAAAAAAGCTACTAAACCTACCCAAAAAAAGAGTACCAAAATTATTGGAGTTATGAAGGAAATTACAGAGAGTACTATGTAAACAGGGCAACATAGATAAAAACATGCACATTGAATGATATCAAGATGCTTATGGCCCAAGTTGTTGCACTAAATCATGATTTATTTCCCTTCTTGCTCTTATGTATCTTTATATCAACGTAAATGCACCTACGAAAGTAAAGCAAGAATGCATCCGATATATGATATTCATTAGTACAATATAAAACAATTAAAAAAAAAGATAAACTTTCTAAGAAATGTTATAGAAAATCAAACTAAAAAAGAATAGGAACAAAGAAAATAGCACGCAACCACATAATAAATAACATAGCATCATTAGTTTACATGTATACATATAAATAGAAACCGAACCTTTAGAAAAAAAAGACAATTAATGAAACCGTAGAATAAATATAAAGCACTGAATCTTAAGAGGGCAAGATGATGGACAATCATCGAGAAGACACAGGTCAGATTTGTCAGTAGCCGCACTTGCCGTCAACCCCCCTGTTTTTTCGCAGTTACATCCCCAAATGACTGTATTCGCACTGCAGTTTTCCACGAACTTGCATTGGCCAACATAATCCTTTCTCATCATCCATTGGTTCCTATTTGGGTTTGGGTTGATAAAATCGTAAGGATGATGTAATCTTGGTGATCGATGCTGAAATGATTCATCAGTACGGGGGCAGAGGGTCTTACCACCATTAGATGTCTCTTCCTCTCAGTGGGACCCGCTGTTGAATGATACAGTCAACAGAGGCCATCCTGCCGTTTTGTATCGTGTGTCTAGAGTCGTGCATGCATGAACCCTGCCCTCCACTGATTGCTCGATCGCCGCCCACCCTTGGTAGACACTTGGATATGCACATCCCTATTATAGATCCTTTGGGGGAGAATATATTTCTTCTTGTGACTCAAGATCTGTCTACGACCGGGCCAACCGCTCAGATCCATTGGAGGAATATCTACCTCTTCTTCTTGGGAATCAAGCTCCGTCTACGACCAGGACAAGCGATCATGTTACCTCTATCCTTCAACTCCCCTCTATTTTCAGCTTAAATTACCTGCTTCAGTGCCGATTTCACTGTTCCTCTGTAGGAGAGGATATCATAAATAGCCACCTTGTCATTTGAAGTAGAATTTTTGTCGTTCTTGGTGTCAGATTAGAATCATCCCCCGAAGGAGGTTGGAACATCTACGGGCACTGATTGCTCACCCCACCTTCGTTAGTGTGAGGGTCATTTCGTGGGTCATTGGGAACCTACTAATCCCTAGGATTCTTGTGTTATCTGTCAGATCTTATTGTCTTATTCCACAGCAATCTAATGCTCTTCATCGTTTAAAAAATTTGCATCACTTATATCAATGAACATTCAGTTTATCCCTTGTGGTGTATCCCGACGAACGAAATTGTCGAGTATTGTTACATTGCAAGAGAGATGAAAAAACCTCTACTAGAGGATATCAACATGCATATAGAGTAAAGAGGGCCATTGAAAGCTATGTATTGCCATTCTTGCTGTATTGTGATTGCAAAAAACCATAAGGTAGCATTAAGGGTAAAGCAAAAATGTGTCAGATCATATATATTCATCAAAATAATATAAACATTTTAAACAATATAATATCATATAAATCAAGCAAGCATAGAAACTAAAATAAAGCACTAGAAATATAGTAAAAGAATAAATCTAGAAAACAAAACCTAACACTGTATGATAAAATTAATAATTAAATATAGCGACCAACCCTACACACAAAAAGACTAACAAAGTAATAAGTAATAGCAAAGAAATAATAAGGCGCATGCGCCACATACTCTCCATTGGGAAGTTTTATCTCCGCCAAGTATGGGGAGTGGGCCCGTCGGGAGATCGATATCCGGTGTCATCGGAGATGGTGAACATGGGAGCGCCACTAGCTTGCTATCGCCCAGGTCACACGCTGGCATATTGGCCAAGGAGAGATTAGCACCTGGTTTGATACCTGGCATGCTGACGAGCCGTTCGCTCACCATCCACAGTTTGTACCACATCGCGTGCGACTCACAGGGGCTCAGCTGCTTGTGGGCAACACGCAACACCTATTGGAGTGGCACGGCCTCCCTCCAGGCGTGTTAACAGAGGTCTAGAATACCCCAATCGGGTCTACTCTCGACTTTGCCATCTGGACACTCACAGTCGACAGAGCTTACTCGTGCAGATCTTCTTGGGAGCATTTCCGGGAGAAATCCCCCATCCAGCACTAGGGTCGCCGCATCTGGAATCCGGCGATCCTTTCTCGAGTCTCCTTTTTCCTCTGGAGACTCTTACACCGCGGATTTCCGACCAATGATCGAGTGACCCGTATAGGTCACTCTCTCAGTTCCCGTTGCCACTACTGTCCCACATCCCCATATACTGAGACCATGGCACATCTTTTCTTCCATAGTGAGACAGCCTTAGACTGTTGGCGCCACATCACACACCATTGGCGTCCACTCCTTCGACTGACCCCGTTCGAGTGCTTTGGCAAGGTGTTTCTCTCGCCAACATGCTCTAAACGGAGCCCCATCGTGCACATCACCATAGCTTATTTACTATGGGATATATGGAAAGGGCGAATCTCTTCTCGTTTTGCAGGTTCATCCATGCGCACCGTGGATATCCTGTGTCGAGTCAAGTTATGGATACGACGCATCCACCATCTCATTCCCTCTCGAGCTTGTAGCTCAGTCCTCGTAGGCGACTTCCTTTGCTCGTGGGGCACCCCGGTGATCTTTGCCCCTATATGCATTCAGCTCCAAGTAGTCTATTGGCACCCACCGCCAATCGGCATCCTCAAATTGAATGTGGATGGTGCGGCAAAAGGGACCCCGGGGCCAGCAGGGGGAGGTGGTATCCTCCGGGACCATACATGGAGCATTCTCTTCGCTTTCTCTTTGTTCTATGGCATATAGACTAATACAGTAGCCGAAGCTATGGCGATACGTGATGGTTTACTCCTCTACGAGGAACGAGACCTTCATAATATCGTCGTAGAATCAGACTCACATGTGTTAGTCGACATGTTGTGTGTAGGTAAATGCTCCCAGTGGCGACTACACCAGGTCTGGCAGGACATCATGCGGTGCCGCCCTCACACAACTAGCTTTCGACACCAGCTGCGAGAAGGCAACCAGAGAGTAGATGCTCTTGCCAACCATGCGGTACACACACGACTCCCTTCTTCTCTTTTTACTTCTTGGCAGGCACTCGCTCTCACAGCTCGGGGATGTTACCGAGTTGGTCGTCTCAGCTTGCCGACCCTTCGCATGCATCACACATTCAAAATGGTGGCCCCGCGGGAATGGAGGATCGCGTGGAGCACTCGAGGTGGGAGCGCTCACCCCCCTGCCTAATCCGACATGCCAACCTCGTCTGAAGGCCTCGCCCTGCACTTCATCGATACCACTTGATGGAGGCGAGGGCATCTCCATCCATCATTGTCATCGCGGGGGGCTCCGGTGGGACGTCGATGCAAACACTTCTCTAAGCACCTGCAAGGTATCATTAATGTATCTTTTCTTTTTCTGAACATGGGCGTGGACGAGTGGGATCTGAGTGTAATTGGGATATTTATGCTCGTTCCACGCCTATAAACACTTAAAAACACTCCACTTATATATATAAATCCCCCTGGTTGGCGTCCAGGGCACGGATGGAACGATCTACGGGCATAGCCGTAAGGTTGGCCGTACCCGGCACCGTGTTTTTTGCAAGTTAAAAAAATAGAAATAATAAAAACCAGTGAATGTCAAGAGGGCAAAATAGATGCCAAATTGATACCAAAGGATTAAAAATGCATCTAGCATATGCAATTGCTTTGATACATCATGTATTGTCCTTCTTGCTCCTCCATTTTTAGTATCCCCCTAATGTACCTTGGACCAAAACAAAGTGAAACAATTAAAACAGTAATCCCATTCATAAAGCCTGAATGGTATATAATATTAAATTAAAAACCATGAAAAAGTAGGTATAAGCATAAAACAGGACAACAAAAAAACAAAGCATAGTTAGTACAAAGAAATCTGCAGTAAAAGCTATGGAATCTGCAAACAAAGAAGAATAGAATAATATTAGTGATTGAAAAAGAATTTATAGAAAGTTGTATATGTTAAGAGGACAACAGAGATCAATATATATATACATATATTATAGGATATATAGATGCGTCTAGCATAAGTTGTTGGCCTGAGACGTCATGTATTGCCTTGAATGCTCCGTTGTAATTTAATATGTTCGTAAAGGTACCTAGGGAAAGAAAGCAAAAATGTATGAGATCAATAATATTTGTGAACAAAAGATAAAATTGATATATAGATATAGCAACCAAACCAGCACACAAAAGGACTAACAAATGAATAAGTGGAAGCATAGAAATAATAGAAATAACTAAATGTCAAGAGGGCAACAGATATGCAAGACTGGTATAAATGGATATAAAAATGCACTGAGCATATGCAATTGCCTTGATACGTCATATATTGTCCTTTTGGCTCCTCCATTTTTAATATCCCTGTAAGGTACCTGTTACCAAAACAAAATTTTAAAGCACAAATGGTAAACAAAATTAAATTAAAAAACATGAAAAAGTGGTATAAGCATAAAATAAGGTAATAAAAAACAAAGCATAGTTAGTACAATAAATATGTAGTAAAAACTACTGAATCTGCAAACAAAAAGAGCAAAATATTATTAGCGATAGGATTTTTATATAGAAAGTTGTATATGCCAAGAGGACAGTACAAATAAATATATATATCACAGGATATAAAAATGCATCTGGCATAAATTGTTGGCCTAAAACGTCATGTATTGCCTTTCTTGCTTCTTTGTAATTTAATATCTCCGTAAAGGTACCTGGGAAAAAAAACAAGAATGTATGAGATCAATAACATTTGTCATGATATGATAAAATTGATATATAGATATAGCGATGAAACCTTCACACAAAAGGACCAACAAAATAATATGCGATAGTAAAAAAATAGTATAAAGCACAAAATGACAAGCGGGCAACAGAGATGCAAAAATGATATTAAAGGATATTAAATGCATCGAGGCTATGTAGTTGTCTTCATACGTGATGTATTGTCCTTCTTGCCCCTCCTTTTTTAGTATCCCTGTGATGTACCTATGACCAAAACAATATGAAATAATTAAAACAACAAACCAGTTTCTAAAGCATGCCTGGTATACACAATTAATTTAAAAACGTGTTACAAAAAGGTATAGGAATAAATGAGATAATAAAAAACATACTATAGTCTGTGCAAGGATATCTCTAAAAAACGCTATCGAATCTGCAAACAAAAAAGAGCAAAAAATTATTGGTGATAGAAAAAGAATTTACAGAAAGCTGTATACGTCAAGAGGACAACAGATCATATACTGCCTTTGTTGCTCCTATTATTCAAATATTTCTCTAAAGATAGCTAAGGAAAAAAAGCAAGAATGTATGAGATCAGTAATATTTCTCAAGGGAAGGTAAAATTGATATATAGATATGGCAACCAAACATGCACACAAAAGGACTAACAGAGCAACAAGCGCTAGCAAAGAAATTATAGAAAGCACTAAATGTCAAAAGGGCAACATAGATCAAAAATTGATATAAAAGGATTGAAAATGCATCGAGCATATGCAGTTTCCTTGATACGTCATGTATTGTCGTTCTTGCTCCTCCCTTTTTAGTATCCCACTAGTTTACCTGTGACCATAACAAGATGAAACAATTACAACAATAAACCAGTTTCTAAAGCAAGCGTGGTATACAAAATTAAAATACAAAGCATGTTCAAAAAAGGTATAAGCATAAAACGAGATAATAAAAAACATAGCATAATCAGTGCAAAGAAATATGTAAAAAAACCTACCAAATCTGCAAAGAAAAAAGAGCAAAAAATGATTAGTCGTAGAAAAAGAATTTATAGAAAGCTTTAGATGTTAAGAGGGCACTAGAGGTGAAAATTTATATATTATAGGATATAAAGATGCATCTAGCATAAGTTGTTAGCCTGAATTGTCATGTATTGCCTTTCTTGATCCTTTGTATTTTAATATGTTCGTAAAGTTACCTATGGAAAAAGATCCAGAATGTATGAGATCAATAATATTTGTCAAGAGAAGAGAAAATTAATATATAGATATAGCGACCAAACCTGCACACAAAAGGACTAACAAAGAAATAAGGGATAGCAAAGACATATTAAAAACTGCTAAAGGTCAAGAGGACAAAAGAGATTCAGGATTGATATAAGATGATATAAAAATTCATCGTGCATATGGAGTTGCTTTGATACATAATGTATTGTCCATCTTGCTCCTCCATTTGTATTATCCCCCTAATGTACCTGTCACCAAAACAAGATGAAACAATGAAAACAATAAACCAGTTTCTAAACAGGCATGATATAAAAAATTAAATTAAAAATCATGGAAAAATAAAAGATATTAGCATAAAACGAGATATAAAAAAGATAGCATAGTTAGGTCAAATTATTACTTAGAAAAAGCTACCAAATCTGCAAACAAAAAGAGCAAGAAAATATTAGTGATAGCAAATAATTTATAGAAAGCTCTATATGTCAAGAGGGCAACAGAGGTGAATATATATATATGATAGGATATAAATACGTGTCTAGCATAAGTTGTTGGCCTGAAACCTCATGTATTGCCTTGCTTGCTCCTTTGTATTTTACTATATATTTGTAAAGTTGCCTGGGAAAAAAGCAAGAATGTACGAGACCACTAATATTTGTCAAGAGAAGATGAAATTGATATATAGATATATCGACCAAACCTGCACACAAAAGGACTAACAAAGTGACAAGGGATAGCAAAGAAATAATAAAAAAGTACAAAATTTCAAGAGGGCAACAGAGATGCAAAATTAATATCAAATGATATAAAAATGCATCGAGCATACGCAGTAGCCTTGATAAGGCATGTAGTGTCCTTCCTGCTCCTCCATTTGTATTATCCCCCTAATGTACCTATCACCAAAACAAGATGAAACAATTAAAACAATAAACCAGTTTCTAAACAGGCATGATATAAAAAAAATTAAAAACCATGGGAAACGAAAAGATATTAGCATAAAAGGAGCTAATAAAAAACATAGCATAGTTAGTACCAAATAAAATTTAGAAAAGCTACCAAATCTGCAAACAAAAAGAGCCAAAAATTATTAATGATAGAAAATAATATATAGAAAGCTATATATGCCCAGAGGGCATCAGAGATGAAAATATATATCGTAGGATATAAAGATCCGTCTAACATTTATTGTTAGCCTGAAACATCATGTATTGCCATTCTTGATCCTTTGTATTTTAATATTTTCGTAAGGGTACCTAGAAAAAAACAAGAATGTATGAGATAAAAAATATATGTCATGATAAGATAAAATTGATATATAAATATAGCGACCAAATCTGCATAGAAAAGGACAAACAAATAATAAGTGGAAGGATAGAAATAATAGAAAGCACTAAATGTCAAGACGGCAACAGAGATGCAAAATTGATATCAAAGGATATAAAAATGCATCGAGCATACACAGTAGCCTTGATAAGTCATGTATTGTCCTTCTTGCTCCTCCATTTTTAGTATCTTCCCAATGTACCTATGACCAAGACAATATTACACAATTAAAACAAGAAACCGGTAGTTAAAGAGTGCATGTAATGCAAAATTAAAACATAAACTATGTAAAAAACGGTACAAGCATAAAAGGAGATAATAAAAAACACAGTATAGTAGTACAGAGAAATCTGTAGAAAAAAGCTACAGAATCTGCAAACAAAGAATAGGAAAAAATTATTAGTGATAGAAAAAGAATTTATAGAAAGCTGTTTATGTCAATAAGGCAATAGAGATGGAAATATATATGTCATAGGATATAAAGATGCGTCTAGCATAAGTTGTTGGCCTTTCTTGCTCCTTTGTATTTTAATATCTTCGTAAAGCTACATAGGGAAAAAGCAAGAATGTATGAGATCAATAATATTTGTCAGAGAATATGAAAAAAGCTAAAACAATATTAATGTATATAAAGAAAAAGGGCTCAACAAAATAAAGATGAAATATAATTGGAACAAACAGAAAA
Organism: Wolffia australiana; assembly: GCF_029677425.1. Lineage (NCBI taxonomy): Eukaryota > Viridiplantae > Streptophyta > Magnoliopsida > Alismatales > Araceae > Wolffia > Wolffia australiana. Next base: position 2,607,096 of record NC_135853.1, read on the forward strand.
ACCTTAAAGGAGATAATGAAAGACATGGCATGCTTAGGGCGAAGATACTTCAAGAAATAGCTAGCAAACTTTCACACTGAAAAACACAACAGAATAATTACTGATAGCAAAGGAAAAATGGAGAGCACTATATGCCAAGACTGTAAGTGATACGAAAAAATTCTATATAGAAGTATAATGATGCATCTAGCATAAGTAGTTTATGTGAAACATCATGTATCGCCCATCTTGATCCTCTATTTTTTAATATGAACATTCACGTACCTATGAAAGTAAAACAACAATGTATCAGATCATAAGTAGTCATTAAAACAAGATGTGACAACTAAAACTATATAAACATTTCTAAAGCAAGTATGGCATACAAACTAATTTTTTTTTTAAAGATGGAACAAATATAAAAGCATAAAACTAGATAATAAAAAACATAGCGTCGTTACTGCAAACCTATATCATGGATACCCACTAAAGCTGCGCACATGATGAGTAACAAAATAATTTGTCATCGCAAAGAAAAAAAAGAAAGCATTATATGTCAAGAGGGCGAGAGAAATAATCGTAGGATATCAAGATGAATCTAGCATGAGCAGTTTCCCAGAAACGTTACATATTGCACTTCCTTTCATCCCGTTTTTAATATCAACGTAAAGGTACCTATGAACAGTAAAGCGAAAATGTATCACCTCGATTATATTAATCAAAAACAAGATGAATAGTTAACACAATATAAAAATTTCTAAACCAAGCGTGGTATGCAAAAGAAAATATCTAGCAATTACAACAAATATGAAATCATAAAACCACATTATAAAAATGAGTGCAGAGAGATATCCATCTATACCCAGAAAACCTACACACAAAAAAGGGAACAAAATAATTAGTCATCAAAAAGAAAAATTAAAAAACATTTTATTGTTAGGAGGGAATGTGGCGAAAAAAAATCTACATCAAAAGATATTCAAAGAGAAAATAATGGTGCTGGAACACTAAGTGTTGGCGTTGTTAGTTTTCTTTTTTGTACTGTATCTGCATAAGTAAAGTTATGCAAATTAAAAAAAAATTGTAAGCTAATTTACATGTAGAGGAAGAAGATAAATTAGAAAAATAAAGTGAAAATTTTGAAATTAGAGGGTGGATAGTAATCAAATTTTATGTGATATTGTACGAATATATAGAAATAAGCAACATAATCAAACACAAAACACCGTACGTGCTGACAGATATTTCCAGATACCCACACAGCTTGCACATGGAACCGACAAAAAACAATTACCAGTGGTAAAGAAAAAATAGATATCACTATTACGCAATGATGTAATAGAGAGATGAAAAAATATATATTTCATGTATCTCAAGATGCGAGCAGCATAAGAGATCTAAATTAACAGAATGTCGAATATAAGTTTGTAGCATTTACAATTCACAATGCCGAAAAATATGCTCATAATCTCAGTAGGGAAAGGTATCTCCCTTGTCTGTCTTATTGTAGTATATTCATAAACGAATCTAAGAATGTGAATAAGAGTGTGTCACATGAATTGGATCTTAAAAAAAATAGCAGCAAGTAGAGAGAGAGGTTAACTTAGAGATCACACAAAATTACAGGAAGACAAAAAGACAAAAAACATCATTAAACAGAATGCATGCATACTTTAGTAAGTTTAGATATAGAATCCTAGTCTTATTCAGACATTAACGTTTCGAGACAAACATTATAAGGTCTATTGAAAAAAAAACAAGGAATTACATAAAAGGGAAAAGGTGCAAATGGCTATAAATGAGTCATAGATGGTAAACTAGGAAAAAAAGAAAGAGTGGAGAAATACAAGGAAGAGTAAAAACCAGACCAATATAGGATAAGAGAAGGTATGGGAGCAGGAGGAAGTGCTTTGACTCCTCAGAGAGAGAGGAACATGAAAGAAACCCGTAAGAATATAAATTTATGAAGAACCCTTCTATGGATTCAAACATTCAAGGCATTTAAATTTAAAGGTACGTGCTTCTCTCTTTGCCTCTCTTCGCCCGTGTCTTTCCCTTTTTCTCTTCTCTCAATCACCCCCTTTCTCCTCTGTCGATCACCCTCTCTCTCTCTCCCCTCTCTCTCGATCCCTCTTTCTCTTCTGATGATCACCCTCTATCTCTCTTCTCTCTTTCCGTGTCTCTCCCTCTTTCTCTTCTCTAGCTCACCCTCTCTCTCTTCACATTCTCTATCTCTTTCTATTGTGTCGATGACCGCCTCTCTCTGCTCTTTGTCTCCTTCATTTCTCTCCTTCTCTTCTGGCGATCACTGTTTCTCTTTCTCTCCCTCTTTCTATTCTAGCGATCACCTTCTCTCTTTCTCTCCCTCTTTGTCTTATGTCGATCACAGTCTCTCTCCTCTCTCTCCCCCCCTATTTCTCTTCCGTCGATCACCCTCTCTCTCCTATTTCTCTCGCTCTCATCTCTTTCTCTTCTCCCCGTCACCTTATCTCTCTCTCCTGTGTTCTTTTTGTCCCCATGACCATGTATCAGTCTCTTCGTCTTTCTCTTCTGTTCATCACCCTCTCTCAGTCTTTCCTTTTTATCTCTCTCCCTCTTTCTCATCTCTCGATCAGCTTCTCTCTCTCTCTCTCCATCTTTCTCTCCTCTCGATCACTTTTTGACACTACTTTCGCTCTCTCCCTCTCTCTCCCTCTTTTTCCCTCTCTTCTCTCGACCACCCTCTCTCTTTCTCGCTCTCCCCTTTTTCTCTTATATCGATTCCTCGTTTGTAGATGCTCGTTCACATCTCTCTCTTCTCAAAGCCATCGCTCCTATGGGCATTCCACAGAGGAAGCTTCAATGACACTTGCACGATAAACAAAAGAAAGTTTCCAGAACTTTTTTTTGATTAAAACGTTCCAAACAGGTCGATGAAACCCACAGGACGCCCGATGAAGACATGGAACGAAGCTATATATGAAAGTGATCAAGTTCTCTCCGTATTTTTAACAGAATCTCTGTAATTCCGACGGAGAAAGGGGATGATATAATTAATTGCGAACATAATAAAAGATAAAAGCACGTCTCGTCTACAACAACACGGCATTAAAGACTAATAATAAACAAGCACGTCTGTAGCTACCCACCAACTCCCTAATATTTTAACAAATTCACATTACAATATTACCATGCATTCGGGAAGTTCAAAACTTAATACCGAGAAATTCATACCGCGTGATACAAAGCGTTCGCGGATGGTTCAGCGAAATTCAACATAATTGAAACCTTACTACCCAATACTCCACGTAATGCAAAGTCATCATTCTAAAGAAAACGTACCATTATGGCGGGGGAGTGCAAGCACCTTCGTAGGTAGCTGGATTAAGAGCAGCGGAGAGCATCATCGAGCATGAAACGAGAGGGAAGAAGGGAGTATCGAGAAGGACGAGGGACGAGTTTGAACTAAGAGGGGGATTTGAATCGAGAGGAAAGAGAGACATCAGAGAAAGCCGTTGGAATGTAAATTTAGTAAGAAGCCACATTTGTAAAGACAACGTTCGATCAAACCCCACATCTTTCTCTCTCTTCTTTCATTAACTTGCTCTCTCTCTATCTCTGTCTCTCTCTCCCCCTATCTCTCTCTCTCTCTTCTTTGCGTATCCCGCTCTCTCCTCTCCCTCTCTCTTCTTCCCATAACCCGCTCTCTCTCCTCTATCTCTCTTCTTTTCGTCTTCTCTGTACATCCATCCTTGAGACAATCCATGTAAGCTTTCGTTTACAATTGCAGAAGAATAAAAAATGTGGGTTTATCATGAATTTTTTATTAAAACGGTCGATTAAAAACAACGCTATTTTCCTCTTTCTCTTCTATGGATCAACCTATCTCTCTCCTCTATCTCTTACTCTTTATCTTCTCTCCATCACCCTTTATCTCTCTCTATATCTCCCTCTTTCTCTTCGCTCCATCACCCTTTCTATCTCCTCTATCCCTCCACCTTTCTATTCTCTCTATCACTCCCTCTCTCTCCTCTGTCTCTCACTCTTTCTCTTCTCTCCGTCACCATCTCTCTCTCGTTCTCGTCTGTCCGTAATCCTCTCTCGATCCTCTATCTCTCCCTCTTTCTCGTCTGTCCGTAACCCTCTCTCTATCCTCTATCTCTCCCTCTTTCTCTTCTCTACATCACTCTCTCTCTCCCCTTTATCTCTCCCTCTTTATATTCTCTCCGTCACCATCGCTCTCTCCTCTATCTCTCTCTCGCTATCTTCTCTCCATCACCCTCTCTCCCTCTTTCTCTTCGCTTCGTCACGCTTTGTATTTCCTCTATCCCTTCTTCTGTCTATTCCCTCCATCACCTCCTCCCTCTTCTCTTTCTCTCTCTCTTTCTCTTATCTCCGCAACCCTATATCCTCTCTCTTCCTCTTTCTCTTCTCTCCATCACCCTCTCATTCTCCTCTATCTCTCCCTACTTATATTCCCTCCGTCACCATCGCTCTCTCCTCTATCTCTCTTGCTCTGTTGAGACGATCCATGGTTATTGACCGTGAAAAGAAGAGGAAAGAATGAGCGAGAAAGAGAGACAAGAAGATTGAGACACAGGCAAGACACAATGTGGTAGATCATTGTTTAATCCACAAGAATTACACTATTCGTTGGTTTGTATTTATATTGTATATGATTATGGTTATACCATATAGTTAGTTTGTTATACTCGTAGCCGTTATAACAAGTTACAATGGCTAGTTTATGACAAATAAGAACCATTGAATCTTGGCGATAAATGTGAGGCCTATCTATGCGTATTTCTATCTACGTGTAATCCTATCTATGTTTATTCCTATCTATATTTAATCCTATACTATGTTTAAACCTATACTGAATCCTATATATAATTTTCTAACGAGTATATGGGGTACGTGTTCATTTATTACTAGCAACTCTTTATTAAAGTCCCTATAGGTCCATGTAATAGTGACTCTGATTCTCTGGGCCCCGTTTTGCTGATATGGCGTCTGAACCCCTTTCTGATGCGGCAATGGTGAGTAGAACTCCTTATCATCTCTCTTCTCTTGATCACCCATCAACAAAATAAGATATTTAGAACCTGGCCTTAGTAAGACTCAACGAACTACAAAATTAGAGAAATGGGAGAAGACTTGCAAAAAAACGAATAATATAATTATTTGCAAACAGAATTGAAAGGATAACTACATATAGAAAAACTATTACCCTCATTTTTTAGTTCAATGTAGAATGATTGATACTGTTTTAAAGAAAGCATCTCTCACTATTTAGTCACTTGGGCGAGTTAGCCTTCTCTGCATTATCCATACCATATGTGTCAGCCATAAATCAAACTAAAATCACTCCCTAGTATTGAACACATCCACTTCAAGTTATTTTTTAGTATTCAGAGAGTTCAAAAAACAATTACTGCACAAAAATGATACGTAATACAAAAGGAATTACCCGGCACTCAAATAGTTCAATTATTATTACTGAGGATTTTGCCTAGTACAAAACATATTTACGCAGCATCTCAACAGTTCAGATATTATTACTGAGACATTACATATGATACAAAACTTATTGCCCAGGATCCCAGAACTTTAAAATCATTACTGAAAAATTACTCGTCGTACAAAATGTAGTACCTGGCATCAAAAGAGTTAAAAATTGATTACTAAGAAATTCAACGTAATATTGAACTTATTATATGCATTCAGAGAGTTCAGTTATTATTACTGAGTATTTCGATATTATACAAAATGTATTTACCTCGTACCTAAGGAGTTCACAAATTATTACTTAGACGTTACCTAGCACATCCTCTTAAATACATTGGACATTTTATTGGCACGAGAAATCAACCACTACACGAGGAAAAGGTTTGTCATATTATATCTGAGGTAGAGAATTTTTGTAGACTGTTTAAGTGTGTCCAAGGATCTTATAGTTCCATACTTTGTTATGTGAATTCTTATTCAAATGGTACACTATAATTCTATATTAGGATCTGGCATATGGTAAGTCCACAAATTATTCACTATCCCCTTGATCTAATGATGCACTCACTATACATGAGGCCCATGTTTTGCTAACTTTAACCTAAGGCTCCATTTGCTAAAGTTTATCTGATTGACATCAGCTTCAGTCTTCTTGGTTCTACTATTGAATGTAGGAATTTACTTATTGTCTACTAATAGAAATATAAATGGCTGCTACTAATGGAGATATATTCGCTCTCTCTCTCTCCTCGTGTCTTACCTCGGTCATCACTTATAGTGGCATTTCATGGAAGCTTCATTTACAGTTTCTGAAGAAACAAAAAAGTGAGTTTATCAAGATGCCCCAATTTGATTAAAATATTTGATTACAACCTATGTTATGATGCCGGACGATAAGGTTGTCATCGTTAGGATGGGTATCGAGACTACGCTCTGATAGCAATTTGATGCAGGACGACGATAGTGTCATCATCTGTGTGGGTATTGAGATGATGCTTTGATAGCAACTTGATGCAGGAAGATGACGCTGATGTTGTCACGAGGTGTAGCGAAGTGATACTCAGATACCGAGGAGATAGCACGAATGTCGTCGAAGATGTTGTTTGTCGATGTGGACCTACGGATGTGTGTCTATGTGATGTGATGATAACCCCAGGTGATGGTACGTGCAGGCCTAGACTCGTGGGGTTCGCCAGGCTCCGTGGTCTGAGGCGCCCGACAAATGATGTTGACGGCAACCTCCTGACCCTCATCAGAGCGACGAAGGAGTCTATGGCGACGAACAGATTAAATCTGTCGGTGGTCAAACGCAATGGACATGCTCCGTCCGTACCTAGGGAAGATTCTCATTGGACACTCTCATGTCTGTTTGCCCTCTTACCTACTCTATCTGGAGCGCGGTGGAGTCCAATCAAAGGGCATACAACAAAGACAATTAACGGGCGGGCTAAAGGAGCGAGGTGCCTCTTGGCAACGTCGTCCCAGAGGTTCATGCCTATCAATGCAGAGCGCTGACGGGCGGGGTTGGTGGAGCTGTGCCGGTTGCAACATGACGTCACTTGCCATGCAGTGTGGTGCAGCTCAAGAGTGATGACACAGGAGCAGAGTCAAAAGGAAGAGCGAGGCGATGTGGCGTGGACCGTGGTGCGCCGCTGGCCTAATGAACAGTAGGCAAGGCATGACGTAGACTATGGGCATTGCGGAGCACAAATAGCGATGGCACGACTGGCGCGACCGCATGACAACGACACGTCAGCGGCGCGGGTGACGCCAACAAACACGGCAGCCTGATGTAGTGGCTTGAACGATGACGCGGGTGACAACGAGGTGTGCGGTGGCTTACGGTTGAGGCGTGGGGCTCGCCAGATGGGCCCGTGGAGGTCCACTGGCGGTGGGGATCCGACGGCGGCAGAAGTGAGCCCAGGGCGGTCGAGGGCGGCCGTGGGCAGCCAGTGGTGGCTGCGGATGGCCGAGGGCCACCTAGGGCGGCGGAGAGAGGCCGAGGGTGGCTGAAGCGGCCGTGTGGCTGCGGCCTTGGCAGCCGCTGACGCAGTTGTGGCTTGTAGTTGGAGTTGCGGCTGCAATCAATTGCGGTTGTGGCCACGACCGACAAAGACTACGGCCACAGCCGATGATGGTCGTAGCTTGTGGCCACGACCAATGGCGACCGCGAATTGTGGCAAGGGCTGCGATTGGCTGGGGCTATGGGTTACGACCGCGATCGGCTACGGCCACGGCTCAGGCGTCTGAGCGGTGGCCAGCATAGGGTTCCAGCGGCGACGGTGCTTTACACAGAAAGTGACAGAGTAGTGGCATTGATCTTCCCTTCAGTGGACGAATGTTCGAGGGTGTCAGGATCCCAACTGGTGGATCTCAGGTGGCACGACGATGCGGGGTGACCGCGGTAATGCATGCGTAGGCTGGGTTCTAGTGGCTGAGTTCCGACAGAACAAGACTCTTGTGAAATGGGATTCAGCGGAATGGGGAACGCTCTACGACTGTTAGCCTTCTTGGCGTTCTGTCGTCCTCTAAGGAGGGACCAAAAGAGGGGGTGGCCCATTAGTCAAGGGGCCCCCTCTTAACATTACTAATACAAATGTTTAAAAACAAAACAAAAAGAGAAAAGGGTTCGAAGGGAAGAAAAAGAGGAAACAGAAAGGGTCTTTGTGAGGATAATGGTACAAGAAAACCAGAACTATCTAGATACCTTCACCCTCGCTTTGGAGTGCTGTAGTGACGGGGCGTGAGACGGCGGCTGTCGCTGGCGACGACATGAACTTCAGCGTCATCCTTGATGGAGCGGGATCTCGTGCTCCATCATGTTAGAGTCCCTCTTTCTCTTCTTTCTATCGCCCTCTCTGTCCTTTATCTCCTGCTATTTCTCATATCTTCATCACCCTATATCTATCTCGTCTATCTCTCCCTCTTCCTTTTCTCTCCATCCATCTCTCCCTCTCATATATCTCTCCTTCACACTATCTCTTCTGTCCATAACGCATCTACAAAAAATGATGTAGACGACTTGAGCTGAACAAGACTCTACAATCTGGAAAACAAGATAACAAAAAAAGACTTTTAATGAAACCGATGGCGCATGCCATCTGGACTCCTCAAAGTCGTCATCTGAACTACCGTCACTGTCGTCAACTGCCCACCATCGCACCGGCCTACTGGTATGTCAAGGCCACAATGAAGACACATAGCACCGACAGCCGCGTGAATTATGCTCAATTATCATGTTTTGATTTCTTTCACCCCTTCGTCTAGTCACCGTTTTCGTATTCGTATCCATCTTTTTATCCACGTTTCGTGTCTTCGTCGTCATGGGGAGGGATCCTTACTCATTTGGACCCCCCTCCCTTTAATTTCCCCTTTTCGTTTTTTGTCTTAGTTCCCCTTTTATTTTGTTGTAATGGGGGCCTATTATATAAGGGCCCCTCTTGTTGGACAACCATTCTCCCCCCCTTGTTGGACTCTTTGTAATGGGCCCATCATGGCCCTATATAAAGCCATGATGGGCACTACATTCATTAGATCTAGAATTTTCAAGTTGTTTGCAGTTGCGCATCATGTTCCAGGTCTCACAAGAACAAGAGAAGGAGAAGAGAAGCCGAGGAAGAAGAAGAGATCAAGGATGAACGAGAAAGCGAAGGGGGAAGAAGTAACCTAAGGTAGATCGCCAAGCGAAGGAGAAAAGGGAACTCGACATTCCCGTCATCCTGTCATCCAATTATCCACAATCTCATTCTTCACCAACCTTTAGGAACCCAAGAATTCTGATGATTGCATACCGAGGCTTTCCGCCGGAAGTTGTCTCTCCCACCATCTTGCAGGTGAAGTTGCTCACGGAGAGAATCGCGTGACGATACCACACTGCTGGTTGACTTCTTCCTCTTCACCACTATGTCGGCATCAAAGGACCATGGAACCCATGATGCATGCGCTTCTATCGAAGATGAAGTCAACGCCGACTCCCGTGACTTGACCGCACCCATACAACGAGCGGTCGGTCGGGTACGGACCAGACGGTCGGGTGACGTGCATCTCATTTCCCCACAACAAATTGATTTACCATCATCAGGAACTTATGGATGGTGCCTTGGTTACATCCCGACCACGCTCATTCTTTCTTCCGGTGGAATTAGACAGTGGTGTGCCAGAATCAACTGCGCCCAGCTAACGGTGTTGACTTGCCGTCCCATTCACGTGGACAGACCACCCAAAAGTTTGCTGAACCCGTGATGTGGTGTTGGATTCCCCAAACGCTATATGCATTGCGCGAAGTTGCTGACAACACTTCTGTGGCCGCCTACAACACTAGAGTCATTTGACTTTGAGATTAGTCTCACCAACAACTAACGACGTGCCACACTGGTGGCAAGCCACTTGCCCTTGTTTGCTGCTCACTCTTACAGTACCAACTCACAATCCGGTCACCCTACCAGGCCTAGTTGACGTTTGAGAGGAGCTGCACTGAGGCGTGCCACTCATTTTCAGCCTTTACCTCCGTAGTCTATCCTACGCTACATCGCCAGTCAAGCCGTCGGACCTATCTGGCTCCTCTCCACTCGCCATCTACACCAGCTACCGCCCTTCACGATGAAACTGCACAACGAGTCACGTGCCGCCAAGGTACCCCCTCCTCCCACTCACTCTTGTATTATCATTTGCAGTATACCTTCGATTGTCTCTACCACGCCCGAGCTAGATAGGTGAGAGAGGAAAATTAAAAAATAACTACAAGAAATTGGACCGTCTTACCAGTACGGCCAAGTCTGTCCGTTATGTGCAAGCCCTAAGGATTGATTACGTTCGGCCCATAGTCATTGTCGTCCCTTCCAACGAGCTTTGAGAGGCCACCGTCACCATCACCCAGCGGCCCCTTCGAAGCATGGAGCAGGGCATCTCCCTCGAATCGGGGCCTGCAAGTAGGACATGTAGGATGCATTCACATTGCCTCGTGGTTACATGTACCTGTTAGGGTTTATCCATTCGTCGGACGATGACCCTGACCATATTCGACTCCATCTAATAGCAGTACCGAGGCGTCGTACATAATTGAGGAGGCAAGACGCGGACAAGGAAGACCGCCGCAACAGCAACGACCCTTGGAGAACCTGTCCAAGGAGCAAGGGGCATATCTCCGCACCATGGCCGCCATCGCCGAGCACGTGGCTCTAGAGCAACCCCGCAACACCCAGATTGTCCGAGCAGCCCCTACAAAGACGACGAGTACGTAGAGCACAATTGGAGGCCAAAGGAGGAGCTTCAAAATCAGCACCCCACCCAACACCCCGCACGCGATGCACAGGATTTCCATGCTGGCGATAGATGATACCCATAAGATGACTTTGACCATGGGTACGAGTCTGACTTACCGGTCCGTCAAGACGAGCACATCCGGCAATATGACCGAAGACCCAAGGCCCACTAAGAAGACTACGTCTGGCACCACGATCATGGTAACATCGAGGCTGACCGGCCCACTGAGGCTAACACGTCCGGCACCATGATCGAGGTACTAGGCCAACTTATCAGCTCGCCAAGGTGACTAGGTCCGGTGTGATGACCCTAGTTACCCGGCCGACATACCGGCCTGCCAAGACGAAGACGTCCGGCGCCACAACCAAGGATACGAGGCCAACCGACTAGCCCGCTGGGACGACTACGTCTAGCACTATGATCATGAGTACGACCCCAACCTACCAGCCCGCTGTGACGACCACATCCGACCCCACGATCGTAGACACGGCACCGATCCCTTGGCCCATCGTGACAACTACATTCGGCCCCACCTCGACCGGTATAAGGAACCTGACGAGGTTCCCAGTACCCGCCGTGTGTGATGCCCCACATACGCGCATCGCATGACGGTCATCTGCGACACTTGGATGACCATGGCTGCAGCCCGACCCCACTTCGACGACACATCGAATCGCATCAAGAGGATTACTCGGTGTCCGAATGGCGCCTAGATGATGACGAACATCGACGAGAAGAGCACCGCGCTCAAATCTAGAAGAATGTGCATGATGACGTTGCTGTCTTTGAGGGGTCAAGGAGACCCAAGGTGACTAGGAGTCGAACATGAACTCCTACTTCCGGTGGTACTACATGGACGAGGAATTGTGCGTTGAATATGCGGAGACAAGACTTTGCTGAGAGGCCACGATCCTCTAGGAAAATGGGCATGTCGCCTGATGTAATACGAAGGGAGCGTCGAGATCAAACGGCTCGTATTACGTCACAGCAATGATATGGATTGAGTTCGTAGCTTTTATATGAAACGGATGTCGGTTTTTAAAATCCCAGATGAGCAATAATAGACGACTACGAATGAGGAAAGACGACCAATGACGTCCTGTGAGGGGATATTAATTGGATTAGACTCCACATGACCCCTTTAAGACCAACTAAGATGTCTACGGGTAAGGGGCGTTTGACGGCCCTAGGTGGTTCCCCGTCTAAGGTTCAACGAGCAATCGTTCTCCACAAAGAAATCCTATCCCTCGACACGGTGGTTATCCTATGACAAATGTCGTTATGATCCAAGGCAGAGGAAGTGATAGCGGGAGACGGCATTGCAAGGTGTAATAAGACTGGAAATTGATGGAGGGGAGACGAGAAGGTACCCGATTCACGCCGTCCATGGCAAGCTGCAAGGCTCGGAGTGAGCAAGTTCGTCAACGAGGCTTCGAGATGGCACGATGTCAGTGGTGGAGAGCCGCAACCGAGGTTGGCGCGAGTGGTGGGAAGCAGACGGCCGCAGGCGCACGATGTGTAGGGGTGCGACCGCGGGCAGACAGCGCGTGGGCGAGCGGCCAAGGACGGACGGTGCGTAAGCGAGCGCCGTTGGTGGACGCGTGACGTGCGGCCGCGGCGAGTGGCACGGGGCGATGCGCGGCGCACGCGGGCGCTGGGTGAGGGCGCGCGGATGCGCTGGCGATGGCACGCGGTGGCGCTGGCGATGGCGGCGCGGGCACGCTAGGCACGGGCGCACGGGCGCTCGGGCGCCTTGGGGCGGGCGCTCAGGCGCGCGGCGCACAAGCGCGCTGGCATGAGCGCGGGTGCGATGGGATGCGGAGCGCGCGGGACACAGGGCTTGGGCGTGCGGTTGCAGGGCGCAGCGCACGGAGGGGCGAGACGCCGGGGCGCCGGCTACCGGCTTCGGCGATGGCGGTGCAGCGGCGTTGGCAGCGGATGGTGTCAAGAACTGGGGTCTTGGTTCTAATCAATCAAGAAACCCATCAAGAGAGGGTGCATTCTTGAATCGTGGGGATTCATGTCGGCGAGAACAATGGATCTTGGCTGATGGTGTCGGCGACACACCCTCGGAGTAGTCTCGACGAGGAAGCTTTAAGGCTCCAAGAAATGACGAATCTTGAATCTTTAAACTTCGACCTCGGAGTAGTCTCGACGAGGACAGGTGACGACGACTCACAGAGTAATCTCGATGTGAGGATGTGTGGCGAGAACCCACGGAGTAGTCTCGACGTGGGGCGAGAACAGCCACGTTCTCTCTACTTTCTAATTCCTATCTATCACTACCTCTCTAACACTAAGATAGAACGAATAATCTTGAATACATATAATCGATTTACCTCTCTCCTTGCGATCGAATGTGGCCTCTAGTACACCGTATTTGGCATATGGGCCTCGTCCACAGCTGGCTAGGTTGGCTTGATCACTGCGTGTTCACTGGCCTTGGCTGCTTGCTTGAGGTCCAGACTTTGAGTTGCTCCATATCCAGCCCAATAAAAAACAAGATAGAACGAAAAACACATTTCAATTTCAATAAAGCTTGCCTTCACTTGGGCATGCTATCCCCTTGTATACTGAGGATAGGTGCCAAGTGATGTCGTGTATAGGACAAACCCTCACGAGATGTGGTTCGATCTCTATTCAACGGTTACAAGCAAGAGGAAAACATAACATGGACAAGGCCCAAAACACCGGCCCAGTCCGTAAGATCCAAGAACAAAAATTACAAGAAGATAGAACAAAATACGAAAATGGAAGATGCGTACGCGGAGTACTTAAACCAGGATGGTGAGCATCGGCGTGAGCAGCCCAGCGCGGTTGGACTCCTCTCGTCCTGGCGTCAGCTAGATGGTCCCCCCATCATCGCCATTGAGTGACAAGGATGTCACATCACGTCATGGGCCAAAATGACACTGAAGTTGAGGAGCAGGTATGTTCCTTGATAGTACCAAATTTCGTTATCCTTTCGGTGGCTCGACTTTAGGCAAGGTCGATTGAGCGTGATGGAATACACAGAGGCATCCAAGGAGTGCTGGATGCAGTGTTTGATAAGTTAAAAAATGTGCATTATATATGTTGTTGTTTTAAGGGTTTTCTGACCTTAATCACTAAAATTTGTTTGTCCCTTAATGGTTGAGCAACGGGTCGAACCCTAGGGAGGCAATAGAGAAATTCAACTTTTGTCGGATAAGGGATTAACACTCTAGATTAATCAGATATAAACATTTTACTCAAGCGATAGAAGAGGCGTGTAAATTGTAACTATCCTTCAAACTCATCCAAATCAAATTATCTCAATTAATCAGAGATTTAAATTCTAAATCAATTTATCAATAAGCATCAGATTTATGATTAGTCAACAATTCCTGGTAAGAATTGCTAAGTAATCTTCCAATTAGATTAGTTATGTTTTAAATTGATCTCAAATTCTCAAAAATTTTAGCAATTATTTTCCAACAATTAGTCAATCTTCTCAATTATTTTACCCAAAACTTGATTCGAATGAATTCAGTTTTACGATAAGCTGATGAATTGGGGATGGTTGAGGCGATTGAAGTAACTTTCCAGCTTTCTTGTTGAAATTATGTTGCAAAATTTAGTTACTACACTAGTGGATTAGAAATCCTAGAAAATGATTTATCTGTTTTGGAGTTTTATCTAAAGCTATTTTGAATTTTGTAAAAATGGCCCTAGCTCACAAATCGACTATGATTTGTTGACTTGAAGTGGTCTAACGATCACACTGGATGGAAAATCACGCTCAATCTTAACTTTAAGATCACATGCTAATTAGTTCTTAAGCAGGGTAAATCCAAAGCAAACCGATCGGAAATTTCAAAATAGCTTTCTTTTGAAATTTCAAGCTAGATTGGCAAATCGTGAACATGATTTGCCAATTAAAGTAATTGAACTCAATTATGAATGGATTTATGATCAATTTCGATTTAAAACTATTTAACTAGAACGACTAAAGCTAAAAAAATTTGAAAAATAATATAAATTTGCCAATGAACAGAAATAAAATCAGAATTTATAAAAACGGTGAACATAAATGAACTATAAAATTGGGAAGGTTGAACACGTAATTATTTGTAAAATGCGTTCAGAATAAACCTAGAAGAACACGGAATTTCCAGATAGTCAATCTGGGAGAAAAATGAACACCCAAACATTTCCAAGCGTTTGGCATCAATTTGCTGAAAATTACGGCTACGGATCTGCAAAGTTCTTCCCCAACTTGAGCTCCAAATCCTTTCTGGTTGAATCTTGAGTTTTCAAGAGAGCTAGGTGTTTTCTCCTTGAGCTTAAAAATCAAGAATGTCCCCTCAGTTTCTCGTTTCCCCTTTTCTCGCCGCAGAATCAGAAGAACTTTTTCTTTTGACTTCGTAAAGATTTCTGGCCTTGGCGCATTGTACGTATGGTGCACGACAAGAGCTGTTCGCGCACCAAAGACGCCAAGAGCTGTTCTAGTGGCTCCCGTGACACTATGTGTGGTGCACAACACGTACACTGTTGTGTACGTGTGTGTCACATACCGAAGACATGTACACCTCTTCTGATTGGCCCCCGCTACTCTTGGTGCATTTCATGCACACTTGTCGCCCCATTGGTGCTTAGACTGGCCAAATAAGGGTCAGTTCCAATAAAAAAAAAAACAATTTTAATTTGAAATTAGGTGGAGTAAATAGTAAATAACTTTTATTAATGTGAAAAAATGTTTATTACTTCTCTAATACGTTTTATTGATTTATTTCTTTTTATTTACAGAAATGGTCAATTAAACATTTAATTTCTTTTAAAATTCATTTAAAAAATGTTTAAAATATATCTATTGACCTAGTTATTTATCAAACGTATTATTTAACTTAAAATTTAAGGAAGTTATTCGTCTAACCTAAACTCATAATAACATGCATTAAAATTTAATGCTTTAAGCATTAAAAGCCAAAAAATATGATGAAGTGAGCACTTATTTAGCTCTTATTTGTATGTTAGCAATGTCGATTCGTGTAGTAATTGCAAATCATCCTGATATATTTGCCCACGGGCTTTGGTCGACCCGACACAACGAGGTTCTTAAGTGCAACCATGCCGATGTTGACGAAGCCTATCACTTGGTGGAGCACATGGAGCATCCGTGCAAAGAGACCGCCCCGCACGCTACTCACACACCGCCTCAAGCCATACCCACTCGAATGACACCTTCTCGGGACACACCCCCTGCGATTGTTCGAGCTTCCTAGAACACCAGGGGGCAAGGACTCCCCCCCCCCCACACCTCTGTGGGTTCTACCCCACCTGCTCTGGCTGTCAAAAGCAACACTTTAGCCTACAACACCAGCGTCAGTCAAGCACCACTTACGTGATTTTAAGTGCCAAGGGAAAGGGCTGCGGGCTAGCCAATGTCCATCTTTGGCTCTCCTGATCGATACGGGACAGGTCGAGTAGGACCATAACGGAGAACTGGATCTGTTACCCGACGATGACTATCGTGTCGATGAGGAGATTAAGAACAAGTACAAGTCACCCGCTCCACGTGTTGGGTACATGCAGATAATGGACACTGGTATGACTCTGGCACTCGCTCCACGCCCTAGCACTGAGTGGGACGTAGGTCCCACCTGACATTAACCCTGCACCTGTCCTATAGAGGACAGTCCCGCTGGACAACATGACTCTACAGACATCGGTCTTCTACACATTTATTTAGATCCACGACAAAGCGTGTAAGTTGACGGTTGATAGTGGCATTTGTGTAAATGCCATTTCAGACGCGATGGTCTCCTGACTAGGGTTGGTGACTATGCCTCATCCTACTCCATTTGATGTGTCTTGCATTGATGCTTTGTCACTATCGGTAAGACGATAATGCTACGTCGTGTTAAAAATGGGGGTGTGATGAGACCGTCCTATGTGACATCCTTCCTATGAAAGTAGGAAGTATTACCCTAGGTTATTCCTGGATCTACAATCGCGACGTCACCATAGGCGGCAAAGCAAACACGTGTTCGTTTCTGCATTAGGGATGACACGTCACGTGGACCCTTACACCATGAAGCCTGCTATGAAGAGTGGCCCGACCAGGATGGTGAGGCTAACGATCGTCTGCCACCCCGCACCCCCCGGAGGGCTGGGATGCGATGACGACGATGTGCCATCCGACCCCCCTGACCGCACCGCCTATCAGACAGACTGCACCACCTGTTAGGAGATCCACGCTACACACGACGCAGCCCGTGCCACTCATCCAGCTATTGGAGCTGTACTATCCCCGAGGTAACAGCCAATCGTCGTTGCCCCACCTCATGCCTGACGCCCTGTTGGCCCATGCCACTGAAATGAGCCTATCGACGATTGTCAATGGCCCTGTCCCTTGATGACCCCCTTCCATAAGACCCGTAATAGATCCTCATTATGCATTTGCCTAGCATGTTTTGCCACTGCGTCATCATCATCATGTTAGATCTATATATAGGCATGCAAAGCACAAGCAGGGTGCCAACTTGCAAAGCCGACTATAAGTGTCCGATGTGGGGAACCGAGTGTTGTTGAGAATTTGGTCGGAGAGCTATTTTCCCGGGTCAGCCAAAATGCTACATGTTCGTAGTGCGGGCCCGTTCTCAACCCTTGAATGAATGGGCAGACACGGCAGGTCCGACCATGTAGCTGATGTAGGGAGCCCATTCTCTCCCCTCTGACCTGGCTTTTCCGAGCCCGTCAAGTGTGAGTGAGTTTGCCACGTCAACTCCCCCGATGATTCTTCCCGATTGGCACCAGTCACTCAATTGTATACGTTTTGGGGTAATTAATAGTGTAGGGGATGAGGTATGGCGAAGGGTCTTACATGCAAGTGCATTCGACCTGCGCACCACGGAGAGCAAGCTACACACACGACGATCAGGCCCTCTCCTACCGCCGTCGCTAGCTACCCCGACTCCTTAGAGCTGAGTTCTTTTGACCCTGGAAGAATTGATAGCGCATGCCATCTGGACTCCTCAAAGCCGTCATCTGAACTACCTCCCTATTGTCAACTGCCCGCCATTGCACCAGCCGACTGGTATGTCAAGGCCTCAATGAAGACACCTGGCGTCGATAATCGGGTGAATTATGCTCAATTATCATGGTTTGATTTCTTTCACCCCTTCATCTAGTTGCCTTCGTCTTATTCCTGTCCATCTTTTTATCCACGTTTCGTGTCTACGTTGTCATGGGGAGGGGTACTTACTCATTTGGACCCCCCTCCCTTTAATTTCCCCCTTTCTTTTTTTGTCTTAGTTCCCCTTTTATTTTGTTGTAATGGGGGCTCATTATATAAGGGCCCCTCTTGTTGGACAACCATTCTCCCCCCCTTGTTGGACTCTTTGTAATGGGCCCATCATGGCCCTATATAAGGCCATGATGGGCACTACGTTCATTAGATCTAAAATTTTCAAGTTGTTTGCAGTTGCGCATCATGTTCCAGGTCTCACAAGAACAAGAGAAGGAGAAGAGAAGGTGAGGAAGAAGAAGAGATCAAGGATGAACGAGAAAGCGAAGGGGGATGAAGTAACCTAAGGTAGATCGCCAAGTGAAGGAGAAAAGGGAACTCAACATTCCCGTCATCCTGTCATCCAATTATCCACATTCTCATTCTTCACCACCGTTTGGGAACCTAAGAATTCCGGCGATCTCATACCTAGGCTTTTCGCTGGAATTTGTCTCTCCCACCATCTTGCAGGTGAAGTTGCTCACGGAGAGAATCGCGTGACGATACCATAGTGCGGGTCGACTTCTTCCTCTTCACCACTATGTGGAGACTCGGGACTTCCAATGATCTCCGATCTAGGCATCAAAGCACCATGGAACCCGTGATGCATGCGCTTCTGTCGACGCTGAAGTCAACGCCGACTCGCGTGACTTGACCGCATCCTGACAATGAGCGGTCGGTTGGTACACACCAGATGGTCGGGTGAGATATATATCATTTCTTCATAACAAGTCGGTTGACCATCATCGGGAACTTATGGATGGTGCCTTGGTTACATCCCGACCACGCTCATTCTTTCTTCGGGTGGAATTAGATAGTGGTGTGCTAGAATCAACCGCGCCCAGCTGACAGTGTTGGCCGGTCTTCCCATTCACGTGGACAGACCACCCGAAAGGTTGCTGAACCCGTGATGTGTTCTTGGCTTCCAAGACACTATGACCATTGCGCGAAGTTGCTGCCAACACTTCTATACCCGCCTACAACAACAGACTCATTTGACTGTGTGATTAGTCTTTCCAGAAACTAGCGACGCGCCACACTGCTGGCAAGCCACTCGCCCTTGTCTGCTGCCACTCTTGTAGTAGCCACCCACAATCTGGTTACCCTGCCGGGCCTAGTTGACGTTGGATTCGAGCTGCCTCGAGGCGTGCCACTCATTTTTAGCCTCTCCTCCTCGCCTTTGCTTTTCTCACAGTTGCTCTTGTGCTACATTGCGAGTTAAGCCAACGAACCTCTCTAGCTCCTCTCTAGTCGCTATCTACACCAGCTGTCGGCCTTGATGATGAAACTGCATGAAGAGCCACGCGACGCCAGTGTACGCCCTCCTCCCACTTTCTCTTATATTATCCTATGTTGTATACGTTCAATGGTCTACACTACAACGCTTGGGCTAGATAGGCGAGAGAGGAAAATTAAGAGATAACTATGAGATATTGGAGCGTCTTACCGATGCGGCCAAGTTTGTCCATAATGTACGAGCCCTACGGATTGATCCCGTTCGACCGGTAGTCATCATCGTCCACTCTGACGAGGTCTGAGAGGCCACTGTTGCTGTCACCTGGTGATCGCTTTAGAGCACGGACCTCAGCATCTCCCTCGAGTCAGAGCCTAGAAGTACGACATGTAGGATGCATTCACATTGCATCGTAGTTACATATACCCGTTAGGGCTTATCCATCTGTCGGGTGACGACCCGGGCGACATTCGACACCATCTATTATCGGTGCTGACCGGACGGCGTCCTCGACGATTTTTGACATCAGAAACTACATATGTATTCGCCAACTTAAATACATAAATGAAGACACCTTCTAGCTCCCACCTTTTCTCCAATGTTTGAATTAAATCCCTATAACTGCGTCATAAGAAATGAATAATATTGTTCTTCAGTAATAGATTTGAAAGGACAAGTACATCTAGAACTATTATTACACTCATTCTTTAGTTAATTGTATGCCAACTGATACTGGTTTTGAAGAAAGCACCTCAAAGCATTTAATCAACTAGCTGATTTAGTTTCCCCCCCAATTTATAGATCACATGTGTCAGTTATAACTCATACTAAAGCGATTCCCTGCTATTAAACACGTTCTTGTTATATTGTCTTGCAGGAAGAGAGTCCAAAAAATATTACTCATTCTGCATAATAATTTTCTGGAAAATAATATTACTTCAATGCCACTTGATACAAAACTTATTTACCGCATATTCAACGTGTTCATAAACATACAATTGAGACATTAGGCTTAATACAAAACTATTACCCGTAAGAGGAATTTAAATTTATTACTGAGAAATTGCTGCTAGCATAAAACTTAGTACCTCACATCAAACAAGTTAAAAATTTATTACTGGGAAATTCAACACAATACGAAAGGTTATTCCCCAACATCCAAAGAGTAAGAAGTATATTACTGAGTAATTGAACATAATACAAAAAATATTATCTGGCATACAAATAGTTCAAAACTATTACAGGTGAATTCCATATGATACAAAATGCATTACCAGTAGTCTAAAGAGTTGAAAAATGATGACATAAACGTTCCACGTGATACAAAACTTTGCGCCCAGCATTCAAACAGGGGCACATTTTAAGGGAAGTCCTCAATTTCACATTCAATCATTATTTAAATACTATCATTATTTCTCATTCCACCAACAAAATAATGATTAATTGAGTTTTCCAGAGATGATTTCAGACATACTAAATCTGAGTGAAACAGATGTACTATGATTGACTGAGATGTGCTTATCCACCGACTTAAACACATCACACTTTTCCTTTTTGATTCCTGCATCCCATAACCCAATTAATTCTCTAAGTTAAGAGACTTCCTCACACCTCATCCTCTACACAGAACCAATAGCTGCAGGGACAATATATTTTACTAGCGACACATGAATATGGCAATTGGAATAATATCTCAGTACAATTAACTTTCATGTACTTTTAGGCATTATGTAATTGGTGTCATGCATTTTTTATTATGGGAATTATGATTAAATGTTTTCTTCATTGTACCTTAATACACTTCATAGATATTCAGGAACATTTGCACATTTACATGCCAACCCAATAATTGTAAAACTAATTTTATGTACTCCCATCAATGTTAATGAAATTCAGTGGATTGTTTAATGGGCATCCTATGCTTCTCCTAGATTGCGGCCACATAGAACCTATTAAATGATTCAAATATTATTTTTATGACCAACTATTGGCTCTTATGTACTCAGTTTGATGGGTATCGTGTGTTCTGTTTAGAATCCAGCGACCAAGAACCTGGTTAAATGGTTTTCCTTGGTAATTTAATATACTTCCTATGTGTTCATCAACAATGGCATATGTACAACCAAACTTAAATATTGCTATATTATTTATATACTGCCATTGACTTTAATGTACTTTCAATAATTATTCATTGAACATCATGCTTCTATTTGTAGTTCTTGCAACCAAAAATTTTATTAAGTGATTTTTTCCTACACGAAAGATAAACCATCTACAAAGTTTTTTCTAGACGCATAATGAATCATCTATTGAGTCGAACATCATGCGCTACTATTACTGACTTTCCATGCTTCTCACACTACTCATGCAGCATTGTCAAGTCAGGGTATCCGCCACCTAAAAACACAAAATAAAGAGACTATGGCTTACAAAGAGTGAAGATCAACTCAAATCGGCAGATAAATCCAAGGCTCATAATAGTTAATAAAATTTATATTCTAATACCAAGAGCCGAGCATTGTATATCTCTTATTCTACCTGAGTACAACGCTCTTTCCGTTCAAATAGATTTTCATGGATTTAAAAAATGAAAATCTCATTTTTTGACAGAAGATTTACAACAATGTTTAATTTTTAGCGGATATTCAATGGACAGATCAATGCAATATCCTTTTTATAAATATCTTTACTACCCATCATTCATAAACGATAATTAGTTCTATATCAGGCAAGAAATGTGCTGCAATGTGTGCATATTGCTTTATATAACACAACAGACGCGGGGATCGAACGGCCACTGTTACACCCGAAGGAGGTTGGGGACAATCATGTTCTGAAAAGGAGATGATAAAGACGGCAAAAGGGAAGTGATTACTATTGTCGTCGCTTGTCAACCCCCACCACTGCCACTCGCCAAATCTTTTGTCAGGCGTAGTTATTTATTTATTTCATACCCTTACATGGGATGCAGTTTATAGAGTGTTACATTTTAGAATACTCTAGTGTGGGGTTATATTAACCTTTGAAGTTTCAGTTCCACATGGACTGGGACTCTAATTTTAAAAGAAGGATCCTGGCCCGACGAGCTGCTAAATGAATTCAATCTAACAACAAAACATAATTGGGCTTTGAGCCTAACAGGACCAAAGCATGAGTAAGCTCGGGTTGGTTTGAGTAAACCAACATGATGTCAGACGTGAATATATTTATAGGAGATTGGACGGTGAAACCTGCCTCATATCACTAATCATTCTCCTTCCCTTTTCAAGGCTCTAATTAGTTCCAGACATAGATGCATATAATAGGACTACTAAAGCTGGAAAATCACAAAGAAGACATGCTGACAAGGGACGCTAATGAAGTTGGTGATGGGAATCTGATGGCACTTCCACTACATCTACTACAATGGGAGGTCCTTTCCAAACCATTAAAGGGGCTTGAAGGCCCCTAAAATTGTCATCTTTCAATGAACAAACTTTAGCGGTAACGAGGAAATGGAGAGGGTGAAAGCTCTCAGACAGCGGGTTTGGCTCATGAAAGTGCCCAAGGAGGTATAGAATATACTGAAGGCATGCCAACACGCAGGAGAGCGGTTGCACTGGACGCCTAAGTTAGGGGTGAGAAACGCCGCCCCCATACTCAACAGCCCAAATCTGGGCACTAACGCTTATTTATCAACATCATTGAATAGATACTGAGTTCCTATCCATGTTAGTTATCGCGTCTTTGGTTATATCAGATGTTAAGATTAAGTTCATCGTGCTATAACATTGCGGCCGCTTTGACTTATTCTATCAAACACATACATGGTGGCAAGATAAACATCTCTTTTTTCTACAGAGTTTACTCTATAAAAATAATTCAAAATAATTACTGAAACATATCTACTTACATAAAACTTATTTATCTCATGCTAAGCTAGCGTAAACATACAGACCAAAAACATTACCCTCTTGAGTACTTGTTTGTCTCATATTATCTCTTATCTCTACCTCCACCAAATAAATGGATTTATTTATATATCAAAATAAACTAGAGTGTCTCTACCTCTTCTCGTACTCAATTCTTAGCACACTTTTTATTACTATATGCCTTTATTCTAATCTATATCTGTATCTAATTTAATAATTAATATCCATCAAAATTCTACTACATGCTTCATTCTTTCTTACCTCTTACTACAATAATTATCCCCATTAATGAACTCCTTATATCTTGCTAAGAATAAAATTACCCATTACTATTTAATTTAGTCTTAATATTAGTTATTGACATAGCTATCTCAAATATAAAACCTAAATTACTATAACTTATTAAATAACCTCCTAGAGTGTACTCTTAATATTTTTTATTCTTTGTATCTAATTCATCTTCCCTGTTCATTCAACTACCTATGCAAAAATCATTTTTTACTGTAGCACTACTAATTCCGCCCAATATTCTATTTTGATATTATCTTTAATATATATATTACTAATATAACTATAACATTATTTCCATATATATAGTTATCTAATCCTGTTAATATTTTCTCACCCTAATACTTCTTATCACTGACTGTATTCACTATACTTATCGCTTTCTTCTAACTAAATGCACCTCTAAAGGCTAGACCCTGCGGAGACGACCTCGCTTATACTATACATATAGGTGAGTTTGTATTTTTAATCAATTTTTTTTGGTTTTAGGCAAGTTAAAAATACAACAACATGAAAGTTACACACGTAACTTACCTCCATCAATAACTCCATATTCTATTCAGATCCAATTGCTTACAATTTAATTAGAAATTCATTTATGAACCTCTTTTAATCTTCAGCCATAAAAAATAAAAATACCTCGCTGGCTGAAGATTGTATTATTATTATTTTTTCATTTTGAGTTGAGATTTGAAAAGCAGTTCAAAGTACTCATACATGGTGACAATAAATCTTTATAAATTATAACATAAGAAACCAACTATGAGGAGCAAATCACTTCTGTGCGTCCCATTGACAGGGATGTAGTCTCATGGATAATGTTCATGAAGAAGACGAGGCTCAATGGGAAGAATGGTTCTAGTAGAAGTAACCGTATAATCTCTCAAATTTCAGCTGGAGTGTCGACCTTCCAGTTTCAAACATGAAGTCTCCTCTTATTGTTCCAGTTTAGGCCCGTAGAGGATTTGCAGCTCCAATCACGTTACAGATAGAGACGACCACACAAACACAATCTCATACCTGTCGTGAGTGGAAAGAACATCAAGAACACGTGTTGAATGCCTATGGAGGTCATCACATCATTAGAGGGACATAAAGACAAGGAGGATCAAATTCACCATGTATGCCACATGCTGTGAAGTTCACTCGAACATATGGTCAAAGAAATATTTTTTTCTTGAGGCACATGTAGTGCTACAGGGAATCAGCTAATGACATATCCTTCGAACAAGAGGCAACTCATACTTGCATGGACAATTGTAAGGCATTCTTTCACCAATCCAAAATGACGGGTACATTCAAATAGGACTATTTTTAGCATCCAACTTCTAATTTGATTTTATCGAATTGCATATGGAAGAACTAAGAGTTCAAGAGAAATAGATATGGATACACGACAAAATGGATGCATGAGTAATACTGCCACCATGCGATGGAAATACAACAAAAACCATTTTAATAGACTCTATTGCACGCGGTATTCTGGCCATTCTACAAATTGACCCTTTGAAGGTTTACACCAAACTAAGGACATAAAAAGATCACAAATTTATCAATCAAACAAAACATCATCACCACCCTTTTGTATATAAAAAGTTAGTAAGATCAGGTTGACATGACACCTAGTCAATAAGCTTTCAAAAAGATGTATGTTGTTCAAACCCATAAAAATCACCGAGGTGGATGATAGAGTTCTTACTCCAACCTAATAAATAACACACAAGAGGCGTGTCATACCAGTATAGACGTACTATAATAACACATGAACCCCCGATAAGATTTCTGGTAAATATTTGTGTTTTTATTAAAAGTTTATTATATATGATTGAGATTGTAGTTGTAGATCATTAATGTGTGGAATTCACACACTTCATGATTGTATTACCTTTGGAAAGTCAACTATGAAAAATCATCAAATTAGTAAATTTATGACGTCCGAGGATTGACTTAATTCCTGTTTAATCCATAAATCTTAAATACTACAATTGGCCCATTAAAAAACAATTGCACACATGTTTTCTGTTATAACATTGTTTAAATTTTTTTGTACGCTGAGGAAGAAAAATATACAACATTCTAGCCACTGTGAATGTGATATGTGAGATAAAGCATAGACTGCTCATAGCTAACCATAAATCAAGATGAATGTTATGATTATTCTGACTGATTTGGGAATCATCTTTGTTAATTTGAGCTACAAACGACATTTCTTGAATGCATATTTGGCTTTAAGAGTGTTTATTAAGTTGCACGAGGGTGTCCATGATACAGATCACCTCCCGATCTGATCAAGAGAATTCCAGTGTAGGGAAATAAAAGGAATTATTTGTTACTCGAACTGCAAATCTGGAATCATAATACATTGTTTAAAGAATTTTGCATAGTCATCAAGGGATAGGACCACGCCAGGGATGATCACTAGAGTGAGCCAAGCGGCATATCTTATGTTAAATCTTAAATGTCCTTCTCAATGAAGGGGTACATGTATTTACAGGGAAAATAAGCCATCTAAAGTAAGCATCTAATGACAAAAGAACCCTTAATGATGTGAAATGCCTAACATACCATCGGAGTTATCGGAGTGTATAAGGTGTTTACCCGCTGACCAATGTTACACTTGAGGCCATTGTAGTTGCTCATTTGTTATCGCATTTTTGTGTAGGCAAGAAACTTGCATCATGGCTCCATGACACAGTAGTCCATCTTTGAAATTCTTTGAAAGCTTGATCTCTTCACAGATTTATGTGTCAACCCTTTCTCGCTGTCAACCTGGCTCACACTCATGATCATGCTCCTTTATACGTACTTTAATTTGGAGTTTTACAGCATTTTCATCACGAGTCATGTGATTAAACAGCTTAATAATTTATTCCCATTAATTAGCCACAACGCAATCTTAGAGACCCTTTTAGTTTGTAATTCTCGAACGCGTGAGCGTAAGAATGCCAGAATCCACAGAACTTGATGGGTAATGACCAGCGATATTAATACAATGAAAGGCACGGTGTAAATGAAATAACAGTTTTTGAGCATGCCCGTTGTGACATCCATCAATCAATCTCCTCTACTGGTTCACCCAACCTCCTATGCGCTTTTCATAGGAATACATCTCTCTCTTCCTTGCTTTATTTGCACCAGCATACCTCTCACTTTTTAATTGTTGATGATTATGTGATTTGACAGACATGATTAGTGGCGTGAACTTTTATGTATAAATGAAATATTTTTTACGAGCAATAAATGAAATGAATTCTTGTATACAGGGATAAAAAACTAATAATGCATAAGTTGATGAAAAATAGTGCTTACTTTGCTCTCTCTCTATTTATATATATATAAAAAATCTTTATATCTATCTATCTCTCTCTGCCCCTTCCTCCCTCTTGCTTGCTTCCTCCTTGATTCTTCTCTGTCTCTTACTCTTGATCTCTCTTGCTCCCTCTCTCCCTCCAAGTCTCCCTCTATATCCCTATCTCCATTGCTTGCTCTTTATGTTTATCTATCACGCTTCCTCCCCCTCATATTTCTTTATATCTATCTTCATATATTTCTCTCTTCTCTGCGTTCCCACTTTTTCTCTATTTCTCCCTACATTCCTCTTGTTCTCTTCCTCTCTCTCAGTCTCTCTGCCTCTTTCTCTCTCTCTCTATTTCTCTCTTTCTCTCTCTCACCCTCCATCTCACTATCATTTGCTGTCTCTGACTTACTTCTTCTTCTCTATCATTTTCTATCCTGCTCTCTCTCCGTCCGTACCCCTCCCCACGCCTCTTCTCTCCTCCTTCCTTTCTCTCTCAATTTCTCTCCCTTAATCGGCCTTACACGTTCCCTACCTATGTATGTCTATTTTATCTCCTGTCAGTTATATATCTATTTTTTATCTTTCTCTCTATATTTATTACTCTCTCCTCCTCTCTGTATTCCTCTCTATGTCCCTTTTGTTCTTCTTTCCTCACACTTAGTATTCAAAGATATCTTTCACTCTGTTTATTCGTACATGTCTGTCCATATATTTATCTATGTTGCTCTCTCTTAATCTTGATTGGTCTTGATCTCACACTACATCTATATATATACAGTTATATCTATTTTTATCTTTATATCTCACTGTCATTATCTCTCTCCATCTTAGTCTTTATCGACCTTTATGCCTTTATTTCTCTCTCACCGCCTTCATCTATGTCTCTTTTTTTCTTTCTTGATAATAAAGTGTGGACGCTATTGGGCTGTCAAGTTCCTTGCGTCATAGGTATTCTAGATAATTTCACGTGTAATTGAGAGTTTAATTTTGACTATTCTCTTCTCCTGAACATTTAAGAGAATCATGTTTTGTGGATCATCAAATGCCTTGTTCATTCGATAAGAGTTATTTTACCAAATGCATCCGTATTGTGTGGTGCTTAGTTTCGTATTTCCTGTGTGGTAACACGAGCCGATTGATCCGGGTGATGACGTGTTACATCATTAGTGGAAGACAAACTTCTGGATGACACGGCTTAATGCTTGAAGTTAGTGTCAGTGGCATCATAGTTAAAAAAATGCAAATAAATTAACAACAAATCAGACTATACATATCCTGTCACATAACATATCACGTCAAAATAAAGGGAACAAAAATTTAAAAAGCCTATAACTTAAAATTATTTTGCATTCCATCTAACACAAATAAATAAATAGGAAACAACATAGTCAAATATAACATGATAACGGAACAATTGTATCCAAACACCCACTCAACAAAGCTACCAATAAATTTGCAATGATAAATAGATAACATAATACATAATAAGGGAAAGGTGGAAAAAGTTGATTCAGACAGGAAGCTTAGTATAAAAAGGTACACAAAACACAATATGAAAATGTTGAAATAAGATAACACAAGACCAGTTAATCACACCATAAGTGCATCTATAGATTGTTAGGTTTTTGAAGAGCAACTTGGCTTCAAAATTTTTAATAATCAAATCGGAAACACAAAAAGTGTATAAAATGGCAAAAAAACAAACAACTAATATACGTCAAATTAAACAAAATGTATTCATGTATCAATAGATGTACGCACTTTAATCTGGCGCACGAGGAACATCTAATATTTCTTCGCTTGGTCCTTTGTTTGGCAATATATTCATCGCTAAGGAAATACAAAAATGTGCCAGATAAATCAGATTTTGTCGCACGGCATAAAATAGAAAACCTTCAAAGGAAAACCTTGGATATAAAATAAAATAGATAATAGCTTACATGAAAATATTGACATCAAATATCAGAAGAAAATAAAGTATTATAAGTGCAGAAGTATATATACACGCCCACTCATGATGGACGTGAAAAAATAATTCATATAAGTAGCAACAGTATAGAGAAAATACAACGCACTATAATTCAAGGTTGCAAGAAGCCTAGAAGATTACTCTAAAAAAACCCACATTAAGTGAACGGAGAACGAGATCAAACGTAACTCCAAAGTGATATCACTTGTGCATCTTAAAACTTTGATGTTATTAATAGCATACTCTCCAAGAAGTCGTCATAAGCCATTTCAGAACAATCAAAAACAAAAATTAACAGAAAAAACATCTAGTGATAGTGTGGATTTATTAAAGATCCACAAACTACATCTATCAAAAGATCTACACAACTAAGAATAGTGGTGGAAGAATGTCCATTATCTATTTCTTTGAACCTTTGCTTTACAGTATCCCAGAATTAAACCTATGGAATGAGTCAATAACATAATAAATATTTGAATTTTCTTAAAAAATAGAGAACAACCAAGATTTCAAAAGTAAGCTTAAGATATCTAACAAAGCTAGATAATATATTACATAAATATATTAATATTAAAAAACACAATTATACAGATACAACGATGAGTGCAGGAATTTATGAAAAACACCCACTCAAGAGCGACACAAGAAAAAAAACACAATAATTATCAAGATTAAACACAAAATACAACACATTATACTACAGGGGTGGGAAAAAGTTGATTCACACATATAACATTGGATATAAAAGCATAATCAAATGCCATATTAATCCAGCATAGAAACAAAACCCGACATAACACAAAATGAAATCATGAGTTTTTTCAAACTTCCAACTTTTTATAGAGTACAATGTTGAAGAAGCCCGTCTTAAAGTGACTGAAAGAGAGTCAGAAACAACCAAAAGGGGAAAAAATACAATCAACTATAATAACTGAGGATGTAATAAAAATGAACAAGTTATGCCTATATATTGAACAAAGATAAGGGGTTAAGACTATTTGAGGAGGAACATCTAATATCTTTTTACTGTGTGCATTGCCATGCAGTATCATCCTGAGTTAAATTACGCAAATAAAAATAAACATATAAGATAAATCAAATTCTGAAATGTATAAAAAAACACAAACTCACTAAGGAAATGAAAAAGTAAACAAACACGTATCACTAATAGAGGAAAAATACAATGCACTGTAAGTTAAAGGAGAAATAAGGTTGATTTTAACAATAAAGTTGAAACATAAGGGTAATAACACAATGTTACACTGACATAAACGCACTGATAACCATCGACAAAAATAAAATTAACAGACAAGTAGAAAAATACAGGAATACTGTTTTCACTTTGGATGGAAGAAAACTTAACAAGTTATACCTACATATAAAAAGATGTATGCTGTCAAAATAAGTTGAGGATGAACACCCATTATCTCCTTGTTCAGCTCTTCACATTATCATAATTATCTTCATAAGTCAACTGAAGAAAAAACTAAAAGCAATTCCGATAAATCAGATTTTGCCACGCCAGATATAACAGCCAAATCAGATTTAATCAATTTCTAACGTCCGAGGATTGACTTGATTCCAGTTTAATCCAAAAATCTAAAATACTAAAATTGGCCTATTAAAAAACAATTCCAAACATGTTTTCTGTTGTAACATGCTTTAAATTTTCTAGTACACCGAGGAAGAAATATATACAACATCCCATCCACCGTGAATGTGATATGTAAGATGAAGCACAAACTGCTCATAGCTAACCATTAATCAAGATGAATGTTATGATTATTCTGACTGATTTGGGAATCATCATTGTTAATTTGAGCTAAAGATGACATTTCTTGAATGCCTATTTGGGTTTAAGAGTGTTTATTAAGTTGCATGAGGGTGTCCATGATACAGATCACCTTCTGATTTGATCAAGAGAATTCCAGTGTTGGGAAACAAAAGGAATTATTTGTTTATCGAACTGCTCATAGCTAAACGTATATCAACCACATAAACATGCCTGCAGCCAAGCAGATTTGTGCCAAAAAGCATACTATATCAATTATCTGCATAGTTTTATCATTGGTGTATGAGACAAACTGAAGAAAATAAGATTTACATGCACACCACACAACACCAAGCATAAACAAGGGTATTTAAACATAAAAATTACTGTTTGGAAAAAGTAAAACTTAAGATTACAAAAAAATATCCAGAAGAAACATATACCTCATAAATCACATAACTTAATGTATTATGACTTCTTCCAGGTTGCTTGATGTATATTCTGGTTTCACTCACAAATATAAGTCATCAATGTAAGTCTGAAATTCTTTGACCGAAACTTGAAATCCAATAAAATATCAAGACATTCATGTTAAAACAAAATGGAAGAGGAATCATAAAGACAAGTTACACGTAAGTACTTCTTTGCTTTCCTTAGTTATAATAAGCATAAGACTCAGAATTTGAGAGAAAGTTGGCTCCCTATAGATCAACACCTATCTCATCCCAGTATTTGTAAATGTTGAAAGGTTTACAAGTTGAAAACTTCAAGTTTAAGTCTAAGGAACGATTGGCTGGAAGTTAATCACACCTTTTTTTAGACTTATCAGCTACGTGCAAGGGCTCATATGTGCGGTAAGTGTCTGTGAGCTGTGTTCGATTTCACCAGTCATGGCATCTGCCAATACTCACAAACCTGTATCTGTCTTGATGGAGGACCATCTGGAAGATTAAGCATGAGATCACCAGCAGCCTCGCCGTGGAGACCATCTGGAAGATGTGAAGAATCTGAGCTTGGGATATCTGCCTTAACAAAAGGTCTCCGCTGCTCTTTAAAAAATTCCATGCAGGTCATTTCATTTTATTGATTTTTTTGGAAGGCCCTGTGTGCTTCCCCCTGATGGATGACCATCCAAAAGTGCAAGTCCAAAATCGTCATCATTGATTTTGCCGAGCCCCAGCCAACGTGAAGACCCCAAGTTTTCGCTACCAGGTTTGAGGAAACAGTATTCGCAATGTTTCATTTCGTGTCTGTGTCTTCTTTTGATTTTAGAGAGGCCCATCCCGTGTAAAGGGCCCTCTTTGTGTCATTCTGGTTTTACCTCCTTCATCCCCTTTGACTGACTGGGGGGCCCTCCTCCGTGTATAAGGGCCTCCTCCATGTGTGTGTCTTTGTCTATTTGTCTTGTTTTGTTCCACCCTTTTGGGGGGAAGCCATGTTGAGCTTCTCTTTCTGAAAGACCCTTTATGGAGGAAGCCCATGTTGGCTTTTTCCCCTAAAGGGGTAAATTAGGGCACCCATAAAGCCCCCCTTTTAGATTATAAAAGGAGAGGGGAGGGTTGACATTTTTTTTTAGAATAGTGTTTTGAGAAAAATATCATCCTTTATGTTCTTGTTATTGTTTCCATGTTACCATTTTTTTTATGAGGGGGTTGAGTCCAGTTCATCAAGTTCATCCAGCTCTCAGAGCACCTGCCTGCCCCAAAATTTTTTGCTACTAGTAAGGGCATCTACCAACAGTTATTGACTGACCGCTGATGGCGCTTGAGAGTTGACTTTGCATAAGTTCAGGATCCAGTAACCGAGAGTAGAGCGATTAGTATGTGTTGGGGGTTAGCCTAGTTCATGTTTTGTTTTGTGATCTAAAGACTTCCTGTACGTCACCTTGACTAACAGTCTGCCTCCCAAACCATCAGCCGTCCTTGAACCATCGGGCAAACCCTAGTTCGTGACAGAGGATTGAGCCGTGAACAACCATCGACCGTGAGTTGCACCGTGAATTTTCTTAGCACTTGCTGCCGAGTACACATGAACCTTCAGCAATCTAGCACTTACCGGTCCTGGCTATTAGGTGGGGGGGTGGTTGGAACTCCCCGTCGCAGATTCCCTCTTGTTGTTGCATCATCATTCCACTTCTAGTATCATACCATGCAACATCCAAATATGGCTTGCCTTTAGCGCCTGCTTTTATGCATCTAAACTCATCTAATACTAGTAGAGTGTTTTGTCAAGATATTTATCTTGCCAACATGCTCTATCTGGAGACCCCAGCTACATATTCGGATAGCTCACTTACTATGCGAGATATAAAAAATGTAAAAATCTTCTCCTTTTGTAGGGACTCCCATAGGGGCACTAGCACTTATGTGGTGCATCAAGCAATGGCTACAGTGAGGACATCACCTTGTACCACCCCTTGCCTGTAGCTCCGATCTTACATGTGATCTTCTTCACGACTGCCTAGACCATTCTAGAGACTTTTACCCTCATCACCACTCGGTTGTACCTTATTCATTAGCATCCACTGCCCATAGGCATTCTAAAGTTGAATGTGGATGGTGCGTCCAAAGTGAACCGGACTTTGCAACAAGAGGCGGTATTCTCTAAGACTCTTTGTTGAGGACTCTTGTTGTTTTTATATATTTTTATGGAGTACAAGCTAACACGACACTCGGAGCTATGTCAATACCCAATGGCTTGCTTCTAGATGAGAAGCAAAAACTCCAGAATATCATCATAGAATCAAACTCACAGTTGTTATTCACTGTCCTCCGTGCAGGTTCATGATCTCAATGGCATCTTCGGAGTGTATGGAACGACGTCATGCGGTGTAGACCCTGATTGGCCAGCATCTATCATCAGTTGCATTAAGTGAACTAGACGATAGCTGCCCTTGTCCACTATGGGGCAAGCTCTCGTACCCCGTCGTCCATATACCTCATTTAAATGGATCTCCATCGAGCGGCTTGCAATTATGATTATGTTGAGAACCTTGACTTGCGAGCTCTTAACACGAGTCGTACCTTGACAAATGAAGGAATCCACAAGTGGCATATTGCATGGAGCACTAAATACGAGAGCGCTCAACCTCTCGCCTAACTTTTGTACCCACCGCACACATTGACGATGACATCTGATCAAGGTGTGTGTACTCCTCCTACCACATGAATCACCACCACTACGACACACAGGCAAGCTGCAGCTATTGAGTTGCATTTTCCAAGCACAACCTAGGTATCACTCTTGTACTTTTTCTTTCACAGCACCATGGGCATGGGAGAGTGGGGTCCGTGATTAACTAGGACATTACACTCTCTTCGTAAACCCCCATGGGTGGTGTCTACGGCACGGCTGTATCAGTCTTTATCAGAACCTTTGAGTTAGATGTACTAAGCATCATAATAAATACACTTGACAAACTAAATCAGATGAGATTCATAAAAACCACAAAAAATGCACCAAGCACCAACAACCTTTTTTGGACATCAAAATTTTTATATGTTGGAAATAAAGCAAATAAGTTTGCTCAAGGTGGCAACGCAACAAAGCATACTTTATAAATGATATTGCAATTCATGTATACAATTCTTATAAAAAAGGTTCATAAGGTAAAGACGGGAAAATAAGCAAATGTCTGAGCAGAATAAAATAGAGAAAGAGCACTATTAGTAACTCATAACAAAACATTAACATTTGGATCTTCAGATTTAAAGATTTACCCTACACCTCTCTCTCATTGGTCCACTGTCTTAGTTATATATTCAAATGCAAAGATAGACCAATAAATAAAATTTTTATGAGGTAAACCTGCATCTGGAAAGGAACATGCAACAAAAATAATAGAAAAAGTAAATAATTATCATATACAAAAGAAATTCAGACACCATCTTACACGGAGATATGACTATGAATGAGCATTACTAATAATAATATTACCTTATCTACTGGAAGATACCCCAGAAACATGCACAATAATTAAGAAGAGAAACTAATGGCAAAGAAAAAATACAACGCACAAAAATTAAATGATTGAAGAAAGATAGAAAATATATATCTCACCCTATAAAGATGTGTGCAGCCTAACGCAATTATGTCATGATGCAAACCATGTCTCTTATCCACATAATATTGTCATAAAGAACCTGAAAAAACAAAGAAACTAAAGTTTAAAAAGACAACATACAACACCAAGCATAAACAGGTTTCTTGGCAAACACGCACAGCATTGGATGGAAACAATATCCTAAATCATGAAAATATGACAACAGCATAGAACATAACTCATGAATCAGAGTAACAGCTCATATATATGACTCTGTCATGATAACCATCATAATGTCCAAAGAACCTTTTAAGAGCTTAAAGTTGAAGTATCTGTTATCTGGCCTATTCTTCCTTTGTCCATGTATTATCCCAAAATATCAACATACTAGTATAACTAAGAAAGCTGTGGGATAACCTTGCCTCAATTAAAAACCCACAACAAAAAAAGTATTTGAATAATTAAGAAAGCCAAGTGAAACTTGAAAAGTGTCATCACCATTTTACATGTAGATAAAGAAATGAATGAACATAACAAAAACCAATATTTTAAGCGCTCAAAAGTTGTAGAAAACCAGGTACACTAGCCAGACATGAAAAATGTAACAACGTAGCAGGTGATAACAAAAACTGAATGCAATGCAAAATAGTTTGTGCATTGAAAGAATAATCAAATGTTTACTTAAAGATGCGTACAACTTAACACATTTGTTATGTAAGGCATGCTATATTTTTTACCTGCATAGAATCATCATAAATGAAACTGACAACATAAATATATCAAGAGTCACTATAGAACCATTTAACACAAAGCCTGCACAAGTTTCATCAAACAGATGAGTTTGCATATGAAATAAACCAACCACAAGATTATGAGGAAATAACAACATAGTTAGAAAAAACTCATACATCACATCATCCTGTAGACCACTCCGTCTTGCTCACAAGCATAATGGCCAAGCGACCCTTTAAAATTTCAAGAAGGGAAAAGAGATAACATATCCAAAAAACAGGATAGACGAGAATAAAATGTAACGGAAGATATGATGATAAACTCTAATTACATCAACTTATGGTGTTGGGAAAGAGACAACGTAAGACGAAGACACTTACCTCATATCCTTACATTCCATAAGTACCACGGGGATTTACGAGTGCCAGTAAGGTCCCTCTCTTCTCTAATGCTTCTCCCCACACATCTATGACACCAAGAACACTCTTCATGGATCCCGAAACTCACTATCTTTCGATTAGACTACACAAGTAGGAACAAGTTCAATATGAATTTTATAATGATCCAGGCCCCTATTTATAGATTAGAGGATACATAGAAAGAGGAAGGGAATACAAAGCAACTCTTAAAATTTCAGCTCAAGTCAGAGTTGTGGATCAAAAGTTATGGCCATATAAAGTTGATGAAATCGTAGACCTTAAAGTTATCTGTCTTCTTATCATCGTTGTCATTTTCTGTGACGTTAAAAAGTCAAAGCTCTCCATCTTCTGTGATTTTCATATTTTGCACGACACACATCATTTTCTGTGCCACGTGCACCGAGTAGAAAGATAAGAACTAAGAACGAGACAAAAACTTCAAAAAAAATAGTTACTTTTTAAGGCTGGCATGGCGTTCCGTCAGTGTGCGCCACGACTTTCTCTCGCTCTCTCATTTCTTCTACTTTTCTTTTACTTCTTTTTAAACATCTGGACGCGATCGCGCCACATCAGCCCTGTGCCAACCAGGTAAAGCCAAATGAGTTAGTAATGACAGCAATCATCGCTTCATGAATCGCGAAGCAATAGTTGTCTCATTAATGAATGGCTGATGCCTGTAATTAACTCAACAAATGATTAACAGATGTCAATCATTAACTCCACTAATGATTGGCTTGTGCCAGCCATCATAAAATGCGGTGATTCGTCACCGTTTGACAAATCAAATTGTGACACATGGTCGCGCAAAGTAAAAGGGCCTCCAATAGCTATAAAATATTTTAAAAATAATATCAACTAAATAAAAACAAAAAAACTAAATATATATTTCCATTCCAAAAAACTATATCTTCCAAATTTTAATATTAAAAAATCCCAGAAAAATCATATTCGGTCCCAACAATGATATTATTTTAGAATACGTGGTTAGAAAATCCCACAAAGTGCAGAAAAAATAGAAATTCATTGTAAAAACAGATTTAATCATTTTGAGCTTGATAACAAGCAAATATGAACAAAATTTAATGAAGATAAAAATGTAAATATGATCATATAAGTCACTAAGAATGCCCACTATCAACTATCTTCAACAAACATAAGATAATAACTGCATGCATTATAAAAGATAACATCTTCTGTACTGAAGGACACAAAGACAATGAATACATTACATATATAGAAAAAACAAATAAACATAAACAGGCGAGAAAAAATACAAAACATAATAACTTAATAATTGAAATAAAAGAAAAAATGTACATGTTAAAAGATCAATATGCTGGCAGCAAAACACAGGTGCATCCTATGGATAATGTGTAGCTTCTAGGCATATGATCCTCATAAATAAACATGAAAAAATCAATTATAGAATATGGATGAAAAAAACTTCCAACACAAAGCCTAAACAACTTTGATGGGGCCACCTAGTACTTGAGATCAGTCCCAGCTTGTGCACGGAGAACTACAAGAAGGAGAGACCCCACCTTCATGCACGCGGCCTATCAATCGCGGCCTATCAATCGCGCCCTTGAGGTAGAAGTTATCTTCAGCTTTCTTTTGAGTACTTGTTTTTTATTTGTGTGTCGGACCTATGTATTGGGGCCCCAGTGTTCGTGTAGTCGAGCTAATGTGCTTAAGCCCATGTGTGGGACTTCTCCTGTTAACATGAGAGAGAGAGGGGGCATATAGGACTGATGTAATATGACCTGCCGGGATCGGTCGGCTCGTATTACACCACAGGATTACGATGAGCAAGTGAGTGCAGATGCAGATCAAGGAATGCAAGAAAACACTGAACAAGCAGTATGGGGATCAACGGATAAAAGAGGTAGGGCCACGCCGATCAGAGTGAGAAGAGTGATCTCATGATCAAACTCCCAATGACCCACGGGATCGTCTAGACGACTAGGTGGTGAGGGGCGTTTGACGGCCCTAAAACGTTAGGCGTCTAAGTCAAATGAAGATCCTATCAACCACAAGAATCCCTACTCTCGACGAAGGTGCTATCCTATTCGAGTAAACGTAGCGGACGGGATGGCAGGGGACGCGATAGCGGGAGACGAGACTGTAGAAGATAATAATACTGGTAAGATGGAGGGGAGACGAGAAGGTACCTTTAATATCACTAGCCCACGGCGT
Source organism: Wolffia australiana (assembly GCF_029677425.1). Classification (NCBI taxonomy): domain Eukaryota; kingdom Viridiplantae; phylum Streptophyta; class Magnoliopsida; order Alismatales; family Araceae; genus Wolffia; species Wolffia australiana. Next base: position 2,644,930 of record NC_135853.1, read on the forward strand.
CAAGAACCTTACCGAGAGGTAATGTGGTGTGGACGGGGTCGTTGGAGATGATGACTCGGTCCAGGTTGACTCCGGGAGACGCTGACACCAGCGCAGTCACGATTCGGTCGATGAGGACGGTGAGGGGAGCCGTGTAGAGTTGGCCGAGGGGCGCAGCGCGCGCGCAGGTAGGCGGGTGCGCGGCGCACTCGGGCGGGCAGCACGCCGTAGGCACGGCAAGCAGGCGCACAGTGTGTGAGCGCACGACGGACGAGCGCGCAAAGGATGAATGCGCAGCGCTCGCGGATTGAAGGGTGCACAAGTATCCGACAGCAGGCTAGCGGGATGCACGCACGGCGGGGGGGAAGGGGTGGCCGTTGCGCGCGGACGCCGAATGGGAGTGCGGCGAGCACACGCGCTCGCGGTGCTGGCGAATGTGCGTGCGAGGCAGGAGTCGGACGGCACGTCCGCAGGCGGATTGGTGACGGGATGGGGTAAAGAAAACGGGGCGATGACGGTCGGGCTAGATGATGGAGAAGGAAGGGACGCGGACGATGGAAGAGGAAGGATCGTGGGTGGCAGAGCAAGGGTGTTGACGGAGGGGAAAAGAGTGAGCGGCCGATCGAGAAAGGCGAGGCGGGAAGGTTGTGGATGAAGAAGGCTGGGCGGAATGGCGTAGAAGGGAAAAGAAGGGCGGAAGACTAGGCTCGTGGGATTAAGAAGAGGCAGGAGCGGTGATTCAAGAAAGGTAAGGACCGGGGGGGGGGGGGGGGGGGGCGATGGACGACTGGGCAAGAAGAACAGAGGATTGGGGGCAAAAGCGGGAAGAAGAATCAAGAAACGGTGGGGAAGAAGGAGAAGAGGTTGGCAGGGCAAGGAGTGCAAAGATGGATGGATGGCAACGAAGAGGGCGGGGTAAGAGCGGTGAGGAAGGAGATGGACGGAAGGAGGAGGTGGAGAGATGTTACCAAGAACCGAGTTCTTGGGCCGTGACACCCAAGAACCTTCCAAGAAGAGTGATTCTTGATGAATCTGGGCGAGCTTCCTCGGTGGAGCAAATATCCCAGGTCGGCGGCGCATTGACGTCGATCGTGAGCCTCCAAGAACCTCCGGAGTGATCTCGACGAAGGCCTTCTAACTCTTGATGGCGACAACTTCTTGAATTCTTTAATCGTACCGGAGTGATCTCGATGGCACGCTTGAACACGTTCCTTTGGAGTGATCTCGACGTAGGAACGTGGGCTCTAATCCACGGAGTAATCTCGACGTGGGTGAGGTTAGCCAAACCCCCTACGCTACTCTCTACGATAGGGGAGACGAGATGTGAAAATTCTTCAACAAATGACTCCAAAGGGTTCCTTGGGCATGCCATCCCCTTATATAGTGAGGATGGGTGCCAAGTGAATGTGGGGAGAGGACGAACCGTCGCGAGACGTGGTTCGACCTCTCTATACAAATTTGAAATACAAATAAAGTGAAAAAGGGAAAGACGAAGGATGGGGCCCAACATTGGCCTAGTCCATAAAATCCAGAAAAGACAAACAAACAAGAAATAATCGCAACTGAAATAAAATACTTACGCGGGCGGGGTACTTAAACCCCGAGTGGCGCGCGTCGACTCGAGCCGCTCGACGTGGTTGTTGGCGTCCCGTGGTGTCTTCTTCCCAATGGTCCTCCATCAAGGACCCTTTATGTGGGCCTTTTTCCTTGTGTCTCTAAGGGATGATGCCCATACTCGTCCACATGTAAGGGGGGGGGGGCTACGCAAAGAGAAAATACAGAAGTCGTTATGTGCTCATTCACTTTAGTCATATTCAAAGTTTTGAGTTATCTAGAAAAACACGTGCGATTTTGATATAAAATGATTGGAAACCCTAACCTGTTGATGATGTTACGCCTTTGGCTACCAAGCACGCCACCATTAACCACTGCTGCACGCCAGCAGCTGTCACCCGCACTATCTGTGTGTCGCCAGCTAGGTCACCCCCAGCTGCTTCCTATAGCGGCCCACCTGCACCACTCACCACGGCCTCGTGATTGCGGCTGCCAACCACGCAGCCCCTGCCCGTATCATGTTACTGGCCACTCTCGAAGAGACCTCGCCCACACCGACAGTTGCCTCGCCCACGCTCGTGTCTGCCTTGTTAATGTGGGCTGCTACCTGGCCCGCACCCATGGGCGCCAGCAACTCCCTCCACACGCAGCCTACTACCTATGGCTGCTAGGGATTGGGGATGGATTAGATCTGATCGTTTAAATACAAATTGCATGTTTTAGACAATCAATTGGATATTTGCAGTTTGAATATATTTATGGAAAAAAAAGTTGATCGAGTTCAAATGAATTGTTTTCTCAATTTGTTTTTTTGTTCTTGTTCAAACAATCATTCATTCCAATAAATCAAAAAAAGTTGAACAACTAGGCAATACAATAGAAATGCAGAATTTGGTATAATTTTTTTCACGAATAGTGTATGATCGAAGTCTTACTTCCAAAAAAATATGTTTTATGAAATACGTAAAATATGACAAATTATTTTAAAATATGACGTACGTAAATAGGGGACATAAGTTTGGATGGAGGTATTATAAGTTGACCATTATTAAGTAAATTATTCCCAATTATAGGAAGTTACATGCTAGTGACATTGCCAGCTACATGAACCGCTGATGTCCTAGGGCAAAACCATGTAAGTTATGTGTGTCAATGAGATCATGTCTTTTCTGCTCATCAACGATACGATGTGATATAATCAGACGAGATGACGGGATAAGATGCAGTGGGACAAGCTCCCATAGCGGCGACATTCCCTGCCACGTGGATGGGTGATGTCCATGGTCAAGACCGATATGACTTCTGATTGCACAAAATGTGATACCGGGACCAGACAAGATGGTCTGACGTGACCCCCAACGAGACCACTTGTGATGTCAGACATCGTCGATGGCGTCGTCCGACGGGTAATTCACTAAAGTGAATGTAAGTATGTGATGCGATGAAACCCTAGATGAGTGGGTGTGCAGGTCTGACTTGCAGGAAATTTCCGAATTTCGAGCTCTAGGCGGGCAACATAATGATCATAATGGTGACCTTCTGACCCTCCTCAGAGTGACAATAGCGACTATGTCTCCGAACAGAATAATTACATTGGGACTCGCACGTAACGGACGAGCTCAACATGTACATCAGAATTTGTTCAATTTGAAGTTTTCTCGATGTAATATCTCACTTAATTCTAACCCAAACGTGACAGAGTGAGGCCAAATATACACTGTAGAAAGTAATTAATGTCGAATGACGTCGTCCGATAGGTAAATCGATAAGTGAATGCATCTACGTGATGCGATGTGACCTAGGAGAGTGTAAGTGCAGCCCCCGACTCGTAAAGATTTGTCGAACTCCAAGTTCCAAAAGCAAATGATCGGTGACGATGAAGGTGACCTTCTGACCCTCGTCAGAGTGACAATGTCAACTACGACGCCGAATGGAACAAGTCCGTTGGGGCTCGAACGTAACAGACGGGCTCGGCCCGTGCCTAGGAAAATGCTCAACTTTGTAGTTTTCTCGATAAATCGCTCGCCTAATCTAACCCGAGCGCGGTGGAGCACAGTCAAAAATATACTATAAGAAGTAATATAATAGATGTGCAGGGGAACGGCGTACCGCGTTGGTGGCGACATCTGTCATTGTTGCTTTCAACGGTGCATAGGCTAGTTCAAGCTGGAAGGTGGAGATGACCTACGGTCAGAAAGCACTATGAAGCTTCAGTGGCAGCGATGTAATGGTGCAGGGGCAATAGTCAGAGCTGAGTTGAGGGAGGAGGCAGAGGCGAGGAGAGCCAGCTTTGTAGCATTGAGATGGCGCAAGCATACGACTAAGCTCGGCATGCACAATCTTATAGAGGATCGGTGGGAGCGCAAACAAGTGGTCATCGCGAGTGACGATAGGCAGCACATTAGTGGTGCACAAGTTGGTTGAGAGGTAGGGTCCCGACGTAGTGGGTAGCGAGCAACAAGGCGTGATGCCGAGGTTACGACATGGGCACAGCCTTGAGCGGTGTCAGTGGTCGTGGCTGTCACGGGCAATAGCTCCATGATGTGTCCCGGTCAAGGGGACTAGCACTAAGTCAGATGGCAACTCAGCGTGCGATGACAAGGTTCACAGTGTCAAACACACGTGAGGCAGCTCCGGCAGGCTGGACTGTTTGCTGAGATGTTCGACATGTATGATTTTTTCTCGAGTCCCACCACGATTCAAAGGGAATGGCAGTAACTCAGATGGCAACTCAGCGTGCAATGATAAGGTTCACGGTGTCACACACACGTGAGGCAGCTCCGGCAACCTGGACTGTTCCGGGATACGTTCAACAGGTACGACTTGTTCTCAAGCCCCCCCATGCTTCGGCTGGTTGTCAGTAGTACATAGAGATGGCCACGTAGTCGTGTCACGCCGTCGCACGCGGGTTCGACCTATCAAAGTTCCAGCGGCTTCCATCGTCGCACAAGAATCATCCAAGGTTGATTGTTGCATTTTGATCCTCCACATGGACGCGTTAAGCATCACTCTGGGAGGTCTTTCACCGCGTTGACCCAGCAGGTCAATAACACGGGGCGTAGGGAACCTCGATCTGCGACTAGAGGCGAGATTCTCACGATCTGTGGATGGCGGATGGCGTCGTTACTCATGATTTGCAGTGAGTGCCTGTAAAATCGAGCATACCTGTGTTCTATTCATCCATGAATGGGAAAATTCCACAAGGGCGTGATGACAGTTCGACGCTTGGTAGATCCTATAGCGGAGTACAACTTAGTTCACGGGATCGCAATGGCACTGACAGCCTTAAGGGACGTGTAGCATGGTTGATGCGTGCGTGGAGTAGTTGAAGAGGGATGGGTTGGCGCTTGCTGGCGGCACAACGGTGTTGAATGGTTCGGCTGGCAGCTCTAGCAGCTACCTCTTTTCCCCTCCCTTCTCTGCATCTTCTTCTTGTTCGTCCTTTCGTCTTCCTCTCCATCTTCCCTCTCTTCTCCCTTCTTTTCTCAACGGGGAGATCTGAAAACAACGTCGTGTAACTACAAACTGACAACTTCTAGTTCTAACTGAACGTGAGGCTCATCATGGCCTTAAATAGGGCCATGATGGGCCCCTTACAAATAGTCCAACAAGGGGCCAAATGAAGACCCCATTTTACAAGATAAGTAAGAAAACTAAGAGATAAAATGATACAAAATTAAAACAATACGGACGCGTCAGGACAAGTAGGAGCACTTTTCGTGACAAACACAAGACTTAAAATAAAGCAACAAAAACAGATAATGAAAACATGAAGATACGGGCACGGACGTGCTCTACACGGGGTATTTAAACTAGGACGTCTTCATGGACGCTTTGTCATCCTGGTCGGGCTGGACACAGACTGGGGGGGTGCTGATGGTGGCGATGATGCCTCTACTGATGACTCGTTGGATGCACTCCATCAATTGTCCCAGGGAGGAAGAACTCAATTCTGGCGAGTTGGTGGTGGCGAACGACAACGGCTCAAGAAGATCCCACCGCACACGTGGTAGATCGTCCTCCGTGATACATGAATTATCTGCGCTTGTGTGTCCCTGCCAACGCACCAAAAACCTCCGCGATACCTCATCTCAAGCATAGTTAATTACCTCCTATAGTATATAATTGAGAGACTCGAGCAAATTGGGTGAAATAACCGGGGGAGTGGTCTTGGCAAAGTCACTCACACTGAAGGGGTCTAGAAAGGCTGGGTCGGAGGGGGGAGAAGGGGCTCAGTATGGAGCCAGGTCCGCCACGTTAAACGTGCAGCTGATCCCCCATGTATGAGGGATTTTGACAATGTAGGTGTTATCACCCACTCTTCGGAGGATTGAGAACGGGACGGCGCTACGAGCATGTAGCTTAGTTGCCATCCTGGGAGAATATCTCTCTAGTCTTAGTCTCACCATCACACAGTCTCCCACGTCGAACTCTTGGGGTCAGTGATGCAAGTTGGCAGCCTGCTTGTAGAGTGCATTTTGTGTCGTGAGTCTATCGTGAATATGCTCATACAATGAAGAAAAATGTTGGGTGAATGCAAGACCGTCCTCAAAAACCCTAACACGAGGATCTACCGGTGCTAAGTTGAGGGGTGGACGAGGAGACTGCCATAAGCAATCTCGAAAGGACTCAACCCGGTGGTTGGATTTACCGAGGAGTTGTAAGCAAACTCAGCGAGAGGGATGATCAAATCCCACGTTGCGAGGTGTTCACCTACTAGGGACTGAAGTAGGTTACCCAAGCTCTGATTGACCACCTCGGTCTTACAACTGGTCTGAGGGTGGTAAGCCGTCAAGAATTTGAGTTTTGCCTTGAGGAGACTCCACAAGGTCTTCTATAGGTAACTTGTGATGCGGACATCCTGGTCGGAGACGATCGAAGTGGGCAATCCATGTAGACACACAAGGCACAAAGTGCGACCTGAGTTGCATTGGATATCTTCACGCAAGGCACAAAGTGCGCCATCTTCGAGAACCTATGAATGACAACCACGATAGAGTCATGTCGTCGTATGGTTTGAGGCGACCCTAAGACGAAGTCCATATTAACATCGTCCAAGGGACGCTTGGGCACCGGTAGCGGACTGTATAACCCCGCGCTCTTCTTGACTTGTTTGGCCAAGGCACATACGCAGCACTAGGGGACAATATTACCAACGTCGCGTTTCAAGCTGGGCCAGTAGAATTGGTATTTTACGGCAACTATGGTCTTGTTCTAGCCAAAGTGGCCACTAAGATCCCCTGTGTGACATTCCCAAGTTAGCAAATCATGGAGTGACGTGCATGGTACGCACCGCCTCTTTTGGGGGAAAAGGTAGGTGTCGGTGATGATGTAGTGATAAGCCTAAAAATGATGTATAAATACATAATTGATTGGGATGTCGGACGTCGTCGGGATGTTGTCCGATTGACACTGAATGTGATGATTCGGTGCTGATGAAAGATGATGGTATCAGACTACGATGGTGGCGTCGTCCGATAGTGAATCCTAACGGTATAGAACTATGATGAAGTGGAAGATGCGACAGATTGTGGTACATGCAAGTGCTGACTAACAGTGAATTCCAACTACCGGAAAATCGAGGGAGTCACCTGGTGGTTGTAGGTTAGACCTCTCGAGCCTCGTCCGAGAGGAGGAGAACGTTACGTCGCCGAATGGGTGAACCAATGTATCTCTGCTTTGTGCGTTCGGCCAGGCGCCGCATCCTCGGGGACAAGAGCAGCCCAGCAAAGGGGTGGAGAATCGTGATAGCCGGTGACCATAGGGAGCGCGATCAACGAACCCTGATAATCAAGTCACCAATTGAGTCCCTATAGCCAGCCCGCGCGAGGGGTTGTCGAGGGTAGGCGCTCCTTACAGAGAAGGGGTGCCTGGTGCACCATGAGGGGATCAAGCCAAGCGTGCGATGGCTCGGAGCGCCGATAGAGGCCCTCACGACTGGTATTGGATGACGGTGGAGCGTCGCGGCACAGAGTTGCACCGGCGGCCGTGAGCGGACCCCCGGCAGTGCAAGTGGGTTGGGTGAACGGACGGCGGGGGTGCTTGGCGCACTGAGGGGAGTCAGGCCAGGCTGCGATGGCCAAGGGGCGCCCACCAAGGCCCTCACGGACACGTTGGTCAGCAGCGGCGTCGCGGCCGACCTGGAAGGGCGACGTCCAGTTTGGACGGCAGGCACTCAACTTGGACGGCGGCTGAGGAATCTCTACGGGAGGAAATTGTAAGCCAGAAGTTGACCGAACCCAGTTGCCGAGTCAGGGCAACGATAGAGGCGGTTCCTGGTTCCCCGTGCTCCTTGACTGGTTGGCGACGTCGCGGCACTGGTTGCACCAGCGGTCGTGCGACGTGGAGCCGGTGATGCACAAGAAGGGGAGGCGCCCACCCTTACCCTTTTATAGGGGGAACGTGGATGGGCCCCTAACAAGCTACACAAAAAGGGAAGAAAAGGTGGTTCTAGGCCCATTAGTAGGTGGAGGGGAAAATCCTTATAGGTTGGATTTCCCCTCACTACAACGGATAATTGATTGGGGAAAGAGACGAAAGAAAAAGAAGGGTCGAGAGATAACACCGGCGGTGGAAAAAGCAAGAAACTTAAATAAAAGTTCCGATGAAAACGACGAAAGAAAATGATGATAGCGTGCCTATTACTTGGGATATTTGAATCCGAGCGTGCATGATGTCGCCTTGGATTGCCGGGCAGGCTGAACGCGAATCGACAGTCATGTTGATGACAATAGTGACGTCTCTAAAGACGTTCCTGGGAGCTCGGGCTGCGTCACGCCATCAGATTGGGCTTTTAGACTTATGCAATAAAATTTATAAATACCCTTAATCACAAAATATTGTGTATAGGGCAAGCAAGGGGTCGAACCACAAGAAGGCAACAAGCAAGAATTCTTATCCAAATTTTAATAAATTAATTCAAGAATGAGTTAATTTTTCAATTAATAAACCTAATCATATTTAATTAAGTTTTTAATTAATCAAACTTAAGTAAAAATTAATTCTTACCTTAAATATTTTTGGTCAACACACTCAAAATCAGATAATTTTAATTATAAGATCCGATTACTTCGAATTACCTATTTCCCAATTATTATAAAATTTAAAGACAATTTTTATGAATTAAAATTGGGAATTAATAATCAAGAAGGGGTTTTTCAAATTGGACTTCAAGATGGACAAATTCTCAAATGAAATTATGTATTTAGGTTTTTCTATATTGAATTTAGTATCCAAACAATCAATTTCAAAATCTAGAGAGATAACATAGATGAAGTAACCTAGAGAGAGAAAGGGAAGAATTCGAAAAAAAACTGAAATTGATGGCGAGGACGCCAACATCTCATCAAAAAATGCGTCACCACGGTCAACCGGAGTTAACACGCATGCTTTGGACCACGTTCAACCGGAGTCAACCGAAGTCAACCTGCCACGGTCAACCGGAGTCAACCCTAAAGCCGACACGCCACAACCGCCAACTTGCACATCTCCACCCGCGCACGCCTCTACGCACGTCATGACACGACGCCAAAGGCAGATTCACAACTACCCTTTGGCGTGACACGGCGCACGTCGTTATTTTCTCGTCTTTACTTTCTCGTCAATTTCTCTTTCCTCCAAGGCCTATATAAAGGCCATTGTTTTCAAGAAACTTTTAGGCAGTCATAATTTTAAGAACTGAGTTTCAATTTAACTCTTCTTGGAGGACTGCCCAGCCTCCCCTACCCCTCCTAAACCTAGCCGTCGCCGCCGCCGCCGCCGCCGTCGCTGCCACCGTCGCCACCGCCAGCAACGTCGGCCTTCCACCCTCTCTCCTTTCTCTCTTTATTTCTCCCTCTCCCTCTCACCCTCTCTCTTGCCCAAGGCCGCCCTGCCCAAGTAGCTCCGCTAGGGCCACCCAAGCCGCCCCAGCCAAGGCCGCCCAGGCAGCCCCGCCAGGGCCGCCTAGGCCGCCCCAGCCAAGGCCGCCCAAGCAGCCCCGCCAGGGCCGCCCAAGCAGCCCCTCCAGGGCTGCCCAGGCCAACCCCAGCCAAGACTGCCCCGGCCGTCCATCCAGGGTCGCCCAGGGCCGCCCATGGTCGCCCGCGCACGCCGCGCGCCGACCGCTTGTTCGCGCTGCGCACGCGGCCGCCCGCCACGTCACATGCCGGCCACCAACGTCATCGAGGCTGTCCAACGGTTCATCGTCGAGGCCGTCGACGCTTCGAGCCGCGCGCGCTACGTGCGCTCCGGGTGCGCTCCGCCGCACTCTACGCACTCCGCGCGTGCGGGTATTCGCCCATGCCTGATTCTGCGACAACATCATCTAGTCTCAACCAGGGCCATTCAACGCCCAGAGCGCCCAGGATCGTCCCGTCCAGTGGGCCGCTCAACGCCCAGATTCGCCCAGCCTCATCACGATCAGAATTTCCCGCATCCTCTTCAGGCACTACGGTGCCGAGGTACGCCTGAACTCTTTGGTGTCGAAGTGTTCTCCGTTCAGTGTTTTCTTGAGAAGTTTCCACCGCCGTCGTAATTAGATTTGGATTGGGATTTTCTACTTCTTCTCCCTCTTTCTCGAGTGTTTCCTCACCACGTGAATTCGGCTATTGATTTCGGTGCTTAGGCATCGTCGCGGTGGGGGAAGACAGTACTCCCGCCCTCGATAAGGGTCGGAGCTGCACCACCAGATTTTCATCGGTTTTAAAGTCCGAAATCGATCGTGTGAATTTCTGTGGATTGTTTTATCCCTCCCTACAAACCCGTCTATCACCCTTTACCCGTCGTCAACCCATCTGTCTCCTCAATTGCCCTATTCCATAGTCATCCTACGTCAGAAATCCAACCCTAATTTAAAATTCTAAAAATGAAGAATTGTTCCATATCTATTTAAAACTAAGGATTAAAAAACCGATCTCGAATCAAAATCAAATTGCAATGCAAATTTCATTCAAAACAACTTCTTGGGATGTACACTTCGCCCATGCCAAGGCGTCTTGGAATCTCTCAAGAAGAAGTTCAATATACAAATCAGAAACTTACAATTTTGAAGCAATAATCAAGATTTGTGAACTTGAGAAACAAGTCCTATGTCCTTCTTGGCCAACTCCTTGGGGAGAGCTTCCATAAGTGGATTTCACCCTTTTCTAGATCTCTATCTAAAGATCCAACTGTCCGAATTGTAGAGGGCAATAAGACAAACATGCCCTCAAAATTTGAGCTCAATTGGACGTCTTGCTCTCAAGATATCATGGTTTTACTGAGGATTAATCCAGGTCGTTGGATCTTTTATCTCTCTTCAAAAATATCCCACGAAATGGCCTTGTTTGATTGGTTAGCGCTTTTTTTATCGGTTTCGCCTTTCTCGGATCGCGTTCTGACACATTGTTGTGCGCTTCCTTCTGGCACAATAATTGGCAATTGATGATTCATTTGAGTGGTTCACAAAGCACCACGTTGCCCTTTATTTTAAAAAAATAATAAAAAGGTTAACTTATCATTTTATTAAATGTACTCGTAATTGATTGCCACGTGCATTTAATGCACGCGGTTACTCGATTCCACGTACAAGGAATCTATTAACTTACACATAAATGCGGAATAAATTTCCGTGTGCATTTAATGCACGCGGCGAATCAATTTCCCCGTTTAGTAAATATAACATGAATCTCTCTCTTCTTCTTTTTTGAAAAAAATATGTACACGTCTGTCGGTTGTGGCATGCAATCAATGCACATGACTAATCGACTGCGGTACAAGGTATATACTCTTTTAACAAAAGCACCCGGAGATTGATTCTTAGCGTGCATTTATTGCACGAAAAGGTACTAAAATAAAAGACGTACCTTTCTTTTCTCGCCGACCACACCACATTTATCCTTTTGAGCTAATGATCTGTTCATTATGGCGCTTCCAATCACTCACTCAAATTTTCAGGCAAATGGTGTGGACGCCATAATTGAAAAAAAAACATATTTTAAGTACAAGATAAATAATAAATTATATGCTTTAAATTCGCAAAATCATTTCTTGGCTATAGAATGGTCAGAAAATTATACAAAAGTATGAAGAAAATTCTTGAAAATAGGAAAGCCATTACCAACCTCTGGCCAAGTAGTTAATGCCCTATAGAAATTATTTGTTCAATGAAATGAGGCTAAATACCATGTAAAAATACTATAAGTTTAGAAATAACAATAAAATCAAATTTTATATCATTTATCTCCATTTATATATGATAACATGCAAACATGGTCATTAAAAACATAAATATAATGTAATATTCATCAATTAAACATGTTAATTCGTAAGTTATCCGTAGTCTCTGAGCTCGCGGGACGGTCCTCGCTGGATCTCCATGGCCATAGGCCCGAAGTCGGGGCAGCTAGTGTATTGTTCTCCAAGTTGCTCAAACCCTATGATCTTTACGTTCATGACATTAAGCACGTGCGCTTATTGGTTGAGTGCGTCGCCGACGACATTATCTTCTCTCTTCTTGTGCTTGATGACAAGAACGGAAAAATTCCACAAGGGCGTGATGACAGTTTGGCGCTTGGTAGATCCTGTAGCAGAATACATCTTAGTTCATGGGATCGCAATGGCACTGACAGCTTTAAGGGACGTGTAACATGGTTGATGCACTCGTGGAGTAGTTGAAGAGGGATAGGTTGGTGCTTGCTGGCAGCACAACAGTGTTGAATGGTTCAGCTGGTGGCTCTTTGCATCTTCTTCTTACTTGTCCCTTCTTGTTCCTCTCCCTCTTCCCTCTCTTCTCCCTTCTTTTCTCAACGGCGAGAGCTGAAAAAAATATCGTTTAAGTGAAAACTGACAACTTTCATGTCTAACTGAATGTGGGGCTCATCAAGGCCTTATAGAGGGCCATGATGGGCCTCTTACAAAGAGTCTAACAAGGAGCCCAATAAAGACCCCATTTCACAACATAAATAAGAAAAATAAGAGATAAAACAATACAAAATTACAACAATACGGATGCGTCAGGACAAGTAGGAGCACTCGTCGTAAAAAACACAAGACATGAAGTAAACCAACAAAAACAGATAACGAAAACACAAAGATTCAGGCACAGACGTGCTCTACCTAGGGTATTAAAAACCGGGCATCTACACAAATGCTTTGGCGTGCTAGTCGGCCTGGACACGAACCGACGGCGATGGTGATAACAGCAATGATGGCTCTGCTAATGACTCACTGGCATCGTCTGGACGCACTACATCCGTAATATAATAAATGAGCAAGGCGAATGGCGTACCTCGCCGATGGTGGCATTTATCATCGGTGTCTTTATCAGCGCGAACAGGTACGGGCAGGGAAGTGGAGGAATGCTAGAGATGGGCACAACTTTACTCTATTGGAAGCTGCGGTGCAGTGCAAGAGTGTGTAACAGGAAGAAGCCAAAGATGAGGACGTGCGCCAACGAGCCAACACGGTGAGATCAGCATGCCAGAATAGTGCAGAAGTGATGACGTGTGGCAGTAGTGGCACAATCAGTCCACGACCAGGGGCAGGGATAGGAACTGCAACGAATGCCTAACGGATCCAACATGGATGGTCCACAGCCACTAGGCGACTCCGGCTTGGGAGGTATCAATGCCAGTTGACTTCCGTGGGTCGCCAAGAAGTTGCATTGGCCGCGCCAGATGCATATTGTTGGGGGGTGGGAGCAACAAACGCTCACGTATTTGTTCAGGGGGAGATGTGAACCGCGAGGGAAGTTTGCTAGGACCGTCACTGGAGCAATCACGATGTGACTCGGTGCCGCACAGTGATAGCACAGGAGTGTCAGGTTTGTAACAACGTGTAGCCTGTGTTGAACCTGCATGTCGTTAGTCAGGCGATGACCCTGAGCGCGGAGAGGTCATTGCATGCAGGTCTGCAGTCATAGATCTTGGCAATACGACCTCGTGTTCGCTCAATGGTGTAGTTCGGTGACGTCGGCAGGCCTCTAGTCGACCCACGGGTTGGCTGGAGACCGGTGTAACAGAGTATTACAATTGGAGTGCAATGAGCCATCGATGATGACGTTCCCTCAATGTCATTTGGGTGCACACAATTAATCCTCCCAGGGTCATAAGAACTCGGCTCTAACAAGTTGGTGGTGGCAAACAGCAATGGCTGAAGGAGATCCACCCGCAGGCATCATAGATCATCCTCCGTTATTCATGAGTCATCCACACTTGTGTGTCCCTACGAAGAACCACAAAATTCTGTGGCACCTTGTCCCTTGCATAGTTAATTACCTCATGTAGTATACAATTGACTGACTTGTGCTAATCAGGTGAAATGATCAGGGGAGTGGTCATGGCAAACTCACTCACACTGAAGGGGTCCAGAAAAGCTAGGTGAGAGGGAGAAGAAGAGGTCGGTACGAAGCCAGGTCCTTCACATTAAACATGGAGCTAAACCCCCACCTAGAGGGATTTTGATGACGTAGGCATTATTGCCCACTCTTTGGAGGATCCAGAATGGTTCGGCGCTACGAGCATGTAGCTTACTTGCCGTCACACGAGAATATCTCTCCAGTCTAAGTCTCGCCATCACATGGTCACGTCGAACACTCAGGATCGGTTATGTGAGTTGGTAGCCTGCTTGCACAATGAAGTTTCACTTGTGATTCTATCATGAATTTGCTTATGCAACAAACAAACATGCTAGGCGAACGCAAGACCATCCTCGGAAACCCTACCATGAAGATCTACGGGTGCTAGGTTAAGGGGTGGACGAGGAGCTTGGCCATAAGCAATCTCAAAAGGATACAACCTGGTTGTTCGATACACCAAGGAGTTGTAAGCGAACTCAATGGGGGGAATTATAAAATCCCACCTCGTAAGGTGCTCACCTAGTAGGGACCAAAGTAGGTTACCCAAGCTCCGATTGACTACCTCTGTTTGACCACCGCTCTAAGGGTGGTAAGCCGTTGAAAACTTAAGTTTTCTCTCGAGGAGACTCCACAAGGTCTTCCAAAAGTAACTTGCGAAGCAAATGTCTCGATCAGAGATGATCAAAGTGGGCAAGCCGCGTAGATACATGATTTCTTGGAAGAATAATTGTGCGACCAGAGTTGCGGCTGATGTCTTCGCGCAAGGCACGAAGTGTGCCACCTTCGAAAAGCTATCAACAGCGACCATGATAGAGTCGTGCGGTCATACCATCTGGGGTAACCCTACGTCGAAGTCCATATTGACATCGTCCCATGGTCCCGTGGGCACTGGTAGCGGGGTCTATAACCTGGCGCTCTTCTTGACCTGTTTGGCCAAGGCACATACACAACACTAGGCAACAATATTGCCAACGTCACGCTTCAAGTTGGGCAAGTAGAATTCTTATTCTACGAGGGTTATGGTCTTGTCCCGGCAAAAGGGACCAATAAGACTTCTCGCATTCCATTCCTGAGATAGGAAGTCATGAAGTGATGTGCGTGGCACACACAGACTATTTCGGAAGAATAGGTAACGATTGACAATGACATAGTCCCTAAATTCACGGAACGGTCCTCAATGGATCTTCTTCATGATAGGCCCAAAGTCACAGCAGCTAGTGTACCACTCTTGATATGCTCAAATAATGTTATATTTATCCTCATGACGATAAGCACGTGCGTTCTTCGACTGAGTGTGTCGGCGACGACGTTATCCTTTCCCTTCTTGTACTTGATGATAAATGTAAAATCGTGTACGTACTCAATCCATCTCGCGTGGCGGTCGCTCAATTTCCGCTGCGAATGAAGGTTCAATGATGAGACATGTAAAACAATATAAAACTATCTTACAAAATGTGATATACAAAATCAAATAAAAAAAATGGGATATAGATAAAAGCATAAACCAGATAATAAAAAAAATATTAATGTCAAGATGTATTTATAAATAGTCATTGAACCTGCGCCCTTAAAGAACAGAACCAATAGGTGATGGCAAAGACGACAAAGAAAGCACTAAATATCAGTAGCACGAGAGATATGAAAAAAACTATATTAAATGTATCAAGGTGCGTCTAGACTAAGCAATTGCCCTGAAACATCATGTATTGGCCTAACTGCTTCTCTATTTTAATATTACCATAGACGTACCTGTAAAACTAAATCACGATTGTATCGGATCATAAATAGTAATCAAATCAATATAAACAAATAAATAAATGTAAAGTTTCTATAACAATCATGGTATACAAAGCGAAATTAACAAAACAGTTGGAACAACGAAAAAGGCATAAAAGCAGTAATACAGAACATAACATAGCGTGTGCAAAGTCATATATGGAATACACAATAAAGATGCACACAAAAAAGAGCAACAAAATAATCAGTGATAGCAAAGAAAAAAAAAAGAAATCACTTTATGTCAAGAAGAAATCACTATGTGTCAAGAGGGCTAGAGAGATAAAAAATATATCCAAGGATATTATGATGCATTTAGCATAAGCATGTAATAAAAAAAATCTATTAGTGTACAGATGTATCTCTGAATAGTCATGAACCTGCGCACATAAAGAACAAAACAAATTGGTGATGGCAAAGACGACAAAGAAAGCACTAAATCTCAATAGCACGCACGAGAGATATGGAAAAAACTATATTTAATGTGTCAAGGTGCATCTAGATTAAGCAGTTGCACTGAAACATCATGTATTGCCCTAATTACTCCTCTATTTTAATATTACAACAGAGGTACCTGTAAAATAAAGCACGATTGTATCGGATCATAAATAGTAATCAAACCAATATTAAACAACTAAATAAATCTAAAGTTTCAATAACAATTGTGCAATGCGAACTGAAATTAACAAAACAGTTGGAACATAGAAAAAAGCATAAAAGCAGTAATACTGAAAACTCGTATATAAAATAAACTATAAAAATGCACACAAAAAAGAGGAACAAAATAATCAGTGATAGCAAAGAAAAAAAAAGGGATAACTATATGTCAAGAGGGCTAGAGAGATCAAATATATATCCAAGGATATTATGATGCATCTAGCATAAGCATGTAATAAAAAAATTCTATCAGTGTAAAGATGTATCTCTAAATGGTCATTGAACCTGCGCACGTAAAGAACAAAACATATTGGTGAAGGCAAAGACAACAAAAAAAGCACTAAATGTTAGTAGCACGAGAGATATGAAAAAAACTATATAGAATCTATCAAGGTGCATCTAGGCTAAGCAGTTGCACTGAAACATCATCTATTGTCCTAATTGTTCCTCCATTTTAATATTACAACAAAGGTACCTGTAAAATAAAACAAGATTGTATCAGATCATAAATAGTAATCCAACCAATATGAAACAACTAAATAAATCTAAAGTTTCTATAACAATTGTGCAACGCAAACTGAAATTAACAAAACAGTTGGAACAAAGAAAAAAGCATAAAAGCAGTAATACAGAACATAACATAGTGAGTGAAAACTTGTATATAGAATAACCCATAAAAAATGCACGCAAAAAAGAGCAACAAAATAATCAGTGATAGCAAAAGAAAGAAAAAGAGATCACTATATGCCAAGAGGGCTAGAGAGATCAAATATATATCCAAGGAGATTATGATGCATCTAGCATAGGCAGATAATAATAAAAATCTATTAGTGTAAAGATGTACCTATAAATAGTCATTGAACTTGAGCACACAAAAACAAAACAAATTAGCGATGGCAAAGAAGAACTAGAAAGCACTAAATGTCAGTACCACAAGAGATCTGAAAAAAACTATATTAAATGTATCAAGGTGCATCTAGACTAAGGTGTTGCCCTGAAACATCATGTATTGCCCTAATTGCTCCTCTATTTTAATCTTAGCACAGAGGTACCTGTTAAATTAAAGCATGATTGTATCGGATCGTAAATAGTGATTATAAGGAAAAATAATAAAAATATTTTTGTCTAATTTTTTAAATTTTAATTAAGATTAGAAATAGAAAATAAATATTTTTAATTTAGTTTTCTAATTTAAGTAACACAAAAAATACTAGAAATAATAAAAACAAGAGTTAAATTTTTTTTTGGAATTATGGTAGATGTTACAAAATACGGAATATTCATTATATAACTTATAGGGATTTTTCTGATTTTTTGTTTGAATTTTTAAATATATAAAACAAGATAAATACATTTTCTAGCTATCGACTGCGGCGTCGACAGCGGCGGACTGGATGAGCCGGCGGTCGTTGTGTTGCCCTTATAGGGCTAGCCTTAGTGGGTCGCCCCACTAAGGTTTAGCCCAATTTGGCTAAGTGCAGACTTAGCCAAGTGGGCTAACCCCTAATGGGCTTGACCCAATATGGTTAGGACTTTGTCAATTTGACTAAGTCGTCCACTCTCCACTTTTTTTGCCCTAAATGATGGAATTCAAACACGAGTTTTTTTTGAAATTTGAAAGGAATAGTGAAGGATGGTCTAGAGAGAGAGACTGAAAGACATTTTAGAGAGAGAAATAAACGGTTTTGGAGAGAGAAAATGACTGAAATGGAGAGAGAGATAGAGAAAATGAAGAGAGAGTAGAGAAGAAGTTTGAGATAGAATTTGAAGGTGAAAATAAAGGATACTTTTTATGAAATTTTGAGAGGATGAACTAGGGATATGAATGAAGATCTATAGAAAATGAAATGATTCTAGAGAGATAAAGTGGGGAAAACGTGTATTTAGAGTGAGAAAATGATGGATTTTAATGGTAAATGGATGGATGATGATGTGAATATGGAAATCTAGGGTCCTCAAACCTCAATGCAAGCCTTGTGAGCATCGATGCTTGCTCTCAAGTCTTTATCCTTATATTTTTCCAGGATCACGTCTTCTCAATGCAAACAAGACACGAGATTGAATGAAAACTTCAACAAACTTATATTAAGCAGGTTGAACAACCAGGATTCTGAAATATGCCTTGTTGTGCTGGCCAGCCACTTGCTAGAGCACGTCCAGAATGAGGAAAAATGAGGGAGAAAATAGTATTTATAGATTCAAATAATTACTAAATACCCCTTTGGTTATTTTCTATTTTCGTTTCGTGCCATTTTTGCCTCTTTTTCTCCATGGGTTGAGAGTTTCTCCTTGTCATCTTCAACTTCTCTCTTTGGAAGGCTATTGAGAGCCCAGTGGACAGGTCAGGTAGTGGCCCATCTTTTTCTGATTTCTCATTTGAAGGCCCCAAACACTCGTTTTCTCTTTTCAAGCCACCTTTTGAGAATCACTAAACTCTCAAAAATTCTCCAACTCTAGAAGAATTGTATCTTCTTATTCATGTGAATTTCTGCACATGTAAAACTATAGAATACTCATCAGTCCTAAAACTGCTTGTCTTCAATGAAGTCAAGGAGTTTACTAAAAAATAATCATACTGCACAAAAATTAGAATTTATAGCTTATGCATAAATATTTAGTTAATTCAAAAAATAACATGATAAATTCTGAAATAATAATAGCATAATCATTTAAAATGTAGCTAAATATCCATTAAGTTATCATGTTATCAGTCTCTAATTTCTAGTCGCCCTGCGAGAGTATTATACTCTTATAAATTAGCTAACATTCTTGTGTTTTTTTCTTTAACTGTGTTGGGTCTGTTCGTTGATACCGACGATGTGGACAATCTTGGAAGGAGATTGTTCTCCACTCCGTCGGTCTTTGAACTAATTACGTGGATCATTGGGAGCTTGGTCGTGCCTCAACTCTACTGCATGATGTTGACTGTGTTACAGCTCTAATCATCGAGAATGACGTACCTAGGACAGTCTGTATTATCCTCGGCGCATGCACTATCGCTGAGCGCTCACCTCACTCTAGCAAATTAGACAACTTCATCAGCGATCCAGTAAAGTGCCAGCTGGAGATAACTTGGAGTCCCACCTGCTTCTCAACGCACCACCTTGACAGCTCAAGCAGCCTACGCGGCCCTGTCAGCCATGTTAGCCGCCATGGGGACAACAGCAACGTCGAAAACCACCGACCGGCCGATATCGTCCTCTGCAATGTACCGCAAACCTATACTATTATCAGGATCGGCCACGCCACTACCCAGAATTGAGGTTTTGTCCACAAGAGGAGGCGTCCACCACGGCCAGATAGCCGTCGGGAGGACCCCGTCACAATTTTCATCCACGTCTTTCTAATGTGAGTATTGTTTTTGGCATCTTTCCACACATAGAATGTCATTTTTTATTATCTTCATTTATGTTATTATATTTATTTGAGTTGGTGTCTTATTTTAAATATCCTTTCACCTTTTTTATTTATTATATTATTTCATAAATAAATAAAAATGGTTGTGGTGGTGTGATGGTGGTGGATCTAATACATTTTTTCATTTATATGGGGTCACAAGTATAGAAGTAAAGAAAACAATGGACATAAATAAAAGAATAACACTCTTACTGTGTGCCTTTCTAATTTGGTTTGGTGTGTTCATATATTCTAAATTTATGAATAGCACTCTTACTATGTTCCCTCTTGTTAGACGTGTTGTCCCCTTTCCGTGAATGAGCTGACACAAGGTTCTTTGGCCACGATACTCATTTACAAGCTGGAGTCGACTCGAGTTTGGTTTGATTTATGAGTTATGTTTATATCTCTGATATACTGTCTTAATCCTCTTACTTATTTCTTTGATGTGCGATGTTTGCCTTGTTAAAGAACTATTTAAGGCTTTGTGTTGAATGGTTGTATTGTGCATATTTTGATATCGGCTTTGCCAAGTATAACCATAACAATAAAATGCTAATAAGTGAGAGCATGTTGTAGGGTACAAACTATCTTCTCGTGCATGAATCTTTCTCGGGTTATTTATACATTAGGCTATCTTGCTTTGTGCATTTCTAGTGTGAACATTTTTTGTATGTTTTGGCACATACAACGTCATTTGTTTGACTAACTTCATTTGTGATATTATATTTGTGTAAGACGGCGCCTTGATTTTTTCTTTTAGTCAGGCTTGTATTTTTAATTTGTTATTTCTCTTGTATGTTCTGACTCGATGGTGGTTTAGGTCACACTTTTTAGTTATTTGGCATAGGTTCACTGGGAAATAATTCGTTATTTTTTTCTGTTTTAGTTCAGATTGGGTTTTCTCCCTGATGCAGGTGTGCAAGACGGAGACGTCTACATGATGATGTGAATTATGAAGCATGCTTCATTGATATGCTATGTTGTCATAATCTTGTGTTTTGTTTCTTTCATATGCATTGTTTGCAGTCTAAAAAATTTGTTTGAGCTTTGGCGTTACAATTGCTATTGTGAATTTTGTTTTATTTATTTTGTCACTTTTACTTCTTTCCACCAAATGCCAATAAGAGGTATAGCATCATTGGCATGAAACTGTATTCTGGTGGATGCATCTTTATGTTGTATGATATATATTGGTCTCTTTTGCTTAAATTGGTGAATAATTTTAAATTCACATTTTCCTCTGTCATTAATTCCTTTTTGTTTTCATCGTCCATGCCTCTCCCGTGTGAGTATTATTTTTTTAAGTTTCCCCACTAAAACTCTCATTATCTTTATTATCTTTACCTATATAATTATTTTTGTGTTGCGTGGTGTCTTACTTTATGTTGAATTCCAGATTTTTTAAGTCTCCTATTATTTCTACTGTTCGGTCTTATGACGCTATATCCTTACCTATGGTGGTTATGCTTATACATTTTTCAATTGTGATATCTTCAGATTGGACAAAATGAGAATAAAATAAGGACAATATAAGAGAAATAGGGCACCTCTCTACATAGTTATAATTTGTTGATCCTTTCCAATAATTAATAAATATTGTTCTTTCTGTGTTCCCCTCTTGTTAGATGTGCTCTCTCTTTTCCCCCAATGAGCATACATAAGGTTCTATTGCAATGATACTTGTTCACAAGACAGATTTGACTACATGATGCTGTGATTTAGGCTATATGCTTATTTTGCTAATATATTATCTTAATCTTTAATCTGGTTTTTTTACATGCAAAGTTTGCTATTTAAAGACACCTTTTGAGGCTTTGTATTAAATGGTTTTATAGTGGATATCGTGATGTACATTTTTTCAGGTTAAATTTTAAGGATACCATGATGTTAAGAGACATATCATGTTAAAGGACGCAAACCTTGTTCTCCAGCACACATCGTTCTTTAACTACATCTACATTTGGCTATCTTGCCATAGAAATCAAATTCTTTTGCATTGTGATTTTTGTTAGCTATTACATACTATTTGGTTTCTTCTTCCCTCTTTATAGTGTGGGTGTTTCTTTGTATCTTTTGATCCATACGACGTCATCAGTTCGATTCTCTTCATTTACGTTATTATCTTAGTGTGAGATGGTGGTCTGCATTTTTTTATTTTTTTTAGGCTTGTGTTTTTTATTTTAAGCTATTATTTTTGTATAGTTTGACCTGATGCTGACTTATGTTATATGTTTTTTTAATTGGGATATGTTTAGCGGTAGAGAATTGAAAATAACATATAGCGAAAAGAAGAGAAACAGGACAGCTCTATAAACAGGTATAATAGGTTTATGTTTTCTTCAGATTGATTAAATCTGCCTTTTCTCCATCGTCCTTTAGTTGGACATATTGTGTCTTTCCCCCTCTTGCGCTTCCAAAGGGTTATTTAGCCATGATGCTTGCGTGCAAGATGGTGAGGCCTACATGACGATGTGATATGTGAGGCATATTTTGTGGTTTGGCTGTCATGTGATAAGCTTGTGTCTTGTTTCTCCATGTGCAATGTTTGGAGTTTAAAAGACTTCTTAAGGCTTTGTGGTAAATTTTTTAATTGTGAATAGTGTTCATTTATTTTTTCAGGTTAGTTTGTGGAACGGATGCGAGTAAGAGATGTAGCATGTTTTAGAACGCAAATGTGTTTTGATGCATGCATCTTTATGGGGTTCAATACACATTTTTCTACCTTGTTTAGATCATAGAGTAACTCTGCATTGCAATTTTCTGGGTCATTACTCCCTATTTGGTTCATGCGCCTATGTCTTTCTAGCGTGAGTGTTGTTTTTTCCATCGTTCCGAACATGTAATGTCACTATTTTTATTATGCGAGTATCTTTCTGTTAGATGGTGTCATATTTCATGGGAAACATAGCTTGGTTTTAATGTTCCATTATTTCTGCTGTTGTGCTCTATGATGGTGTCATAAGCTTCTATTTTGACATAGGGTCGGAGTAATGGAAATGGAAAAAACAAAGAACAAAAAGAAGAAAAACATGAAACTTCTGTAAATAAGTATAGTGTGCTCATCTGTTCTCGTGATTTACAAATAGCGTTCATTTTCTTTATTTTCCCGTTGTTAAATGTATTCTCTCCTTTTCCCCAATGATTCTACATAAACTTCTTTGGCCATGATAATTGATTGCAAGCCAGAGTCCACTACATGATGATGTTGTTTATGAGGTATGCTTATCTTACTGACATATTGTCTTAACCTTGTGACTTTTTCATTTAATGTGAAAAAATTGTTTTTTTCTATAAACATTTTGATGGTTTATATTGAATAGTTTTATTGTGCACATTGTGATATCTGTTTTGTCTCGTTTATTTATAATGACATGAGATTGATAATAAATATAGCCTGCTATAGGATGCAAACTATCTTCTCGTGCTCGCATCTTTCTATGGCTAGTGTATAAAGCTGGCCATCTTGCTTAAAACCTTAAATTATTCAGTGTTGGGATTTTTGTTTGTTTTACGTAGTCGGTTTCTTCTACCACAACTTTATAGTGGTCTGGTTATTTCTTTATCTTTTGGCACATCTGATGTCATTGGTTTGATTATCATAATGATCTTACCAAATTTGTCTGAGACTCCTTATTTTGCCCATTATTATTATTGCGATCGGTACATCAGCAAAGAATCAGATAAAACAAAGAGATAAAGAATAGAAAAAGGGCATATCTTCAACAGGTATTATTTGAACCTTGCACTTTCTCCATTCCCTTTTGTGAAACATCAACAAGTACTATATTTTCGTCTGGTTGATAAAATGTGTTCTTTCACCATTCTTCTTGTAAGACATCATTTGTCATTTCATTTTTCTAAGCTTAGAAATACATAATTTTTCATGATTCCTGTGTGAAAGAGAGTGTCCTCTGGGGGAATATGTGGTTTATGAGGTATGTTTCATGGTGCTGCTATCTTGTCATAACTTATGTATTGTTTCTTTTATATCATTCTTTGTTATATAAACAATTTTTTTAGGCTATGTTGTTATTGTGACTCTTGTTTTAGTTATTTTATGAAGTCCATTTATGTAAATCAGATGCCGGTAAGAGGTGTAGCATGCTTTAACATGAAACTGCGTTGTGATGACCATATCTTTCTGTGGTTCGATACATATTTGTCTCTCTTGCATAAGTTGTCGAATAATTTTGCATTTTTGGTATGCTCGATTATTACTTTCTTTTTGGTTTATTTGTTTATTTATTTCTAGTGTGTGAGTCTTTCTCCATTAATGATATTTTCTTTGTGCATGATGGTGTCTTATGTTGACATATAATTCCAGATTGTTTTTATAAATTCTTTTGTTATTTCTGCTTTTGTGTGCTATGATGCAATGTTGGTGAATCTGATACATTTACCTAATCACATAAATTCACCGTTGTGGAAATATAGAAATGAAGAGCAACAAGAAGACAACACGGCACCTCTCTAAATAGGTATATCGTGTTGCTCTCTTATTGTGATTAATGAATGTCTCTCTTTCTGTGACCTCTTTTTGTTAGATGTGTTGTATCCTTCCCCTTAATGAGCTCTGATAGATCTTTGACCACGATACTCGTTCGCACGCTGGAGTGGATTACCCGATGATGTGATTTATGAGGCATGTTTAAATGCCCGATATATTGGCATAATCTTTTTACTTGTTTCTTTTACATGCCAAGTTTCCTTTTTCAAGAAACCATTTGTGGATTTGTGTTGACTGGTTTTACTGCGCATATCATGATATCTATTTTGTCAAGTTTATTTGTAACAGTATGATGCCTACAAAAGATATTGCATGATATAGGACATAAACTATCTTCTTGCGCACACATCTTTCTCTTTTTAGTTATACATTTGGCTATCTTATGTCATATTTCATTCTAATTGGCATGGGTTAAGTGTTAGAGCATGCAAGAGAACAAAGTACAAAAACAAGAGAACCATGCATAAAGTTTTAAGTGGTACTTATTTAATTATGTGTAAACTGTTTACGCTTTTTCTTGTAGATGAAACCCATCTTTTCCCATTCCTTTTTGTTAGACATCTTGTGTCTTCCCCCTGTTGGACTTAGAAAAGGTTATTTATTAATGATCTTTGTGTGCAATACGGAATGGCCTACGTGATGATAATATTTACGAGTTACAATTTTTTGTCCGGCTATCTCATCATTAGCCTGTTTTTTCCTTTCATATGCGTCATTTGCTGTTCAAAAACCTTGTATGTGTTTTGTGGTTCATATTGTTATTGTGAATTTTTTATTATTTCTCTGTGAGGTTCATTTTAGTGGATTGGATGCCGATAAGAGATATAACCTGCTTTACCCTCTGATTGTGTTCTTAGGAACACATTTTTATATTGTACACTATACCTTTATCTCCCTTGTGTAAGTCGTTGAATAATTTTGCATTTTGATTCTCCCTGAGTACTAGTTCATATTTGGTTTCTTCGTTGATGTCTCTCTAATGTGACTATTGCTCTTTTGTATCATTCCACATATGGAATGTCATAACATTGATTATCTTCATTTGTCTTATTATCTTTGTGCAAGCTGGTTTCTTATTTCATGATTAGTTTGAGCAAGTGCAGGCCCCACCTAGGTGGGACTCGGCAGAAGGCCAGCAGTCTATGTGGCACTTGCAACGTGGGATGCAGGCCTACGTAGTAAGGACAAAGCAGACGGGTCACCTACGTGGCCCTTGCCACGTAGGCTCAAGTTTGAACATGGATCCCGCCTATAGTGGATGTGGTCTACAATCTAGTCAGCACAAGGTGGCACTTGCTCAGCCACATGCGGGTACCACCAGTCAATGCTGCTTACTAGGCCAATTTGACTTAGTTTGGGCTGCCTCTAGCCATTACTTGGCTGTCCTAGAGCGTCTATGGCCTACCGCCATCCAACGGTCCCCATTTAGTCTTAACTTTGCCCGGTTCCACCTTGGGTTGGCCCTGTTAGTCTGAATAGGGTAGCCTTACACCTTGGGAAGTACCCATTCAGGACTGAATGGCACCCCATTCGGCTTTCAAGGCACCCTCAAGGCCGGGTCAGGCTAAACAGCCCCGTGTCACCCTAGAAGCGGCCTCAGATCTTGTTGTGCCCTGAGCATGCACTGCTCAGGCTGAATGTG
Source organism: Wolffia australiana (assembly GCF_029677425.1). Lineage (NCBI taxonomy): Eukaryota > Viridiplantae > Streptophyta > Magnoliopsida > Alismatales > Araceae > Wolffia > Wolffia australiana. Next base: position 2,670,760 of record NC_135853.1, read on the forward strand.
GGGCTTATTCCACCCTGGCATTGTTCAGCCATGGAACGGTGTCTGTTTAAGCTTTGGACAGCTTAGAATGGGACTTGTCGTCATTCCGAATAGGAATGATCTAAATTCTTTTCACAAACAACTATCGGCATTATGCTGTAGATAATTTTGATAGTGGTCGTCATCCAAATGGAGGAATAAGCTGGCTCCGATTCAAAATTGGGTTCTATGGGCTCTGACATGCATAAACACGAGTATTCCACAAGGAAAGAGATGTAACAGAATCAAACAACGTCATTAAAATCATTAAACAATGTCATTATTTGATCATTTACTGCGTCATGTGGAGCTTCTCATGTGTATAGCCACTAGAAGTATTCACGTCAAATATCTTACGCGAAGATAAAAAAATATATCCATATCTATTATGTTACATGTCAAAGATCGTGAGTTCATAGCAGATGTAGTTTGATTTACAGCCCACACATAATGTACTGCACTCCTCTTTGTCTTATTGATAAACGTTTTCTATCATTCTTCAATCATTGGCTTGTTATGTGTTTTATTCTTTCTTTTTTATTATGTACTGTATTTAGTCTCTTCAATGTTATTCTCGTAGATATAGCTTTTTTCCAATTTCTTGTTTATTTCATAGTTTTTTTCATTCCATGCAGTAAGTTCGCGTTTCAATATGAGAAGAAGGTGCCATACAAAAAAGACATATATATGCTAATTCTCGAATTCTGCAGGTATAACTTTCCTTAATTAAGTTATGAAAATTCATTTTGACCATTGATAACTTGCAGTTTAGAATATAAAATTGACGAATATTACATACATATATGTGTTCTATTAGCCAGATTTGCATGTTATCATAATTAAATTGGCATAAATAGCGTCCACTGTAGTTTCATGATTTGTTTTAATTTTTAAGCATTTTTCCTAAAAGTGCTTTGGATTCATTTTTCCATAAATTAATAAAAGTCACTGCTACTAGTACGATACATTGGGTTCAATAAATGATTGAGTTATCATATATCAATTTCACTGTAGACGGGTATATCTATTACCCAGAAAAAATTAAGTAATCAGGTTCTGGGTTGAAGAGGTGTAAATTAAAGTGTAATAACAATTAAATAATTACAGAAACTATGTAAACTGAATGGTGGTACATAACTAATATTCCAATAATTTAGTTTTCTTGTAAATATGAAATTGTTGATGAACAACCAGTATGTATTTTATATTACTAAGGTAGCACTGTTTAGTCAGGTTTTGGGTCGTTGTGTTTTAGAAGGAACATGCAGTACTCATTAAATAATGCTCCAAAGTACATAAAAGTCAATGATAGTAAATAACAAATAATTGTCTAGTGATTGAGTTGGCACGTAAGTGTTGAATCGTTGATGAATATTTACAAAATGTATTAAAAGACAAAGGATAAATAATTGAATCACATTTTAGGTTGCATGAATAAAAAATACTCATGATACCTATTACATAATGAAAGTCTATTGTTGTCCATAGATATTATTCCCATAGCCATGTTTGCATATGAATAGGAAAATATATGGTACCCAATAGCTGTTGATTATGTGTAGAGGCTGAGATGTGATGAACTCTCTTAACTTATAGAGCAAACACAGTAAATCAGATTATGGGATGCAGTCATCTAGAACGAAAAGAATGATGTCTTTAAGTTGGTTGATATGTACATATCAGTCAATGATATTACAGATGTTTCACTCAGATTGAGTTTGCATGAAATATCTAATCGTCAAGTAATAATACTATATTTGAAAAGTTAATGAATAATATTTTTTTGGCACGATAAAAAATCACAATTGTCTTTAAATAATTCTTGAATGTGAAATTGAGGACTTGTCTTTTAAACTTTCCCTCTTTTTAATGTTTTTAACTAAGTTCATATCACGCGCGCTTTTTTTATACTAAGTAATCATTTTTTTCTTTTTAGATGCTTGTAATAAGTTTTGCATAATATGAAATTTCTCTCTAAAAATTTTTGAAATATTTGAATGCTGGGTAATATGTTTTTTTTATTTTTTTGAACTTCTCAGTAATAAATTTTATACAATTTGGATGCTATGTAATAGGCCTTCATATTACACTGAACCTTCCAGTAATTTTTTTTTAACTGTTTTGATTCAACATACCAAGTTTTGTGCAAGGATTAATTTCTCAGGAATAATTTTAAAGTGATTTGATGCTGGGTAATAAGTTATGTATTACGTACAGTGGCTTCCCTCTCCCTTTCTGGAATTGTTCGATGTTGGGTAAACAAGTTCTATATCACATTGAATTTCTCATTAATATTAGTTAAAATCTTTGAGTGCTGGGTCATTAGTTTATTATTACGTGGAATCTTCTCGTAGTAATCTTTTTTAGTTCTCTGAATCATGTAAAATAGCATACTGCGGATGTGTTGAATGTTAGATAGTGGATTGAGTTTGAGTTTTACCTGACACGTATGGTATATATAATGCAGGAAGGCTACTCACCCAGTTTCTTGAAAACCAGTATTCATCATAATACATTGAACTAAAGAATGAGCATAACAATAGTTCTAGATCTACTTGTCGCTTTAATTCTGTCGGCCAAACTTTATTTTTTGCAATGGAATATTTAGAGATTCGATTTAAACAATGGAGAGAAGTTGGGAGGTCTAATGTATCTTCATTTACGTATTAATGTTTATATATATAATTTATTTAGAAGTATTCTCATGGTTATCTTATTTTGTACTCCTGCAGTCTTACTAGGGTCAAGTTCTCAATCTATTATTTTTTTGACGATGGTTTGCGAGAAGATAATTGAGAGACAAAAAGAGAGGACAGAAAGAGGGTGATGGATATAATAGAAATAGAGAGAAAGAAAGAGAGAGAGAGAGATAGGAGAAAAATAGTGTGATATACAACATAGAAAGAGGGTGAGATATGAGAGCGAGAGAAAGACTGTGATTGAGAGAGGAGAAAGAGGGAGAGACAGAGGAGACAGAGCAGTGATATGGAGAAGATAAAGAGGGAAAGATATCAGAGAGAGATATGGTAATGAAAATAAGAGAAATAGCGATTAATAGAAGAAAGGCAGAAAATGGTGTAGAGAAGAGGAGGACGAGATAGAGGAAAAAGAGAAGGTAATGGAGAGAATAGAAAGAGAGCGAGATAGATGAGAGAGAGGGTGATGGGGAGAATAGACATAGGGATCGATAGAGGAGAGGGACATGGTGATGGGGAGAAGAGAAAGCAAGTAGAGACAAATTGTGAGATAGAGGAGAGAGATAGAGGGGATTTGACTGAATAGACAGAGAGAGATACAGAGGATAGAGATAGGGTGACGGATAGAAACAGATAGCGAAAGAGACAGAGGAAAGAGAAAGAGGTTGATGGAGAGAAAAGGATGGAGAGATAGAGGATCGAGAGAGAGTGATGAAGAGAAGAGAAATAGTGACAGACAAAGGAGATAGAGATGGTTATAAAGATAATATAAAGAGGGATAGATAGAGGAGAGAGATTGTGATGGAGTAAAGAGGGCAAGAGAGAGATAGAGGCAAGAAAGAGGTTGATTCTGATAAGAGAAAGAGCTAAATACAGTGATTTTTAATCAAAAGTTTTAATCACATTGGGCTTATTCATACACTCAGTTTCTTGATTCTTCTGTAAAGGAAGCTTCTATGGATTATTTTGAGAAGCAATGTACAGATGGGTGACCAAGAGAACACAAAAAAAAGAGAGAGAGGAGAGAGGGCAGGTGATGGACAGAAGAGATGGAGTGAGAGAGAGATTAAAACGGACATGGGATTTGATCGAACATTATTTTTAGAAATGGGGCTTCTTACAAAATTCACCTTCCAGCAGCTTTCTCTGAGATCTTTCTCTCTCTTCTCTCGCCCCCTCTTTGTCCAAACTCGCCCTTCTTCCTTCTATCAACTCCCTCCTTCCCCCTCGTTTCCCACTTGATGCTGCTCTATGAATCTCCTAGTCCAGCTACTTATGAAGGTGCTTGCACAGACCCACCATAGTTGTATGTTTTCTTTACAATTGATGACTTTTGTTTACGTTGAATACTAGGCAGTAAATTTTCAATTACTTTCCAGTCCAGCTACCTACGAAGGTGCTTGCACGGCCCTAGTGTAATTCATCAGGTAATTCATCAAGTCTTTTGTTTCTCGTGCAACTGTGAGTAAAGCTTGTTTCTACGGAATGCCTATAGAAGCGATGGCCTTTTCAAAAGAGGAGAAGAGAAAGAGCATAAATGGAGGAATGATTGAGAGAAGATAAAAGGGGAGAGAGAGCGAGGAAAAAAATAGGAGAAAAGGGAGAGCAATAAAGAAGTGAAAAAATGAGAGAGAGGAGGTAATGGAGCAACCAGAGAGAGGCAGGGAGAGATAAAAGAAAGGGGGGGAGAGAGAAGGTGATTGAGAGAACAGAACGGGGGAGAGGAAGAGAGACAGAGGTTGATTGACAGGAGAGAAAGAGGGAGAGAGTGAGAGAAGGTGATGGATAGAATGTAGAGACGAACATACTTAGATGCGACTAACTGCAGAAGATGTCACGGATGATCCCAAAATGATACGAGGCAAAACAGTGAGGCTTAGTCATCAGCCTCGTCACATTCTCGCGTCATCACCGTCAAGCGAGGACCAACTTTGAAAGAGAGAGAGAGAGGGAAGGAGATACTTGTAGTTCAAAATAACTTTCAAGAAAGTCTACTCAACTCAAAGGGAGAAAAGATAGTACATCAAGGGTTTAGTAGTGTAGAGGGTGTTGGGGGTGAAAAAACAAGAGAACTGGAGGGCCTTTTTATAAGCAGAACTCACGGCTTAAATGCATCAAAAAACAACGCATGATCCTCTTTTAAAGGCGGTGTTAAGTCATTCTAGTTTCTAGGATGTACCAAGTCAACTGCCACAGTACTGAACTTAGGGCTGGGGCGTTTGACATTTTCAACAAAGATGACAAGGAGAAAGAGGGTGAGCAATAGAAGATAGAGGGAGAGAGAGCAAGAGGGTGATCGAGAGAAGAGAAACAGGGAAAGAGTGAGAGAGCGTGTGATTGCCCACGCCATCGTGACTCGTCGAAGGAGTCATCTGAGCTGCGACTGCCGTCGTCAACAGCCCGGGTTAATCGTGCTTATTTTAGAACATTTTGATCTCCCTTGTCTTCGTAGTCGCATTTTGTGTTTTTAGCGTTCCTCGAGTCACCTACGTCGCAACGCGACGCATCGGCCATTTTATCTGTGCTTCGTGTCTTCGTCGTCATGGGGAGGGATACTTAGTCAGTTGGACCCCCTCTCTTGCCTTTTCCCCTTTCACTTTTATGCTCAATTCTCCTTATCTTGTAATGGGGGGCCATTATATAAGAGCCCCCCTTAATGGACAATACCCTCCCCCCCCTCTTTTGTTGAGCATGCTTACGGCACAATTTGACCTCCCTTTATAAAGAATTAGACCAGGAATTTCGAGAAGTTGTTGTTTAATCGAGTTCTGGGTCTCACCCCCCCTCGTTCAGAGAGAAAGAAAGGGGAGGAGAAGAGGAAGAACGAGAAGGATATGAGAAAGGATTCTACTTGCTCACAGGTCGTCCAGCCTCCTGGTCGCAGGATGAGCATGCATGGATCTCTCGCTAGGCAAGCACGAGCTCCAAGCAATTCTCGGATGTCAACGAACGCAAGAAGATCCCCTCTGATGTGTCGCTCGAGCTCCGTTGCAGCAGGATGTTAGGGTGGCGACCCCCCAGCGCCGGTTGAACGAGCTCTACGCCTTGCATCGCAGTGGACGCCCGTAGAGCCTGACTCCGCTGGTCACTCAGTGGCGTTTCACTTCGCAAGCGGCTCGGTCGTTGGCCCACGGCACGGGCAGCCGCTCTATTCTGTCGGTCAATGGGCCATCGTGTTGTCGGGTGCCCACACTACACTCAACGCTCGGGTAAATTTGATCGCAACCGCTAATGTCAGGAAGTCTATTGGGAGATTCAGGCTCCTAGCGCGGGAACCAAGTGGAGGACCGTTGGGCGACCCCTCCCCATTCCCATTGATGCACAGGACCGCGTCTCCTCGGTGGGGTCACGTTAGTAGCCGCTGTCCTTCCCAGCGTGGGGTGAGTGTACCTGCAGGAGCCATCGATCACCCCCCCCTGCCATCACCAAGTTGCACGCCAACCCTGCGGAATGCTCTCGTGTCAAGCGCTCTTCCAGACAGTGTCCGGCCGCCTGGTTTGTTGAGTCCCACTGCTCATGACACTCTACCGTCGGGTGTTCGATTCTGGTTGCCATTGAGCTGAGATACCCCAGCCTACTCACAATATGCCGGCTAGCCCACTACTAACGTGGTTTTCCTCCGTGGATGCTAGTAAATTTGATCGACCGTTCACACCACCTCTGATAGCCGTGGCGCTACTGGTCCGTTATTCTGCCACAAAGGCAAATCATCTCGTTGCCGCCCCGCTCGCCATAGCAGCCCATCTTTATCGGCGTGTACTACCATTAGAGTCACGACTACAACCGGATGCTGGCTTGAGCCACGACTGCTACCACTCTCATCTCCTCAACCCCCCCTCCTCTCCAACCGCTCCTACGCTACACCAGTCTAGCCGTCAATGCTCTCTGGCATCCTTTCCACCACACTTGCTCTCACTGCCACCGTTGACAAAGATTCTGTACGGCAAGCCGCACTCTGACGAGGTTTGAGAGGTCATTGTCGTCGTCACCTGGCAACCCCGTTCAAGCTCAAGGCTCGGTAACTCCCTCGACCCAAAGCCTGCACATATGACAGGTAGGACGCATTCATCGTGCATCATAGTCACATATACCCTATTATGGTTTTATTATCCGTTGGACGACGTCACCGTCGACATCCACGACACTATCTAGGTACCGAGCCATCATCCTCTTTACCAACCGGACAACATCCTGGATGACGTTCGTCATCAGGGTGATTGAGATAATAGAAAGATAAAGAGAGAGACGGTAATCAAGAGAGATAGAGGGTGAGGGAGAGAAGATAAAGGAGAAAGATAGAATATAAAGAGAGAAGAGAGAGAGAGAGGGTGGTTGACATAAGAGAAAGAGAGAGAGAAGAGAAAGAGACATTGATCAGAAGAAGTCAAAGTGGGAGAGAGAGAGACGATGATTGACATAACAGAAAGAGAAAGAGAAAAAGGAGAGAGCGAGGGGGGCTTGAAAAGAGAAAAAGGAAGAGAGAGAGAGAGAGAAAATATAGAGGATGATCTACAAAAGCCAAAGAGGATGATCAAGAGAAGAGAGATGGAAAAACGTAGGCCAAGGAAGGTAGAGAGAGAAGCACGTACCTTTTAAAATCTAATGCTTTGAATATTTTAGTTGATATTAGACCTATTCATGAATTTATACTCTAAGTGGTGTCTCTCATGTTCCTCTCCATGTGAAGTCAAAGGCCCTCTTCTAATTAAACCCCCATCTTCTTTTTCATTTACTCCCTCCTGCTCCCAACCATCTCGTCTCCTACATTGATCTGGCTTTTAGTATTCCTTATTTTTTTGACTTTGTCTTTGTTCCTGGTTTACCTTCTATGATTCATGGATAGCGCTTTGTACCTTCCCCCTTTTTCTAATTTCTTGTTTATTTTTCCTATGGACCTTATAATACTTGCTTTGAACATTATCGTTCATATAAAAATAATAACTTCCATCTGAACTTATTATATTATGTGTGAATTTTTTTTAATCATATTTTATCATACTTTTATCTTCCTATTATGATTTCAATAGTATCCTTTTTCTCTACTAGCCATTATTTTTTTCTAAAATCCAACTTATGTGATACATTTTGATTAACTTTAATATATATATTTATGAAGATTGAGTAAAAAGACAGGCCACGGGAGATGCCTATTACTATTAATATTATGAATATACTTTTTAAACATTATGGTTTGGAAAGGCAATAAATTTATATCTAACCCTCTGATATTCTAGATCTGTTATGCTCCTTGCATCTTAATTTACTTGGATATATATTATTTTGTCTCTATTTCCATCGTTTCGTAATAGTGGTATCTATTTTTCTTTGCAACTAGTAATTGTGAAAATATCTGAAATTATCTGTTAGCCCGCATGGTGTTTTCTATTTGATTATGTTGCTTGTGTGTATATATATGTGCAATATCTCCTATCACATATTATTTGATTACTTCTCCACCCTCCCATTCCTAAATTTTCTATTATTTTTTCCTAATTTATCTAAAGTATCTTACAATTTGTTTTTGATTTGCATCGAGTTACTTACACAGACAAAGTAGAAAAACGGTAACCAACAACACCAACTTAGTGTCCCAGCACCATTGCTTTCTATTGGAGTATGTTCCCATGCAGAATTGTTCGTTCATCTTTCCCCCTAACCATATAGCTATTTTGTTCCCTTTTTGTGTGCAGGTTCCGTGGGTATTTATGGACATCTCTCTACACTTATGATATTATATTTTATGATTATGCGGTTTTGTGATTTCGTATGTGTTCTAGTTGCGTAATTTTATTTCACATACCACGCTTGGTTCAGAAACTTTTATATTGTTTTAGTTGTTCAGCTTGATTTGATAAGTATGATTGATTTGCTACACTCTAACTTCACTTTTCATAGGTACAGTTACTGTGATATTAAAAAAGGGGAAGCAAGAAGTGAATCTATAACATTTCAGGGAAACTACTTATGCTAGATGCATCATAATATCCTTGGATATATATTTTATCTCTCTTGCCCTCTTGAAATATAGTGATTTCTTTTCTTTCTCTGCTATCACTGATTATTTTGTTGCTCTTCATGTGCATCTTTACTGGTTATTCTATATATGACTTTTCACTCACTATGTTATGTTCTGTATTACTGCTTTTGTGCTTTTTTATTTGTTCCAACTGTTTTGTTAATTTCACTTTTTATACCATGATTGTTATAGAAACTTTACATTTTTTTAGTTGTTTCATATTGGTTTGTTTACTGTTTATTATCCAATACAATCGTGCTTTAATTTTTTGGGTACCTCTGCGGTAATATAAAATAAAGGAGCAATCAGGGTAATACATGATGTTTCAGGGAAACTGCTTAGCCTAGATGCACCTTGATACATTCAATATAGTTTTTTTTCATATCTCTTGTGCTACTGACATTTAGTGCTTTCTGGTTCTTCTTCGCCATCACCAATTTGTTTTGTTCATTATGTGCGCTGGTTCAATGACTATTTATAGATACGTCTTTTGCACAAATAGATTTTTTTATATTATCTGCTTATGCTAGATGCATCATAATATCCTTGGATATATATTTTATCTCTCTAGCACTCTTGACATATAGCGATTTTTGTTTTTTTCTTTGCTATCACTGATTATTTTGTTGCTCTTTTTTGTGTGCATCTTTATTGGTTATTATTTATATGACTTTTCACTTACTATGTTATGTTCTGTATTACTGCTTTGATGTTTTTTTCTTTCTTCCAACTGTTTTGTTAATTTCACTTTGTATACCAGGATTGTTATAGAAACTTTACAATTGTTTAGTTGTTTCATATTTTATGATTTAATTTAGATCATAGAAATTTATATAAATTGACAAAATATCCATAAAGCTCAGAAATTTTATATCTCACTTTTAAACTTACTTACTTCATTCCAAACTTAAGAAAAATTGTCGTCAATAGTGTCATGGCTATCTACCAAGCTGGGGGAGAAGAGCCACAAGCTACCTAGGTGGGGATCAGATTAATGATTTCATTCATTGGAGGGGGGAAATGATGATCTGAACGTCCGGCGTGACGCGATCGTCTTAATATATAAGGGGAAGGGTATGTGCAAACGGAGATCCCAAGTTGGGAGGATGGCTGGAGGACCCCACTAAACTCTGAGGGGAGTCAATGCAGCAAATACGAGTGCAGCAGACCAGGGAGGACGCAGACAAATTCCGGGTAAGGGCAAAGATAACTTCAATCCAAGGAGGTTGTTCATTGCCGACACTGCAGAATCGTGAAGGGCATGATGACTGACCACCACAATGGTAATCTGATCGAAAAACAGTCCCCACTTGAAGCTGATAGACAGAAAAGAAAAATGATGTACGCTGGGAGGGACTGTATTGAGTTGCAACTATATGGATGACTGGTTCCCTCCTTGATGATCAGGTCCACGATGAAGCGGTGGCTCGACGGGACTGAACAGACTTTTAATGCTCAATGACTTCATGAAAGCGAGTCTCTACAAAGACTGGTGAGGCTATAGAACTTTGGCAGAGATGGGGACCCGGTGGCGCACTCTTTAAAATGACGTAATTCCTGATGTAGAATGATCTTCTCCAAATGAAGAGGGCCCATGGAAGTCAATGCAACAAAAGAGTAGACTGTTATTTTCTCTAAAATTACCAACTTACTTCAACAATTTCAGATCTGCCTCCCCGCGTTCACTTTCCCCTCTTCTTGTGATAAAAAATGGGGAGGAGTGGTTATGGATGCCATGGTGGGATCCTATCAAGGGGGCACTTATAGGGCTTCCCTTTGAGAGGGTCCTTTAGGGGCAAATAATTCAACATGGGCTTTCTCCCCCCAAAGGTGCAAACGAACACACCAAAAAACAGAAACACAAACACAAATGGGGGAAGCCTGTACACACACAGGAGAGGGCCCCCCTACAATCAAAGATGACGAAAAGGATTTAAATGACGCAATGATGGGCCCATACGTGATGAATATGCCCTCATGACCGTAAAGGAACACGACACCTAACAAGATGATGCGAATGCAGCTTCCTCGAACTTGGTAGTAGGAACGCAAATTCTTCATTTCAACTCGAGCTCCGTAAAGTGGCTGGTGGTGAGTCCAGACAAGCTCGAAAGGATGGTCCTCCACCAGAAATGTAAATTTATATCAAATATTTCAAGATACTTCTAGCGTAAACAGTTTCCCTAAAACGTCATATATTGCCCTTATTGGTCCTCTCTTTATAAATATCACCATAAAAGTAACTACGACTGCAAAGGAAGATCGTGTTAATTCAGCTATGTCCATCAACACTTTCTATGAAAAGTGTTACAGAAAACCAAACTACAAAGCAATAGGAACAAAGAAAATAGCATGAAACTAGATAATGAAAACATAACATCACTAGTTTACAATATACATGTAAATAGCAACGGAACCATCAGACAAAAAGAACAATAAGATAATCAGTGAACCCAAATAAATAAAAGCAACATATCTTAAAAGAGCAACAGAGATGAAAAAACATATACGGGATGATATGAACATGCATATAGTGTAAGGAGGGCCCCTGTAACCCATGTATTGCCATTACTTCTGTATTGTGCTTTATCATAACCGCAAGTTACATAAGAACGTAAAGCAAAACAGTACCAGATCATACATATTAATCAAAACAATATGAAAAAGGAAAGCGATATAAAATCATCTAAAGCTAACAAGTATACAAAATAAAATAAATAAACGAAAGCATTAAAAAGATATATAGACCCAACCTGCTCACAAAAGGACTGAAAAAGTAATAAGTGATAACAAAGGAATAATAGAAAGCACTAAATGTCAATAGGACAACAGAGATATCAAACTGATGTTAAAGGATAGAAAAATGCATCGAGCATATGCAGTTACCCTGGTACATCCTTCTTGCTCCTCCATTTTTAGTATCCACGTAAATGTACCAGTTATTAAACCAAGATGAAAAAATTAAACAATAAAACAGTTATAAAGCAAGTATGGTATACCAAATAAAATTAAAACCATCGAAATCCACCAAACATGTGCACTAAGAAGCACAAAAATATAGTTAGTGATAGCTAAGGAAGAATACAAAGCACTATATGTCAAGAGGGAAATAGATATAACAAATTTATATAAAATATATAATGATGCATGTAGCATAAGTAATTTCCCTAAAACATCGTGTATTGCCCTTCTGATGTCTCTCAATATCTCATCAATTATTAAGAGTTCTTGAGCATTAAAGTATCAATTACATTCATTTAATCCATATTGGTTATCATTCATATGCATTATTTTTCCAACTTACTAACCCCACTTGATTCTTTGAATCAAGTGGATAAGATCTCACGTATTTGATTAATGAGTTCAGATATGGATTAAGCATCCAAAGAAAAATTAAAATTGATCAAGAGGAGCTGGCAAAAATCAAGAAGAAGAAAAAAAGCCCTAAAAGCTCAAAGAAGCCTGATTAAGAGAAACCTATAAATAGCCGCATAAGGGCTCATTCTAGGTTGTCCAGAATTTTTCTCCAAAGAGGCTAGGGCTTGGAGGAGAAGGGGTGCTGCAGACCCTCCAAGAGCTGTTGAGCATTGGAGTTGGGGAGAGAAGCAATCTGAGGAATAACCAAAGCAAGAAGATCATCGCCGTGCCGGCAGGGATGTGACACAAGGTTGGTGTGATTGCTGGGTTTCAGAAATTGTATTCTATTCCCCCTCAAGACAATCTAGGTTGGGCTGGAAGCTCTTGTCAAGGATCTTCCAGCATTCTTGATGCCGGACGTCGTCTCAACGGCGTCCGACCGTCACCGAAGGAAGGAACTCGGTGTCGGATCGCTAACTAATCGGGTTACGTCCACGACGTCAACCGATGGATATGCGGAGAACAGAAATATATGTATGACGATGACGAGGACAATGATTCTACAACGGTACGTGCAATGCGCAGACAAGCTACGAGAGCCAACCCGGAGCGGGGACGGGGTCGCCAAGCTGGGTCGGTCCAGCCCTCCAAGTCGTCCGAGGTGGGTCGAGGGCGCGCACGCCGTCGAATGGGGTAACTCCCACTGGAATGCTCACACGCGTCGGGGCGTCCCGACTCGTACCGGACAGGTAAGACGCTCGTCTTTGTTTCGTCGTTCTCTCAATCTGTCCCACTCACCTATCTAACCCGAGCGCGGTGGAGGCAATACGAAAGAATACTGACGGAAATAAATGACGTAAAGAGGCTAGGGAAAGCAGAGTACCTTCGTCGCGCTGGCGACGGGATTTTCGCACCAACTGGTTCCAGAGGAGTTGTCGGGTGCGCGGAGGTTGACTGGTGCGTAGGCGGCTGTGCGCAGTCAGCGCGGAGCGATGCGGGAGATGTGGTCGACGGTGGTGGCGCGCGATGGCCTTGGCGGCGCGTGATCAGCGCGGCGGCGGCGCGGCGTCTTGGCGGCGCAGCGGCGGCGCCTTGGCAGCGCGCGCAGCGCGTGGCGGCGGCCAGCGGCGCGCAGCGATGGCGCGCAGCCAGCGCGGCGGCGCAGCGCGGCGGCTTGGCAGCGGCGCAGCGGCGGCGCGCAGCGCAGCGGCGCGGCGGCGCTTGGCGGCGGCGGCGGCGCGCGGCGCGCTGGCGGCGGCGGCGCGCGCGGCGCGCGGCGGCACGCGCCGGGCGCGGCAGCGCAGCGCGGGCAGCGGCGGGCGCAGCGGTGGCAGCGCGCGGCGCGGCGCGCGCAGCGCGCTGGCGGCGGCAGCCGGCGGGCTGGGCCAGCGGCGTGGCGCGCGCGCGGCAGCGCGGCGCTGCTGGCGGCGCGCGCGCGCGGCGCGGTGCGGCGGCGGCCGGCGCGCGGTGGCGGCGGCCCTTCCTCTTTCCTCTCCCCTTCTCCTCTTCCTCCTCTTCTTCTTCCTTCTCCTCTTCTTCTTCTTTCTTCTATTCTTCTCCACGACCTGACCCTTCTTCTCAAAATACCATTCTTCAAAATTTAGGTCAAAGTAAGGAAGAGCACACCTCTTCCCTTATATATGGGTGAAGATGGCCCTTCCTTAAGTCCCATAACACAAAATAAAAGGGAGAAAATAAGCAAGAAAATAGGAAACGGGCTTGTCAGGCCCAACATAAAAAAAGGGGAAAGGGTTCCTCCCATGGGCCCTTCCCCGCTACACAATACGAATAAAGGAAAACTATAAGATAAAGTAACTGACTGTAACGGTGTGCTCGGTGGTCGGCGTCCGCGTCATGCCGAGAGTAACGGAATGCGGGATCTGTGTTGCTGCGCGGCTCGTCGTGGTGGCTGGACTCGCCTCGGTGGCGAGCTGGGTAGTGCCGGCTCCTCGGGTGCTGGGTCGGGGAAGTCCTGCTGCTCCTCTGCTGCTGGCTCGATGACGTCCGGTGGTGACGCGCCATCAACCCTCCCGGGGGAAGGACTCGACTCTGGCGAGTCAGGGTGGAGGATCGGCGACGGTGGAAGGAGGTCGGGACGGAGGCGTCGGAGCTCCTGTTCTGTAATCCACGTGTCGTCCGCGCAGGTGTGGCCCGCCCAACGTACCAGGAATCTCCTCGATGCTTCCCCACCTGCATGGTCAATTACCTCCTGCAGTACACAATCGATTGCCTCGTGCCTATCGGGTGAAACAATTGGGGGGGTGGTGTCGGCAAACTCACTCACGCTGAAGGGGTCTAGAGAGGCTGGGAGTGGGGAGGAAGAAGGGGCCCGCACTGAGCTAGGTCCGCCACATTGAATGTAGAGCCTATTCCCACGTAGGAGGAATTTCGACGACATACGCGTTGTCGCCCACTCTACGGAGGATCCGAACGGGCGGCGCTGCGAGCATGCAGCTTCGTTGCCGTCCCGGGAGAGTATCTCTCCGGCCTGAGTCTGACCATCACTAGGTCTCCCACGTCAAATGCTCTGGGTCGGCGATGCAAGTCGGCGGCTTGCTTGTACAATGCATTTTGCTGCGTGATCCTATCATGAATGCGATGATGTAATGCAGAGACATGCTGGGCAAATGCAAGTGCGTCCTCGGAAACCCTAACATGAGGATCTATGGGAGCTAGGTCTAGGGTCGACGGGTGCCTGGCCGTGGCGATCTCAAAGGGCTCAACCCGGTGGTTCTGTTCACCGAGGAGTTGTATGCGAACTCAGCGCGTGGTATGACAAGATCCCAAGACGCGAGGTGTTCGCCTACGAGGGAACGTAGTAGGTTGCCCAAGCTACGATTGACCACCTCCGTCTGACCGTCGGTCTGCGGATGGTAGGCAGTCGAGAACTTGAGCTTCGTGCCCAAGAGGCTCCACAGGGTCCTCCAGAAGTAACTCGTGAAGCGCACGTCACGATCGGACACGATCGAGGATGGCAGGCCATGGAGGCGCACGATCTCGGAAGAAGATCTGGGCGACCTTCACGGCGTCAGACGTCTTCGCGCAGGGCACGAAGTGGGCCATCTTCGAAAACCTATCCACGACTACCATGATGGAGTCGTAGTGCCTCGCGGTGCGGGGCAGTCCCAAGACGAAGTCCATGCTCACGTCGTCCCAGGGACGCCTCGGCGTCGGCAATGGGGTATAAAGTCCGCGCTCTTCTTGACCTGCTTGGACCAGGCAACCACACGGCCCTGGGCAACTATGTTGCCAACATCGCGCTTTAGGGAAGGCCAGTAGAATTGGCCTTCCATGGCGGCGATCGTCTTGTCGCGGCCAAAATGACCGCTAAGGCCTCCGGCGTGACATTCCCAAGTGAGGAAGTCACGTAGTGATGTGCGGGGTACGCACAATCTGTTCTTAGAGAACAGGTATCCGTCGATGGACATAGTCCTTGGAATCCTGGGATGGTCCTCGCCGGACTTCCGCGATGATGGGGCCGAAATCCGGGCAGTTATCGCACCCCTCTCGGATGGTCTCGAACCCCAAGACTGTCACCTTCATGACGTTGAGCACGTGAATTCTCCGGCTGAGGGCGTCGGCTACAACGTTGTCCTTGCCCTTCTTGTGCTTGATGACGAAGGTGTAGTCCTGTAGGTACTCGACCCACCTGGCGTGCCGATCGCTCAGTTTCTGCTGCGAGTGCAGGTACTTGAGCGCCTCGTGATCCGAGAAGAGCACGAACTCCGATGATAGGAGGTAGTGTCTCCAATGCCGTAAGGCTTGGATGACCGCGTAGAACTCCTTTGTCGACGTGGAGTATCGAAGCTTTGCATCATTCAGCTTCTCTGAAGAACTTCGACGGGTGGCCCTCCTGGCTGAGGACGCCCGATGCCGATACCTGAGGCATCGCATGTAACCTCGAACACTTTCCCGAAGTCGAAGCCGTACCGCGCCTGTGTCATCATGAGCTTTATCTGCTGGAAAGCTCTCTGCTGCCGGTGTCCAGGCGAACGACTCCTCCTTGAGGCAGTCGGTGATGGGGGCCGTAACGGAACTGAAATTCCGTATGAATCATCTATAGAAAGTCGCCAGTCCTATGAAACTCCTAACGTCGTGCATGTTTGCCGGGGTCAGCCACGACGTGATGGCCCGGACCTTCTCCGGGTCGGCGGCAACGCCCTGGGCGGACACGATGAACCCTAAGAAGGCAACCTCGGACGCAAGGAAGCTACACTTCTTGGGGTGGGCGTAGAGCTGCTCCTGCCGTAGGATGGTGCAGACCTGCCGAAGGTGGTCTGCATGCTCGTCTCTGGATCTGCTGTAGACGAGGATGTCGTCGAAGCGAGCGACCACGAACTTCCCTATGAAGGTGCGCAGTACCTGCGTTCATGACGCGTTGGAAGGTACTGGGCGCGTTGGAGGCCGAAAGGCATAACCCTCCACTCATATAAACCGTCCTTTATCTTAAAGGCGGTCTTCCATTCGTCGCCGGGACGGATCCGTACTTGATGGTACCCACTCCTCAAGTCTATCTTGGAGAAGATAGTGGATCCCGCCATCATGTCGAATAGATCCTGCACACGCGGAATGGGAAAACGGTACTTGACCGTTATCTTGTTGATGGCACGGCTATCGCAACACATGCGCCACGTGCCATCCTTCTTCGGCGCTAGGAGAGCGGGTACTGCGCAGGGGCTCATGCTCTCTTGAATGAGGCCCTTCCCCAAAAGCTCCCTCACTTGCCGTAGCAACTCCTCGTGCCGGCGGCTCCATGCGGTAATGCGGTAGGTTCGAGCGGCGCGCGGGCACCAAGTCGATGGCATGTTGTATGTTCCTCATCGGGGTAATCCGCAGTAGCTCTTCCGGGAAGACATCTCCGAACTCCGATAGGAGAGCCTCAACCTCTGGGGTGCGAGGGGTCACTGCACTGTCAGCAGGGACGTCAAGGGTGACGGCCAGACACATAGGTGTATCGTCACCCTCGCGGCCAAGGTCGCGAGTGAATAAGGGTCCTCGGACTATCACTAACCCTACTGGTCGGGTCGCGGCCGGCTTGCTGGCCGGCTTCGTGGTGTACGGGTGCCACGTAACTCGTCGCCCCTGGTGCATAAAGGAGCAGGTGTTCACGCGCCCTGCTAAGGTGACGTCGTGATCATATAACCATGGCCGTCCGAGGATGATGCTACCCACCTTCATGGGTAGTACATCACAGAGTACGTCCTCGGCGTATGTGTTCACCTTCAGGGGGACGCGGCACTGACGCTTCACAGATAGTGATGAAGCGTCGATCCACGAAACGTCGTACGGCGTGGGGTGCTCTATCGAAGTCAACCCTAAGCCGCTGACCATAGTATCTGAGATCGCGTTGATGCAACTACCGCTATCCACGATCACCTTGCACGCCTTGCCGTTGATCTTGATGTACGTGTAGAAGATCGATGTACGGGTGGCCGCATCAACGAACGGTGTCGGCTGTTGAGCGGCCCGTGGAAGTCTAGCGGAGTTGTCAACCCGCGGTGATATCCTATCTCTACTGCTGCCGGGTGTGTCGACAGCGATGTTGGCTAACGGCCGGACGGACGCACGGCCTGTCACGGGTGGGGCTCCTCGCGCCTCGATGATCTGGATGAATCCTATCTGTCCATCGGGCTCCTCGTACTCAAGGGCGCATTCCTCGTTCCGTGATAGTGGTCCTCCTGCACGCGTCGGCTCCATCGCAATAATCCTGTTCGGTTTCCCCGACATCAATCAAAAGTGTAGATGGGCATTGGTGTGCCCGGTGCCCTCGTCCTTGGCATTTGTAGCACGTGATGTGTGCTTGACTTGGTGCAGCGCTACGGGCCGGGGCATCGCCGGTCGAGGCCCGGGCTTGCGGGTAGACCCACTGAGGTGGTTGGGGTCGTTCCTTGGCCCCGGTGACCGGTGCGACCAGTGGTCGCGGGTAGGGTGGAACGCGGGTGCAAGCCGAACCGTAGGAACTCGCGGCGTGGTGTGCGCGTTGGGCGCCGGGGTGTCTTCGGCAGGCGGATCCATGTGTTCCACTAGGTGGTATGCCTCGTCGACCTCTGCCGGTTGGCAGTCAAGGACCTTGCTGCGCAAGGTGGGCCGAAGGCCGTGGGCGAAGAGGCCGATGATGACGCGGGGATCCTCCACGAAACGGCAACGCATCCGGCATTCCTCGAAAGCCTCGATGTACTCCGACACCGGGAGTCGACCTTGCTTAAGGTCGAGCCACGGAAGGAAGAGTGTCATCTGGTACTGACGAGAACGTGCTTGTTCCTTAGCTTCGCGCCATTTCTGCCCACGACATGATGGGCTGTCCTCGTCGTTCGGCCGAGAATTGCTCATTCTCCCAGAAGATCTTGGCTTGTCCGCTGCCGTGTCTCCGCGACTTTCGACGCAAAGGTCGCCATCCATCCTGTACCACCTGAAATACGAGTTCATTTTTGATTCCCAGTCAATGAACTCCTTGGGCTTCCTCGAGCCCTCGTGACGGTGCGCCGGGCGCCGCACGCCTCTGGATGCGTGCACGATGCTCCTCGCCGGCGCTGTCGTCATCATAGTGCCGCCGGGCACGGGTAGTCCTCGTCGCCGCGGGTCCATGGGGCGACGGGCGGAATGGGTCGTGTCCGCGTCGCCCCGTGGTAGGGACGACCATCCGCGGTGCTCGGTCCCCAGGCACCGGGCGATGTGGTGGTGGGCATGCACCGTCAGCCCGTAATATGGCGGGGTGGCGGCCCTGGCTAGTCCTCGCGTCGTGCCGGTGGCTCGTCGAACCGCGGACCACGGGGAGGAACGGGGTCGAACCGACGAGCCGGATAGTCACGGCTCGGGTCGCGCTCGTACTGACGTATAGGGAGATCAGGTCGAGCATAAGGGACCCCGTCGTAGCCACGGGTGTAGTCGTCCCGCGGGCGATGCATGTCCCAAGCGCGGACATCCTGTGGGTCGCGCACGGGCTCCCTAGCTAGGCGTACCGGTGGCGGTACGCCGTAAAACGGGCGATCAGGGACCTCGTAATCATCAGCAAGGTCCGGGTCGGGGTGACCACGGTATTCGGGTCTACCAGCCCCGTAAGGGGGGCGAGGGGGGCCTCGTGCAACCGGTCCCGCCTCAACTCCGTGCTCGGACACTCGGGTGTCGGCGAGCATCCGCTCCAAGCGCTCCGTCCTAGCTGCCGATGCGCGACGTTGAGCTCCTTGGTCTTCCGGAAGTTCTTCTCTTGGCGGGTACTGGCGAGTGGCGCTTCGTCGTCCTCGTCCTCTACCCCGTGCAGGGGTCGCTCTAGGGGAGTACTCGACGACGGGAGATTTCCCGTGTGGTCGTCGCCTCGTGGTATCCCGGTCTTCGTAGTCACTCGATCGGGAGTCGTCGAGGACGCGCGGTGTGCCGCGTGGGGAGTGCTGGGATCGGCGTGAACCACCGGGCGATGCCGGTGATTTCGATGCGCCTGGAGCACCCGTGACGTCGGGTGGGACCGGCGTGTCCTCGATATGGGGTAAGGTAGGTTCCGCAACCGGCGAGGCCGGTTGAGGTCCCGAGAGGGCAATCTCGTTGCCTCTCTCGTCTCGCGACGGTTCGACTCGTCGCGGGGAGGTAGAACCTCCGCGTTGCGCCATCCGTGCGGATCGCGTCTCTACGGCCATTCCCTGGGTACCGATATGGATGCACGTAAAATCGATGGATGCGATGCACTAGATGCGATGCGATGCGATGCGATGCGAAGTCGGAGACGTGCTGTGGGCGACCACAGCCGGGCTCTGATACCAATTTGATGCCGGACGTCGTCTCAACGGCGTCCGACCGTCACCGAAGGAAGGAACTCGGTGTCGTATCGCTAACTAATCGGGTTACGTCCACGACGTCAACCGATGGATATGCGGAGAACAGAAATATATGTATGACGATGACGAGGACAATGATTCTACAACGGTACGTGCAATGCGCCGACAAGCTACGAGAGCCAACCCGGAGCGGGGACGGGGTCGCCAAGCTGGGTCGGTCCAGCCCTCCAAGTCGTCCGAGGTGGGTCGAGGGCGCGCACGCCGTCGAATGGGGTAACTCCCACTGGAATGCTCACACGCGTCGGGCGTCCCCGACTGCATCGACAGGTAAGACGCCGTCTTTGTTTCGCCGTTCTCTCAATCTGTCCCACTCACCTATCTAACCCGGCGCGGTGGAGGCAATACGAAGAATACTGACGGAAATAAATGACGTAAGAGGCTAGGAAAGCAGAGTACCTTCGCCGCGCTGGCGACGGGATTTTCGCACCAACTGGTTCCGGAGGGGGGAGTTGTCGGGTGCGCCGGAGGTTGACTGGTGCGGAGGGGCGG
Source organism: Wolffia australiana (assembly GCF_029677425.1). Classification (NCBI taxonomy): domain Eukaryota; kingdom Viridiplantae; phylum Streptophyta; class Magnoliopsida; order Alismatales; family Araceae; genus Wolffia; species Wolffia australiana. The sequence goes on from NC_135853.1 coordinate 2,691,162, forward strand.
CTGTGCGCAGTCAGCGCGGAGCGATGCGGGGAGATGTGGTCGACGGTGGTGGGCGCGCGGTCGGCGGCGGGCGGCGCGTCAGCGCGGGCGCGGGCGGCGGCGGCGGCGCGGCGCGCGGCAGCGCGCGCAGCGGCGGCGCGCGTGGGGCAGCGACGGCGCGGCGCGCGCGCGGCGCCGGGCGGCGAGCGCTGGCGGCAGCGCGCGCGCGCGGCGCGCAGCGGCGCGGCGATGGCGGGCGGCGGCGCTGGCGCAGCGGCGCGCGGCGGCGGCGCAGCGCGGTGGCGCTGGCGGCGGCGCGCGGCGGCGGCGCGGCGACGGGCGCGCGGCGGCGCGCGCGGCGACGGCGCGCGGCGGTGGGCGCAGCGGCGACGGCGCGCGGCGATGGCGCGCAGCGTGGCGGCGGCACGCGAGGCCGGGCACGCGACCGGGCGCGGTCGGCGCGGGCGCGGCGGCGCGCGCGCGGCGCTGGGACGGCGCGCGCAGCGCGCGCGGGGCGGCGGCAGGCGGTCGGGCGCGCGGCGCGGCGCGCAGCGGCGGCGGCGGCGCCGGCGGCGCGGCGGGCGGCGGCGCGGCGCGGGCGGCGCGGCGGCGCGCGTGGCGGCGGCGGCTGCCCTTCCTCTTTCCTCTCCCCCTTCTCCTCTTCCTCCCCTCTTCTTCTTCCTTCTCCTCTTCTTCTTCTTTCTTCTATTCTTCTCCACGACCTGACCCTTCTTCTCAAAATACCATTCTTCAAAATTTAGGTCAAAGTAAGGGAAGAGCCCACCTCTTCCCCTTATATATGGGTGAAGATGGCCCTTCCTTAAGTCCCATAACACAAAATAAAAGGGAGAGAAAATAAGCAAGAAAATAGGAAACGGGCTTGTCAGGCCCAACATAAAAAAAAGGGGGGAAAGGGTTCCTCCCATGGGCCCTTCCCCCGCTACACGACAATACGAATAAAGGGAAAACTATAAGATAAAGTAACTGACTGTAACGGTGTGCTCCGGTGGTCGGCGTCCGCGTCATGCCGAGTAACGGAATGCGGGATCCTGTGTTGCTGCAGCGGCTCGTCGTGGTGGCTGGACTCGTCTCGGTGGCGAGCTGGGTAGTGCCGGCTCCTCGGGTGCTGGGTCGGGGAAGTCCTGCTGCTCCTCTGCTGCTGGCTCGATGACGTCCGGTGGTGACGCGCCATCAATTCTCCAACTGAACTTGTTCTGTGTTTAATCAGTTTGAAGTTTTGTTGTTCAGAAAACATCTTCTTTCACTTCTTCCTCATTTGATTTCATCCATACCTTGACACGCCCTGCTCAATTGCTTCTCTGTGCAATCCCCTTCAAAGTCCCGCTCAGCTGGGAAGAGCACAGCCCAAGCTGTGCCCAGCTTAACCACGTCCTGCAGGGATTGAACGCAGCAGACAAATAGGTGCACCGCACCTGTTTGCTTGTCTACACAGAGAGCGCTGCACGGAGGAGTTCTTCGTGCAGCATCTGTGAGCCCCAACGCGCAGGAATGCCGTGCGTAGGGAACCCACGCACAAGGAAACCCGTGTGCAGGGAGCCCGCGCGCAGGAAGAACCTACGCGCAGGCAAACGCCGAGCGCAGAGCCGCACTGCGGGCGGGTACGCCCGCGCGCAGGAAGCATGTGCGTGCAGACGCCCGCGCGCAGGCAGCTGCTGCGCGCAGAGCCGCGCCGCGAGCAAACACTTGCGCACAGGCCGCCACCTGCGCGCAAGGTGTTTGCTCCCTTGCCTCAAAGGGCGCAGGCACTCCGCGCGCAGGCAGCTGTTGCGCGCAGAGCCGCGCCGCGAGCAAACACCTGCGCACAGGCCGCTACCTGCGTGCAAGGTGTTTGCTCCCTTGCCTCAAAGGGCGGGGGTGAACCGTCAGCTAGAAATCCTCAGCTGACGGTTCTGCTCAGTTAAGTTTTACAAAAATTATTCTGTAGAGCTTAACTGAAGACAAATTAAACTGAATTTAGGACTCTAAATATGACTATACATTAAACTGGAAAGAGATTACTCTTGATTGTCCGCTCCCTCTAGATGGACACCCCACTTACCCTAAGGTTGTGAGGTTATTAATTTGTGTATAAGCTCTATCCTCACACGATTTAACTGATAATTAATCAGTAAAACACCCTAAATTTGAGCTTATCGCCTTCGTGCGCGTATCTGTCTTAATGTAACTACAAGTACCTATTAAGAGAGACGGAATGTATCAGATCATAAATATTAGTCAAAACAAGATGAAAAAATTAATAATATATAAAATTTCCTTAAACAAGGTTGGTATAAAAATAAAAATTTTTTAAAAAGTTGAACAAAGACAAAAGCGTAAAAGCAAATAATAGAAAGCATAATGTCATTAGTGAAAGTTTGTTTTAGGATAGCCAGTAAACCTTTACGCATAAGGAGTAGCAAAATAATTAGTGATGGGAATGAATAGAAATACTATAACTCAAGTGGGCAAGAGAGATGTAAACATCTATACCACAGGATATCAAGATGCATCCAGCAAAAGCACTTGCCCTTTAATGTCATGCACTGTTGTTCTTGCTTTAGTGTTTTTTACTATAACTTTTAAGGTATGTGCATAAACTGACTCAATCCAGCGTGGTATAGAAAATAAAACGATGCCCCAATTGGAAAAAACATTAAGGAGACCATCAAAATATACCATCGTTAATGCAAAGCATACCATCAAAATATACCAAGAAAAAAACATACCATCGTTAGTGCAGATATATATATATATATGGAAATAACCATCAAAATATGCACACAAAGGAGCAACAAAACATTTAGTGGTAACAAAGAAAAATTTAAAGGAACAATATGTCAAGAGTATAAGAGAAATGAAAAAAACTATAACAAATGATATCAAAATATGGAGTTGCCCTGAATTGTCGTGTATTTGCCTTCTTGCTCCTTTGTTTGATAATACAACCAGAAAGGACATTATGAATCTGAAATACAAATGTATTGGAAATACAATATGTATCAAAAAAAAATTGAAACAGCTAACACGATAAAAACCAGTCATAAGCAACATGGTATTAAAAAAATTAGGATATAAGTGTAATAAAGATAAAGCATTAACCCATATAATAAAACCATAACATCATTTTGTGATAGATCTATAAATCGCCACTGAACCTGCACACAAAAATATCAACATAATCATTAGTCATAAAAAATAAACACATACATAACTATAACTCAAGAGGGAAACAGGGATTAAAAGATCTTCATCGAATGATATCGAGATGCATCTAGCATCAGCAGTTGTGCTGAAATGTCATGGACTTGCCTTCTTCCTCCATTTTTATTATCACCCTACCGGTACCAATGGAATAATGTATTAGTTCAACTATATCCATAAAATTCAATATGAAACAACTACAAGAGTATATAAGATTCTATTACAAGCCTGGTATAAAAGATTTAATTTAAAACATTAGAAACAAAATAAAAGCATGAATTTAAAGAATAAACACATAACATTGTTAGTGCAAACATATACGTAGAAATAGCTCCTCGGCCTGCACACAAAAAAGGCAAAAAAATTAATAGTGGTAATGAAGAAATCATAGATAGCAGTATATGTAAAAAATGGACAGAGATAAGAAACTTTATATTGAAGGGTATCAAGATGGTTATTGAATACTTTTATGCCCGAAATCATCATGTATTGCCATTTGTGGTCCTCCGTGTTTTAGCATTCCAGTAAAAATTACTCTGAAAGTATAGGAATAATATATCAGACTAATAAAACTGATCCCAACAAGATAAAACAACTTAAGTAATATAAAAGCATATAAAGGAAGCGTGGTGTACAAAAAGAAACCGGAACAGAAATGAAAGCACAAAACCCAATAATGAAAAACCTAATTGTCTATCTAGAAATATCAACAGGATCTGTAAACAAAAAGGCAACAAATTAGTTCTTGATGCAAAAGAAAAAATGGAAGCACTATATCTGAAATGGGGGAGAGAGATCTACACTAGATCATATCAAGAAGTATCCAGAGTTAGCAGTTTCCCGGTCATGTGTGGCCCTTCTTGGTCCGGTGGTTTTTAATATCACCGTAAATGTATCAGTGAAAACCGAACAAGAATGTATCAGATAAATATTTTTTATCAAAACAAGATGAAACAACTAAACAAATATATACATACATAAAGCAAGTGTCAGCATAAAATTTAAGCACAATCTGGAACAAATCATAAAACGAAATTATAAAAACCACAACATCGTTAGTGAAAGCATATATCCAGGAAAAGCCATCCAATCTGCACATAAAATGAGCAACAAGATATTTAGTGACACTACAGAAAAAATAGAAAAGCATTCTATGTCCATAGAGCAAAAAAGATGAAAAAAACTTATATCTAAGATATGAATATGCATCTAGTGTAAGCAGTTACCCTTAAACGTCATGCATTGTCCTTCTTGCTCCTTTGTTTTTATCACTGTTAGGAAACAAATGAAAGTAAAGTAAAATGTATCATAAATATGCTATTTGAAAAAAGAAGGTAGAACAACTAAAATCATATAAAACTATCTAAAGCAAGTGTGATATGAAAAATAAAATAAGAATAATTGTTACAAATATGAAAGCATAAAACCAAATAATGAAGAAGACAACATTGTTACTGTAAAGATATGTCTATAGATAACCACCAAACTCTGCACACAAAAAAGAGTTAAAAAAATAGTTAGTATTAGGAAAATGCACTATATGTCAAGAGGGCAATAGAGATGAAAAAAAACTATATCAAGCGATTTGAGTATGCATCTAGGATATGCAGTTTCCCTCAATGGTAATGTATTGCCCTTATTGCTTCTTTATTTTTAAATATCGTTGTACATGTACTTATGAAAGTAAAACAATGACCTATCACATCAATAATATTTATGAAAACATCATGACAAAACTAAAATAACATATAAAATTATAAAGAACGAGTGTTAAACAAAATAGAAGTAGAAAACCATCGGAACAAATATAATGAAAAACCAGTTAAAAACATAACATCATCATTGCAAAGATAAATCTAGATATCGACACCAAGCCTAAACACAAAAAGAACAATAAAATAATCAGTCATAGGAGATAGAAAATTGGACGCATTTTATGATACAAGGCAAACATAGACTAAAACATCTATATCAAAAGGATATTAAGATGCATATATCCTAAGATTGGTATACACATTGATACCAAACCTGGCATATCATATATTGCTCTTTTGCTACTCTGTTTTTTAGTGACATCACAAAGGTACCTTTGTAAGTAAAGCAATAATGTATCAGATCAATAATACTATTCAAAGGAATATGGAACTAGTAAAAAAGTATATAAGTTTCTAAAGGAAACATGGTGCACAAAATAATGAGCAATTGGAACAAAGAGAAAAGCATAAACCATATTTCAAAAACCATTATATTGGTAGTGTAAATAGATATCTAGAAATAGACCTCTAACCTTCACAAAAAAGAACAAAAAAATAGTTAGTGATACCAAAGAGAAAATATGCAGCGCTATGATTCAATAAGGGAAGAAATATGAAATAATATATGTTAAAGAATGCCATGATGCATGTAGTGTAAGCAGTTGCCCGGAATTGTCATGTATTGCCCTTCTTGCTCCTTTCTCTTTTACTATTACTGTAAAGGTATCTATGAAAGTAGAGCAATAATGTATCTCATCACTAATATTCGTCAAAATAAGATAAAACAACTAAACCAATATAAAAAGTATCTAAAGCAAAGGTGGTACAGAATAAAATTAAAAGAGAATATAAAACAAAGACAGAACCGTATAACAATATAATTAATAAACATAAGATCGTTAGTGCAAACAAGAGGAACAACAGAATAATAAGTGATGCCAAAGAAAAAATATAAAGTACTATACGTTGAGAGGGCAAGAGAGACGAAAAAATTTAAACAGAAGATAACAAGATGCATATGGTGTCAGCAACTGCCATTCAACGTCATATACTGACCTTCTTGTTACTCTTTGTTAAAATATCATCGTGACGGTACCTATGGATTTGAATGAAGAATGTATTAGTTCAGTTATACCATGAAAACAAGATGAAAAAACTAAATACTTATTGAAGTTTCTAACCTAAACCAAGTATACAAAATTAAAGTTAAAAAGAATTGAAAAAAAATAGAAGAATATAACTAGATAACCAAAACATAACAGCGATAGTGAAATATATATGTCTATAAATAATAACGGAACCTGCCCACAAGAAAAACATCAAAATAATTAAAGCTCCACAAGAAAAATATGAGGCAATACATCTCAACATGCAAAAAATATGTAAAATTATATCAAATATCAAATATATCGAATATATCAAGATGCTTCTAGCGTAAACAGTTTTTATAAAATGTCATATCTTGCCTCTAATTGCGCATCTCCTTTTTAATATCACCATAAAAATAACTACGAATGTAAAGGGAGAAGTTGTTAGATCAGTTATGTCCCTCAAAAAAGTACGATACCAGTAAAACAACAAATATGTTTCTAACCAATGCCTCCTACAGAAGATTAAATTAAAAATCATTAGTACAAAGATACCAGCATAAAAGCAGATAATAAAAAACATAACATATTTAGTGAAAGGATGTTAGCAGAAAAAGCTACTAAACCTACCTTAAAAAAGAGTACCAAAGTTATTGGAGTTGTGAAGGAAATTACAGAGAGCACTATATGTCAACGGGGAACATAGATAAAAACATTTACATTGAATGGTATCAAGATGCTTATGGCCCAAGTTATCGCACTAAATCATCATCTATTGCCCTTCTTTCTCTTATGTATTTTAATATCAACGTAAATGTACCTATGAAAGAAAAGCAATAATGCATCAGATATATGATTTTCATTAGTACAATATGAAACAACGAAAAAAAGAAAAACTTTCTAAATACAGTGTTTATAGAAAATAAAACTACAAAACAATAGGTACAAAGAAAATAGCCTGTAACCCAGATAATAAAAAAAATAACACCATTAGTTTACATGCATACATATAAATAGAAACCAAACCTGAAAAGAGAAAGAACAATAACCCAATTAGTGAAACTGTAGAAGAAATATAAAGCACCATATCATAAAAGGGCAAGATGGTAGAGGACCATTGAGAAGACACATGTCAGATTCGTCCGCAGTCACACTTGTCGTTGTCCCCCTTCTACCTTGGCAGTTACATCCACGAACAATCCTATTCACACTGCACTTCCCCACGAACCCGCATCGGCCAAAATAATCATTTCTCACCACTTGTCGGTTCCTATTTGGGTTGATGAAATTGTAACGACAGCCAAATCTTGGTGATCGATGATAAAATGATTCATCACTGTGCAGGCGGGCGATCTTACCACCCATGACTGCCTCTTCCTCTCAGTGGTACCCTCTGTTAAACGATACAGTCAACAGAGTCCATCCGGCCATTCTATATGGTGTGCCTGGAGTCGCGCATGCATGAACCCCGCCCTCTACTGATTGCTGGATCGACACCGACCACTACTTGATAGTTAGCTACGCACATCCCTATCACAGATCATTCGAGGTAGAATATATTTATTCTTCTTTTGACTCAGGTTCCATCTACAACCAGGCCAACAGCTCAGATCTATTGGAGGAATATCTACCTCTTCTTCTCAGGAATCAAGCTCCATCTAGGGCCAGGACAACCGCTCATGTTACATCTATCCCTCAACTCCCCTCTATTTTCAGTTTAAATTACCTGCTCTAGTGCCAATTTCATTGTTCTTCTATCGCAGAGAATATCATAAATTAGCCACCTTGTCCTTGGAAGTAGAATTTTCTCCGCTCTTTGTGTCGGATAAGTATTAAATCCCCATGGAGGGCGGAACATCTACTGGCAGTGGTTGCTCACTCCACCTTCATTAGTGTTTTAGTCGTTCCATGGGTATAGTTCAGGGACGGGAACGGGACAGGACGAGGACAGTTCGGGATGAATTTCATCCCGTCAAACGTCCTACGTTAGTGTAAGGACGAAGGACGGGATGATTTTTTGTCCCGTGATAGAAAAACCGTCCCGTCCAGTAAGGGCGGGACGGTTTTTCATCCCGTCTTCACACAAAATCATCTCGTCCTTCATCCCAGACGAAAAAATATATTGCGGGAAAAATAATAAATCACCCGACGGGACCAGATTTGGAGCCCTAAATCTCTAATCTCCATCCTCCACTCTCCACGCTACAGTCTCCAGTCTCCAGTCTCCGGTCTCCAGTCTCTACTCTTCACTCTCGCTCGCCTGACAGATTTAGGGTATCCACTAGAAGGCTGTAACTCTAAAGGACGGAGGAAGCACTCTGGAGGCTGAACTCGGGAACTATCACCCGTCGTCTTATTCTGAAATGTGAAGTCTTCCAGCGGGCACAGGGCGCTCTTCCGCAGCTTCTTTGACATCAAGGTATGTTCTCAACTCTTTCTCTTTCAATGGCTTTATTATTATGTCGTTGTGTTGCATCCCATTTTTCTTAGCTTGATTGATGTCATTTCTCTGAGCCATTAAGTGCATTTATGTTGTGAACTCATGATCATCGCTTGTGTGCTGTGTGTAACTCCTTTCTGTTGTGTAACGCATCGGTTTTCCAGAAGCCGTGCTTATAGTTAGCAAATCCATTTTTCTCCTGCGTTGGCCAGAAAAATGGGTCTGGAATGCTTAGAACGGTTGTGTAACGCACTCGTTTTCCATTTAATAGATACCTATTTCCTTAATAGCTAATTAATTGTTCGAGGGGATGGTTGTGCATGATGGGGGCTTTCATACATGCCAACGGTGAGGTATCGCTTAATTGCCGACTCGCATAATAAAAGATTTCTTGATTTCTCCAATTCAATTTCCTTGTAAGGTTCTAGGAAATATCCCTTATCCACTGAATCTATCTCCCTTCTAAGTCCATTGAATCGATCTTCCGACTTTATCTCCTTTCAAACTCCATTGAATCTATCTCTGAACGAGTCTTCTTCCAAAGTCTACTTAATCCGTCTCCTATTCCTCACCATACAATAACTATCGCCATGACCAGGATACAGCTGTGCCCATGGAAATCAAAGTTTATCTCCCCTCATATGTGCTCTGTTAAGGATTCATCCTCAATACGCATCCGTCATTACGAATTTTAGCCGTTGTTTATGCTTGACGTTGTTCATAGACTCCTTAACATCGAGCTATGAGATTGTCTATAATAAGCATCGTTTCTTAGGTGAGCCAAACGACAATGAGGAGGGAAAAATAATAACTTCTCTTGACGTCAAGGTATGTTCTCAGCTCCGTCCCACCATCTTCGCTGCGGTTGTAAGTGTCTGTGATCTTGTCCATGACCACTCTTTTTTCCCCTTGTCCATATCTGGTCCCAGCAGAATGGATTTCCTTTAGTGGATAATAAAAAAATTGAGAAGTTGAAGAGTATTTTAAACTTCATTTAAATATCCTAAATCTGATTTTTACAACCCTAAGTCCCGTAAAGTCTAGAGATCTTTGTATCCTTGCTCCTCCTCTGGATAAGATTCAAGTATGTTGTGTAAAAATCCTTTTCCAATATTGGTCTGCTCAGGTAGATATGCCTCATGCGGAGATCGATCGCAGGGGTAGAGGAGTGTTTAATCCTTGCGATACAAAATTACTCTCTTCTCACTAATTCCCAAGTCTGGTATGTACTACGGATATCTTTTTTTAATTCCTATAAAATCTTGAAATGAATGCTTCATAGTATTTGTGGTGGATCCCTCTGTCTTCAACAGTCTATCTTGTCTCTCCTCCTCCATCGCATCCCTCTCCTTCTTCATCATTCTAGCTTCTCTCTCCTATTTCTACATCTCCCTCTTCTCTCTAGATTGACCCATCCTGGCCTCGGCTTCCTCCGTAGAAAGCCCCCCCTAGAAGTTCTTAGTCGCTCCAACACTTCCTCCAAACGGAAGGCTCTACTGCTCATCAGATTCACCAAAATTACTCAGCTTTACTCCAACACTTCATCCAATGGAAGGCTCTCATGCTCATCAGATTCACCAAAACTGGTCAGTTTTACTCCAACAATTCATTTGATGGAATCGTTAGCAGAAGGCATCCATCTCGCCACACAGTTTACGTCCGATGTTTTAACGCTTGCTCCCCATTTGTGGGACGAGTACTTTGCAAGTACACGGGAGCCGCAGCCTAGACCAACAGCTATGCCTCAATCATCATTGACACCCCAGCACCACGCCGAGTCCTGCGAGGATACCCTTTATTGTAGTTGATACATTCCGCACCGTCATGTTCGTCTGCTCCTCCAACACCTGGCCTATCATCACCCAGATGAAGACGTCATCAACATTACCTCGGATTCGGAGTCCGACACCCCGAAGCCTTCCTTGAAGCCACCACCGGCTGAAATTTTCCTTCTGTCCCTAACAGTCCTACTTCCACATGGCACGCCTCGGCAGCACGCCCTTATCATTGAAAGTTCACACCGCCTTCTCTCTTGTTTGCGGCCCTTCCTTTTCGGGGTTCCAGATCCCCCCCAAAAGGTACCAGAAAATTGTTTCACGGATACTGCTTTTTGGGAAGCCCATAACTTTTCTCAGGAGATGATTGCCGTTGTATGAGTTATGGTAGCCCAACCTTTTCGCGACGACCACGTCATCACCGATGCACATACAACTACAGTCCCCTTGGCGGATAGCGGTGGCAATGGGTGGCTAGTCGAGTAACGACCATGCCATGTTCAAAACCAAGCTTAGTTGGTTAAAACATTTAAGACTAATGTTTGTTTAAATATCTCCAGTAATGGGGAAGAACACAGTTGTTGTTGAAGTGAAAGTGTTTTCCTACGTCTAGCGTTCTCCTCTCCTTATCCAGCGTTCTCTCTTCTCTCTAGCTTTATCTTTAGCATTTTAAATGAAGTTACCTATTGGGATAACGATATAATGATTATTTTTTACTAATGTTTTTACTCCTTTACTGCGTTTGATGGATAGCGATGGTATGAATTTTTTACGCCGATATATTATTCAACTTTATGGATCGCGGAGTTTGATTTTGGTTACGGAATTCCAGGGATTTCTGTAAATGTTCATTAAGCACCCATGGTAATGACAAATATATTTATGTATGAGGAAAATATCTGCAAGATTTTATGTGATTGCAATTATTTACTGAATTTCCTGGACAACCGAATTTACTCGTTAATGTAACTCACACGTACTTTATAAATGATTACGTCTTACTAATTGCCCAGGTAGAGTGATGGAATCCACTTTTGCTACTACCCCAAAATCGACGGCTACGGCTACGCCATCGATGTCCGCAGATTGCATCGCAATTGAGGTTGATGATAACCTATCAACTCGTAGCGGCATACGTAATCGGTCAAAAGTTTTAGATCATTTTGTTGAAGTTGGCCCCGATGAGTATCAGTGCACGCTATGTCAAGCAGAGAACCCCATCTGTAAGGTCGTCATTAGGAGGAATAAAGACAAGAGCACACATGTATTTTGGAGACATCTAGAGAAGGTGCACCGCAGATTTCACGATGAAATTAAGGGATGCAAGCTGAAGCAGAGAACCATTCTCCACTACGAACTACTCTCACGTAAGTTATACTTACACAGCATCACCAAGCGGCATCACATAAGTTATACTTATGGGTAATGTTGTCGCTAAGTCGGCGTCCAAAGCAATATTCATCCAAGCGGCAATATACGCGTCCGTGTACTCGTCAATGGCCACGTTCAACGCCGAGGCAAGAGCTCGATACGTATATTAACATCCCATGCAGTGAGGAGGAAGACAACCCCCTAGGTGGTGGAAGGATGTTGGGATGCGGTACTTGCCAAAACTGATAATAATTGTTCGCCAATTCCTCGCCGTCAATCCGACCAGCGCACCGGCGGAGCAACTTTTTTCAGTCGGCCGAGGCATCACAACGTACCGAAGATCACGACTTGATGCGGAGAGCATTGAGATGTTGATGATGCTTCGCTCATGGTTCTATCATGTAGAGCAGGAGTCCGACGACTCCGATGATGACTCCGATGATGATGACAGCTCGGGTGATGGTGGGTTATGCTCTATCGCTTTCCATTTTTTCAGAAACATGTTTCTCTTTTATTGACTCTCTACGATTCATGTTACAGAGTAACAGGGGAGACAATATGATCGCGACGTGTCATTTACTCACCACACATATCGTCATTGTAAGTACACTCTGTCCATAAACTACTATTTCAATCTCTCTCTCTACCAATTACTATTTCAATTTTGATTAAAAACAAATACTGAGTTAAATTTGTCTCAGGTTTGCTCTGCGAATTTTGCCGTAGACATGTTCTGATTATTCTTGAGCACCTACGGTGTACAGCAGTGGAACGTGGCGTTCAATTTTTCCTTAACAATTAGTTGAGATATGTTGATTTGTCTTGTTGCTCCAAGTCGATATTCTTCGGTATGACTCCATGACATGTGCATTTTCGTTGAGATATTCCACCATGAATTTATCGCTTAAATGAATTACACACTTTTCAATGCAATGACCAACCTCCTATAGAAATACAGAAACTCCATAGAAACAACACATCATCATGCAATATTCATATAAATATAGCGAAAACAAGATATTGTTCTTATTTCCCCAAGCTGGCGGATTGATAAGGGCGCCAGATTCAATCAAGAAGGGCACAAGCTTTCCCCCACTGTGTATGGCATTCAAAGCTACAAACAAGTCAAAGGCAATGCAATAAGATGAGTCAAAGTCAACGATCCTAGCACATAAGAACCTGGGGGCCCACGGTACTTACTGTCGCACCCACCAATGTGCTTCCCTCCGATGAACACACTCCAAACCATTGAGATATATGTTGGTTCAGAATTATTTTGTTATATATTTTAGTTCTTTTTGAGCAGTCAATTATAGCTCACAATTATCATTCCATGTACTTTCAGGAAGTGGCTGGCCTTTGGTCGGGAGGAGGCGGCTATGGTGTGGGTACGGTGCGGCTACGATGCGGCTTCGATGCTTACCAGTCTTCTGCATCGAATTATTCGTCCACTTCCTTTGTACTGAAAATACTATAAATACTTGTTGAGCATTTAAGTTGCTGTCTACAACTTTTTTGACTTGAAGAATTTAAAGCTTTGCCATTTTTATTTTTATTTACATGCTCAGATCGAGTGATGAAACTGAAGAAGGAGCAATATAAAAATTAATTAGGGAACTGCCCTTTTAGGTATCGGTTATCAATATTAGTTGACCTAAGTAATCAAAATTTAACCCATGAACATAATATTTTAATAGGTCGAGAATAATAAGTAATAGTGCAATTTCTTAGTTTTAACAGCAATACTACAATTAATTTCAAGGTATATATAATTAGGCATTCAAAATTCAACCCAACCCATACACATAATATTTCTCCACATCTATAATAAATGTTCATTTAGTAAATTACCCAAATTAATTTGATTCAATATAATGGAACTGACCTCAATTCTGATAATAATTAGTTTGTTGTATTAGGAAGTTTAGTTTAAATCCTAACCCTTACATTTTGTAGGGGATTAAATATTCCTTTTTCCTTTTTTTCGTCCAAATTTGTCCGTCAACCGTCCAAGCCTTTCGGTCGAACAAATTTTCGTCCCATGGGATGAAATTCATCCCGTCCCAAGGACCAACGGCCGATTTTCCATCCTAAAAATCATCCGACTCTCAGGGACGGGACGAAAACTTTGTTCGTCCGCGTCCTGCACTATATCCATGAGTCATTGGGAGCCTACCAATCCCTAGCATTTCTCATGTTATTTTTCCGGTCCTATCGTCCTATTCAATGGCAATCGAATACTCTTCATCATATTTAAAAGGTTGAATCACTTATGTATCATAGAGCAGTCATTTTATCCCTTGTGTTGTATCCCGACCAATGAAACTGTCGAGCCATTTTTTCATCACAAGAAAGATAAAAAAGCCTATACTAGAGGATATCAACATGCATATAGCGTAAGGAGCACCAAAACCCAGGTATTTCCATTCTTGCTTTATTGTGGTCAAATAAAATGACACTGTACCATTGAACGTAAAGAAAAAGGTATCACATCATATATATTAACCAAAAAAATAAAAAAGACTAAAACAACATAAAATCATATAAAGCAAGCAAGCATACAAAATAAAATAAAATGCGGAAACAATAGTAAAAGCACAAATCTATACAAAAAACAGAACACTGTAAGATAAAATTGATACATATATATATAGCGACCAAACCTGCACACGAAAAGACTAAAAAAGTAATAGGTGATAGCAAAGAAATAATGGAAAGCACTAATTTTCAAGAGGGCAACAGAGATGCAAAATTGATATCAAAGGATATAAAAATGCATCCAACATCTGTAGTTGCCTTGATGCATCATGTATTGTCATTTTTTCTCCAGCATTTTTAGTATCCCCTACTGTACCTATGAACAAAACAATATGGAACAATTCAAGCAAAATTAAATGAAAAACCATGTAAACAAAAGGTATAAGAATCAAACAAGTTAATAGAAAACATAGCCTAGTTAGTACAAAGGATCTGTAGAAAAAGCTACTGAATCTGCAAACAAAAAAGAGCAAAAACTAATTAGTGATAGAAAAAAAAAATTATAAAGAACTGTATATGTTGAGAGGGCAACAGAGATGAAAAAATATAAATATTACATTACATAAAGATGCGTCAAGCATAAGTTGTTGGCCTGAAATGTCATGTATTGCCGTTCTTGATCGTTTGTGTTTTAATATCTTCGTAAAAGTATCTAGGGAAATAAACTAAAATATATGAGAAAAATAATATTTGTCAAGAGAATATAAAATTGAGATATGGATATAGCAGCCAAACCTGCATGTAAAATGACTAACAAAGTAAGAAGCGATAGGCAAAGAAATATTAGAAATCACTAAATCTTAAGAGGGCAACAGAGATGCAAAATTGATATCAAAGGATATAAAAATGCTTCGAGCATATACAGTTGCCTTGGAATGTTCTGTATTATTTTTATTGCCCATCCATTTCTAGCATTGCCCTAATCGACATGTGACCAAAACAAGATGGAACAGTTAAAAAAATAAGCCAGTTTCTAAAGCAGGCGTGGAATACAAAATTATATGAATAAGGATTAAACGATATAATAAAAAATAGCATAATTAGTAAAAAGAAATCTGTAGAGAAAAATACCGATTCTGAAAACAAAAAAGAGCAAAAAAATTATTAGTGATAGAAAACAATTTATAAAAATCTGTATATGTCAAGACGGCAACAGAGATGAAAATATATGTATTATAGGATGTAAAGATGCATCTAACATAAGTTGTAGGCCTGAAATGTCATGCATTACCTTTCTTTCTCCTTTGTATTTAAAAATATTTGTAAAGGTACCTAGGAAAAAATGAAAGAATGTATGGTATCATTCATATTTGTCAAGAGAAATAAAATTGATATATAGATATAGCGACCAAAGCTGCACACAGAATGACTTACAAAGTAATAAGCGATAGGCAAAGAAATAATAGAAAGCAGTAAATGTCAAGAGGGCAATAGAGAGGCCAACTGATACAAAAGGGTATAATATGCATCTAGCATATGCAATTGCCTTGATACATTATGCATTGTCCTTCTTGCTCCTGCATTTTTAGTATCTCCCTAATGTACCTGTGATGAAAATAAGATGGAACAATTATAATAATAAACCATTTTCTAGAGCAGGCGTGGTATACACAATTAAATGAAAAACCATGTAAACAAAAGGTATAAGCATTAAAAAATATAATAGAAAACATCGCCTAGTTAGTACAAAGAAATCTGTAGAAAAAACTACTGAATCTGCAAAACAAAAAAGAGCAAAAATAATTGGTGATAGAAAACAATTTATAAAAAGATATATAGGTCAAGACGGCAATAGAGATGAAAAATATATATATTGTTGGATATTAAGATGTGTCTAGCATAAGTTGTTGGCCTGGAACATCATGTATTGCTTCTCTTGCTCCTTTTTATTTTAATATCTTTTTGAAGGTACCTAAGGAAAAAAGTGAGAATGTATGAGATCAATTATATTTGTCAATATAATATAAAATTGATAGATAGGGCCACCAAACCTGCACACAAAAGAACTATTAAAGTAATAAGCGATAGCAAATAAATGATAGAAACCACTAAATGTTAAGAGGGCAACAGAGATGCAAAATTGAAGGAAGAGCATATAAATATGCATTCAGCATTTATAGTTGCCTTGACAAGTCATATATTGATTTTTTTGCTCCTCCATTTAGACTATCACCCTAATGTACCTGTGATTTAAACAAGATAAAGAATAAGCCCATACACCAGTTTCTAAAGCAGTCCTGGTATACAAAATTATAAAAAAACCATTTAAGGAAAAGGTATAAGCATTAAACAAGATAATAGAAAACATATCCTAGTCAGTACATAGAAATCTGTAGAAAAAGCTACTAAACCTGCAAATGAAAAATAGAAGAAACATTTAGTGATAGAAAACAATTTATACAAGGCTGTATATGTAAAGAGGAAAGATCCAGATGAAAATATATATATTATTGGATATAAAGATGCGTCTAGCATAAGTTGTTGGCCTGAAACGTCCTGTATTTCCTTTCTTGCTCCTTTGTATTTTAACATCTTTGTAAAAATACATAGAGAAAAAAAAGCGAGAATGTATGAGATCAATTATATTTTTCCTAAGAAGATAAAATTGATCTATTGATATAGCGACCTAACCTGCACACGATAAGATTAAGAAAATAATAAGTAAGCAAAAAAATAATAGAGAGCACTAAATGTCAAGAGGGCAACAAAGGTGTAAAATTAATATGTAAAGGGTTAATAGCACAGTACATCCCAAACCATGTTTGCGAGTTAACCTTAGCTTTTTTTTTGGCACGGTATATCTCAACCTCACTAAGTCGTCTGCGATATATTCCGGTGATGATGTGGAGTCCATCGTGGCTGCCAGGTCGATCTCCCGCCAGATTTTTACCTGGCGGAACCCACTTGGGTGCCACGCTGGATTCCACTCATCACCGTGATATGTCTACCTGCCAAGGGTTTAACTTAAATAGAGAGAGAGGCATTCTGGAGAGAGAGAGGGAGACGTGCTAGAGAGAGGTTCTAGAGAGAGAGAGAAGGAGAGAGAGGTTCAGGAGAGAGAAAGAGAGATGTTCTAGAGAGCAACGCCTCTCTCTAGAACACCTCTCTTTCTCTCCCAAGAACCTCTCTCCTTCTCTCTCTCTCTCTAGCACGCCTCTCTCTCCCTCTCTCTCTAGAATGCCTCTCTCTCTTATCAGAAAACCCTTGGCAGGTTCTAGAGAGAGAAAGAGAGGTGTTCTAGAGAGAGAGGAGTTGTTCTCTATAACACCTCTCTTTCTCTCTCTAGAAAACCTCTCTTTCTCTCTCTAGAATGCCACTCTCTCTCTCTAGAACACCTCTCTTTCTCTCTCAAGAATGAGAGAGAAGGAGAGAGAGGTTCTAGAGAGAGAAAGAGAGGTGTTCTAGAGAGAGAAAGAGAGGTGTTCTAGAGATCAACGCCTCTCTCTCTAGAACCCCTCTCTTTCTCTCTCTAGAACCTCTCTCCTTCTCCCTCTCTAGTACGCCTCTCTCTCCCTCTCTCTCTCTCGAATGCCTCTCTCTTATCAGAAAACCCTTGGTAGGTTCTAGAGAGAGAAAGAGAGGTGTTCTAGAGAGAGAAAGAGAGGTGTTCTAGAGAGAAAGAGAGGTGTTCTAGAGAACAACGCATCTGTCTCTCTAGAACACCTCTCTTTCTCTCTCTAGAACCTCTCTCTCTCTCTCGCACCTCTCTCTCTCTCTCTCTCTCTCTCTCTCTCTCTCTCTCTCTCTCTCTCTCTCTCTCTCTCTCTCTCTCTCTCTCTCTCTCTCTCTCTCTCTCTCTTTCTCTTTCTTTCTCTCTAGCACGTCTCTCTCTCTAGAATGCCTCTCTCTCTTTAAGTTAAACCCTTGGCAGGAAGACATATCACGGTGATGACGTGGAATCCAGCGTGGCAGCCAGGTGGGTTCCGCTAGGTAAAAATCTGGTCGGAGATCCACCTGGCAGCCACGATGGACTCCACGTCATCACTGGGATATATCGCAGACGACTTAGTGAGTTTTGGGATATACTGTGCCAAAAAAAAGCTAAGGTTAACTCGCAGACTTTGGACATAGTTTGGGATGTACCGTGCTATTAACCCTATAGATTAATATAAAAATGCATTCAGCGTATGCAGTTGCCTTGACACATCACATATTGCTTTCCTTGTTCATTAATTTTTAGTATCACCCTAGTGTACCTGTGGTCAAAACAAGATGAAACAATTAAAACAATAAACCAGTTTCTAAAGCAGTTATGGTATACAAAATTAAAAACAAAATTATGTAAAAAAGGTATGAGCAAAAAACAAGATAATAAAAAATATAGCATGGTTAGTACAAATAAATATGTAGAAAACGCTACCCAATCTGCAAGAAAAAAAGAGAACAAAATTATTAGTGATAGAAAAGAAATTATAGAAAGCTATATATATCAAGAGGGCAACAGAGATAAAAATATTTTTATCATTGGGTATAAAGATGTGTCTAGCATAAGTTGTTTGCCTGGAACATCATGTATTGCCTTCCTTGCTCCTTTGTAATAAAGTATCTTTCTAAAGGTACCTAGGGAAAAAAGGCAAGAAGGTATGAGATCAATTATATTTGTCGAGAAAATATAAAATTGATCTATCAATATAGGAACCAACCCCACACGCAAAAGGACTAACAAAGTAATAAGCGATAGAAAATAAATAATAGAAAGCACTAAATGTCAAGAGGGCAACAGAGATGCAAAATTGTTATAAAAAGGATATAAAAATGCATTCAGCATATACAGTTGCCTTGACACATCATGTATTGCTTTTTATGCTCATCTATTTTAAGTATTTCCCTAATGTACCTCTGACCAAAACAAGATAGAACAGTTAAACCAAGAAGCCAGTTTTTAAAGCAGACCTGGTATACAAAATTAAAATAAAAATCATGCCAAAGGGATATAGGCATAAAACGAGATAATAAAAAACAAAGCATAGTTAGTAAAAATAAATCTGTAGACAAAAGCACCAAATCTGCGAGCAAATAAAGTTAAAACTTATTAGTGATATAAAATAATTTCAAGAAAGCTGTACATGTCAAGAGGAAAACGGAGATGAATATATATATCATAAGATATAAAGATGCGTCTAGCATAAGTTGTTGGCCCTGAAACGTCATGTATGGCCTTCCTTGCTCCTCTGTATCCTAATATATTCGGAAAGGTACCTAGGGAGAAAAAGAAAGAATGTATGAGATCAATAATATTATTTAAGAGAAGATAAATTTTATATATAGATATAGCAACCAAACATGCACACAAAATGACTAACAAAGTAATAGGCGATGGAAAATAAAAAATAAAGCACTAAATGTCAAGTGAGCAACATAGATGCAAAACTGATATCGAAGGATATAAAAATGCATTCAGCATATACAGTTGCCTTCACACGTCATGTATTGCTTTTTATGCTCCTCTATTTTTAGTGTTCCTCTAATGTACCTGTTACCAAAACAAGATGAAACAATGAAGAGAATATACCAGTTTATAAAACAGGCCTGGTATACAAAATAAAATAAAAAAACCATGTAAAAAAAGGTATAAGCATAAAAAGAGCTAATAAAAAACATAGCATAGTTGGTGAAAATAAATCTGTAGAAAAAGCTACCAAATCTGCAAACAAAAAAGTGTAAATAATTTTAAGTGATAGAAAATAATTTATAGAAATCTGTATATGTTAAGAGGGCAACAGAGATGATAATATATATCATACAATATAAAGATGTGTCTAGCATAAGTTGTTGGCCTGAAAGACATGTATTGCTTTTCTTGCTCCTTTGTATTTTAATATCTTTTTAAAAATATCTAGGCAAAAAGTGAGAATGTATGAGATCAATTGTATTTGTCTAGAGAAGATAAAAACAACTGAAATGATATAAATGTATAAAAAGCGAAAGTATGGAACAAAGTAAAAATAAAATATAGGTGGGACAAACATAAAAGCCTCAAACAAGATAATGGAAAACATGACATGCTTAGGGAAAAGATACTTCAAGAAATAGCCACCAAACCTGGACACTGAAAAGCACAACAAGATAATTAGCAGTAGCAAATGAAAAATGGAAAGTACTATATGCCAAGACGGTAATTGATATGAAAAAATGTATATAAAAGTATAATGATGCATCTTGCATTAGTAGTTTCTGTGATACATCGTGTATTTGATCTTCTTGATCCTCTGTTTTTTAATATGACCGTACAGGTATCTTTGAAAGTAAAACAACAATGTATCAGATCATAAATAATCATTAAAACAAGAAGTAACAACTTAAACTATACAAAAATTTCTAAAGCAAGTGTTGTATGCAAATTAACTTTTTTAAGAACGGGATAAATATAAAAGCATCAAACCAGATAACAGAAAACATAATGTCGTTACTGCAAAGCTATAACAGGATAGCCACTAAACATGGACACATGACAAGTGACAAAATGATTAGTGATGGCAAATAAAAAAGAGAAAGCATTATATGTCAAGAGTGTGATATAGATAATCGTATGATATCAAGATGAATCTAGCATGAGCAGTGGCCCTGAAACGTTTTGTATTGCTCTTCCTGCATCCCCTTTTTGATATGAACATAAAGGTAACCGTGAACAGTAAAGCAAGAATATATCACATCAGTTATCTTCATCGAAACAAGATGAATAGCTAACACGTTATAAAAGTTTCTTAATCAAGCGTGGTATGCAAAAGGAAATTATCTAGCAATTATAACAAATATGAAATCATAAAACCACATCATAAAAATGAGTGCAGAGAGAAATCCATATATACCCACAACCTGCACACAAAAAAGGGAACAAATAACTAGTCATAGAAAAAGACAATAAAAAAACTTTATGGTTAAGAGGGAATATGGCAAAAAATATCTTCATCAAAAGATATTTAAAAGAAAATAATGGTGCTGGAACACTAAGTGTTGGAGTTTTTAGTTATCTTTTTTGCACAGTACTGATACGAACCTTGATCTAGGTTCGTATCGTGAGGAGGTTGGAGGGCGATGCGAGATAGACATTCCCGGGGTAAGAGAGTCGAAACGGGAATGAAGAGAGAGGTCAAACAGATGGGGACAGGGATTGACCCAGGACGAGCCGCCTGATGACGCGGTGAAGGGTTGACGATCGCAGGGATGGGGATCGACGTAGACTAGAAGGGAACTGAATGGCAGGGGTAGGGATCGGATCGGAGGGGAGCCGGCTGAAGATCCGGTGAGACGATCACGGGGGTAGGGGATAGCTGGACGGTCAAGGGGACGGGTCCGAGATGAGGAGGATCGAGATAGCGAGCAAAAAGGCCGATCTAACCATAAGTCTTGACTGCCCTCCTCCATGGAGGGTTACACCTATTTATAAGGAACATAAGCAATCTATCCTAAACATCAAATTACTAAAATGCCCCTAGTGGGCTAAGTTCCTAAGATACCCTTCGGGGGTAGCGGATCGTATCAATCCTCCCCCCTTAAAAAACCAGCTTGTCCTCAAGTTGGTACACTTCGTGAGGCCCGCTCATGGTCGCTCTATGGTCTGCATGCCGTAGTTGGCAAGAGGCTGGTTGGTGGCTCGCTTGCGATGGACGCACACCTGCCCTTGTCGGTCCGCAAGGGGTCTGCTGTTGGTCCGTGTGGCTTTCCTGTGATCCGTGTGTGGTCGGCCCGCAGTCTGTCCTGGCTGGCCCAAGGTTTGTCAGCCGCAGTCTGTCTGCAGCTCGACATGGTCCTTCTGCGGTGGGCGTGGTCTGGCTGCCGCTGGTAACGATCCAACTTCGACTGGTCCCCGTCTGGATCGCGGCCGGTGGCGGCTGGTCGATGGCTGACTCGCGCACAGTCCGCGGCTGGCCTACAGCCAGTCCACGACAAGTCGTGGGCCGCTCGGCTGGTCATGATCCGGCCGGGGTTGGTCGTGGTCCCACCGTGGCAAGTTCCTGGTCAGTCCACGTCTGGACCGCGAACAGTCCACGGCTGGCCGGCGGTGGTTCTCCACTGGTCGTCGGCTGGCCAGCGGTCCGTTTGCGGTGGGCCCGCGATCCATCTCTGCGGTCGGTCCGCCACTGGCCAGCGGGTGACCTGCCCCCCCCCCGTCCGGTTGACCTAGACTCCATCCGCGGCTCGCCTGTAGTCCGTGCGCCACCCATTTCCACGTGGCCGCGTGGCTTGCAGCGGCCTTCCCTGCTAGGGTTTCTCGAACTGGGCCGCAGGGTCTGCCTTTTGGCCACGGTGGACAGCAACGACTTTGGGCCCACTTGAGTTAGGAGGCCCACCCTAGGAATGGGGGTCGCGAAACCTTGGGTTTTCGACCTCCCAATCCCTTCACGAGTGCGCCGCCACCAGCGGCGCGAACGGTCTTGCCCTCAGAGCTGCATGCTTGGCCTTTGATGCCTCCACTTTGGAGGCTGATTGATAGCTTGCTGGCACGTAGCTTTGTGGTGGCGGTAGTGACGGATGGCGGTAGTGACGTGTGGCAGCCATGGTGGAGGTCTGATGGGTGGCGGCGGCCATGGTGGAGGACGCGGGTTATGGCGGGGATGTAAACTGGTGTGACGTAACTATTGGTGACGATGGGAATGGAGGCCTGTGCTGGTGGTTTCTCTGGAGGGTGTTACGGGGGCAGTCACGGATGGGAGCTCAAACAGCGTGGTCGCTCTGTAGTCTGAAGCTACCAATCAGGTCCGAAAATGATAGGATCGTTGAGATGATCCTAAACCTATCGAGGGGTAGTTTTGGCATTTAGCCCACAGGGGCATTTCAGTCATTTGCTTTCACGTATTTCCCTTTAAATAGGGATGCCCTCCCTTTAGGAGGGCAACCAAGAAGAAGTTGATTGAAGAAAGGTGTTCTTGTCCTCCCTCTCCTCGTCTAGGTCTGTCCCCCTCTCCCTTCACGATCCTTGTCCCTCGCGATCGTCTCCACTTCACCACATCTTCAGGCGGCTCGTCTCCGGCCGACCCCTACCCCTCAGCTCTGCCTTCCCCAACCATTCCCGTTTCACCTCTCTATCCCGCAAACTTCTGCTTCTCCTCATCCTCTACCCTCCTTCCAATACGAGCCTAGATCGAGGATCGTATCATTCCCTCTTAACCATAAGAGGGAATATGGCCAAAAATATCTTCATCAAAAGATATGTAAAAGAAAATAATGGTACTGGAACACTAAGTGTTGGAGTTGTTAGTTATCTTTTTTGCACAGTACCTGCGTAAGTGAAGTTATGAAAATTAAAAACAAATTGTGAGATAATTTATATGCAGAGAAAGAAGATAAATTTGAAAAAATAAGAGAAAATTTTGAACTTAGAGGGTGGATAGTAATGTAATTATATGTGATATTGTAAGAATATACAGACACAATCAACATAATCAGACAGAAAACACCGTACGTGCTGCCCGATATTTCCAGATACATACATAGCTTCGACATGGAAACGACAAAAAACAATTACCAGTGGTAAAGAAAAAATAGATATCACTATTACGCAACGATATAAGAGAGAGATGAAGATGTAGGACGACTAAGGAAAAAGGGCGACGATGGGTAAAGGGTGGTAGACGGGTTTGTAGGGAAGGATAAAACAACCCACAGAATTCACACGGTCAGATTTGAACTTTAAAACTGATGAAAATCTGGTGGTGCAGCTCCGACCCTTATCGAGGGCGGAAATATTGTCTTCCCCCAACGCGACGATGCCTAAACACCAAAATCAATACCTGAATTTGCATCACGAGGAAACACTCGAGAAAGAGAGAGAGGAAATGGAAAATCCAAACCAAATCTAATTTTCTAACGGCGGTGGAAACTTCTCGAGAAAATGCTGGGCGGAGAACACTTTGACACCAAGGAGTTCAGGCGTACCTCAGCATCGTAGTGTGTGAAGAGGTTGCGGGGAATTCAGATCGTGACGAGGCAGGGCGAATCAAGGTGTTGAGAGGCCCACTGGACGAGGAAGATTCTGGGCATTCCAGGCGTTGAACGGCCCTGGGAGAGAGTAGATGTCATTGTCGCAGAGTCAGGCGTAGGTGAATACCCGCGCGCGCGAAGTGCGTGTAGAGCGCGCGGAGCGCCGGGGCGCGCGCGGAGTTCACGGAGGGCGTGGAGCACACCCGTACCACGCATAGCGCGCGCAGCTCGAAGCATCAAACGGCGTCGAGGACGACCGGCGTGGGGTGGCCTAGGGCGGCGGCCTTGGGCTGCCTTGGGCGGCAGCCTGGGGCGGCCTAGGGCGGCGGCCTAGGGCTGCCAAGGGCGGCAGCCTTGGCGACCTTGGGCGGCGGCCTTGGGTTGCCTTGGGCGGTAGCCTTGGGCGGCCTGGGCAGCGGCCTAGGGCTGTCAAGGGCGAAGGACAAGAAGGGAGAGAAAGGGAGAGAAGAGGGAAGGGGAGGAATGGAGAAGAGGAGAAGGATGACGACCAGCGAGGCGAGGCGTGACGGTAGTGGCAACGACGGTGGCGACGGGGTAGGGTTGAAGACGGGATAGGGAGGCTTAGGCAGTCCACCAAGAAGAGTTAAACAAACATTCGATTCTTGAATTATGACTGCCTAAGTGTTTCTTGAAAACAATGGCCCATATATACAGGCCTTGGATGAAAGAGAAAATGACGAGAAATTAGAGACGAGAAATTAAAGGCATGCTTCATGTCACGCCAAAGGACAGTTGTTTATCTGCCTATGGCGACGTGTCATGGCGCGCAGAGGGACGTGCGTGGGTGGAGATGATGATTGCGGCGTGCCTGTGGCGGATGCGTTGACTACGGTTGACTTTGTTGTTGAGTCCGTAGTGGGAGTGCTGACTTCGGTTGACCGTATCGACGCGTCTGATGGCGATGTGTTGGCATCCTCGCCATCAATTCCCTCGGGGTGTGGAGAACTCGACTCTATCGAGTAGGCGTCTGAAAGCTCCAGCGGGATCACCAAATCGGGGCGCAGGTGAGCCAGGTCTTCCTCCGTAATCCATGTGTCGTCCGTCGATGCTTTGCCCCGCCAATGAACAAGAAACTTCCGCACCATTCCACCTTTGGTGAAGGTGATTACCTCGTCCAGTATTTCCTGGATGATTTCATGCCAGTCAGAAGGTAGTGATGGGGGAGTGGACAAGTCAAACTCGCCCACCAGAAAGGCCGAGGGTAAAATAGGGCATTTAGATGAAGGAGGTGGGGCTTTAAACGCAACTAAATCCGAGATATTCAAAAGTGGTACTTATTCCCCACGAGGAGGGTATGTCAACGGCATAGGCATTTTCCCCAACTCGTTTGAGGATTGGAAAATGGCCCGGCACTACGAGCATGAAACTTAGTAGCTCGTTTGGAGGAAAATATTTCCGGCCTAATCCTCACCATCACCATTTTACCTTCTTTAAATTCGCGAAAACGATGGTGCAAATCTGCGGACTGTTTATATGAGGCATTATTATTTATGATACATGTACGGATTTCCTCATGCAGACTTCTAAAATGATCAGCGAACTCATGACCGTCATTTGAGACTCTAGCATGTGGTAACATAGGTATGAGGTCGGTAGGGGTACGAGGAAAATGACCATGCACAATCTCAAATGGACTCATACCAGTAGTACGGTTGACTGACGCGTTGTAAGCAAATTCGGCGCGCGGAATGACAGCATCCCAAGACTTGAGGTTGTCTCCCATCAGTGATCGTAATAGGTTGCCGAGGCTCCTATTAACGACCTCGGTCTGTCCATCAGTTTGGGGGTGAAAAAACGTGGAAAATTTGATCTTCGTCCCCTAAAGATGCCAAAGGGTCTTCCAAAAGTAGCTAGTGAATTGGACATCTCTGTCCGACACTATGCTTTTTGGAAGTCCATGGAGACGCGCTACTTCATTGAAAAAAATTGAGTGACATGAGAGGCATCAGAAATTTTAAATCAAGGAATGAAATGAGCCATCTTCGAGAAATGATCCACAACCACCATGATGGAATCATGGCGTTTGTTCGTCCTCGGAAGCCTAGCACAAAGTTGATGCTCACATCGTCCCAAGGTTTTTCGGGGACCGGAAGAGGGGTGTAAAGGCCGGTGTTTTGTTTAACCTACTTGGCAAGGGAATATACACGACATTGGGAGACTATGTTAGCTACGTCTCACTTAAGGGATGGCCAGTAGAATCTGTGCTCGACCATAACAATTGTTTTATCTCTTCCAAAATTACTACCAAGGCCTCCAGCATGTGTCTCCCACACAAGAAAATCCCTAAGAGATGACTGTGGGATGCATAGGCGACGATCATAAAATAAGAATCCATTCTCTAAGATATAATCTTGGTTATCAGGGTTCGCGTACTTGCCTAAGATCTGTAAAATGGGAGCAAAATCCGGGTAATCAACATACAGGTCCTTCATCTGATCAAGCCCAATAACCTCGACTTTCATAATATTCAACAAATGGACTCTTCTACTCAAAGCATCGACGACTCGGTTCTCAACTCCCCTCTTATGTTTAAGGACAAAGGTATAAGACTGAATGAATTCGACCCACTTAATGTGCCTAGAATTTAATTTCTGCTTGGAATGGAGATACTTTAAGGCTTCATGGTCAGAGTAGAGAACGAATTCCTTAGAGAGTAAATAATAACGCCAATGACGTAAGGATTGGACAATCGCATAAAATTCTTTGTCGTAGGTAGAATACTTAAGCTTAGCATCATTCAACTTTTCACTAAAGAAAGCAATGGGGTGATTTTCTTGACTCAGGACTCCTATTCCTAACCCTGAAGCATCATAGGCGACTTCGAATACTTTATCCAAATTAGGTAAACGGAGAATAGGGGCCTGAGTCATTCTAAGTTTGATCTCCTCAAAGGACTTTTGCGCATCTACCGTCCATTCGAAATGATTTCCCTTAAGGCATTCAGTCAAGGGTGCCATGATGGTGGTAAAGTTGGATATGAATCGTCGATAGAAAGTTGCTAGACCATGAAAACTACGAACATCATGGGTATTTTTAGGCGTTGGCCGCAAAGTTATGGCGTCAATTTTGGCTGGATCAATAGATTCGCCTTGGCCAGATAAGATAAAACCTAAGAATGAGACATGACTAACAAGAAAGGAACATTTTTTTGGGTGAGCGTATAATTGCTTGGTTTTCAATACTTCACAAATTATAGATAAGGATATTGATGGAGGACCATCGTACCGACGACGACCATCGTGCCGACGACGACCTGACATCGACGACGACATCTGCCGGACGACCGACGACGACTCGCCAGCAGCCACGTCGAACAGCTCGTGCCGACGTCCGCAACCCGGGGTTTAAGTACTCCGGGTAGGTTCGAACAATTTATGTTTTTTCTATGTGTATTTTCTTTGCGTTTCGAATTATGGGATTGGGCCAATATCGTAGGGCCCATCCTCGTCTTTCTTTTTATTTTAAAGATTGTATTTAGATTTTGTAAGGAGAGGTCGAACCACGTCTCATGACAGTTCAACCTCTCCCCACGTCTCCTTGGCACCCCTCCTCCCTATATAAGGGGAGGGCATGCCCAAGGGACTACTTGGAAGTTTTTGAAATTGAAAAGTATTTTCAGAGATCTTCCCCCTTATCGTAGTTGTAGCGTAGGGGGTTTGGCTAGCCCCGTCTCTTCGTCGAGATCACTCCGAAGAGGGTAGAGCCCACGTCTTGTCCGTCGAGATCACTCCGGGCGGGACGTGTTCAACCGTGCCATCGAGATCACTCTGGCACGTTCAAGGTTTTCGAGAAGTCGTCAAGTCAAGAATTGAGAAGGCTCCCATCGAGATCACTCTGGGCGTCCTCAAGGTTCGTGACATCAACGGCGCTGTGCGGCATCGGGACATCAGCCTCCAGCGAGGAGGAACGCCCGCGACCCCGTCAAGAACCCAATCCGCCAGGTTCTTGATTCCATCCTTCATCCTCATCCTCCTCATCCCTCCATCTCGATCATCTTCCTCCATCGTTCTTGGTTACCCTCCACCATCTTTCCTTGTTTTCTTGAACCAACCACCTTTTCTTGATCTCCTCCCGTCGACCTCCCCTCACTCTTCTACCTCGCCCTCGCCCTTCCCTGATCCTGCCATCCTTTTCCCACACCATCCTTGATCCCCAACCTTGCCATTGTCCTTTCTTGATCACAACCCCCCCCCGTTCTTGCCATACCCCTTCTTAGACTCCTTATCCCTACCTTCTTGGTTCCACCGCCGGCCCTCCCGTCCTTCCATCTCCCAACCCCGATCCCCTGAACACCCCGCCTTCCCGCCCGCCGTATGGACTCGCTCCGCGCCAAGAACTCACGCGCGCCGTGGTTCCTTCCAGCGCGCGACGCACGCACCCGACGCTCGCGCCATGACGCTCGCGCCGCGACGCCGCGCCGCAACGTCCGCACCGTGACGGGCGCGCCTCAACGCCGCGCCGCGCTACGGCCTTCCCAGCGCCGCGGGGTCGCACCCATTGGTGACCCGGCCGCGCGCCGAGAGAACGCGCCCGCCGCGATCTATCTCTGCCCTCGGTTCTACTCGCGCTGTGGTCTCTCCTCCGCCTCGTGGCCTCCCCCCCCTACGTCGACGACCGGTCCTGCCTCGCCGCACCCGATCCGACCGTCAGCGGCGCCATGCCCTATCATCGCCGCCGGCGTCCTCGAATCGTGAGGTCCCAATCGCCGACGTAAAGCTCCTCGGTGTTCGTCTCCAAACTGCACCAAGCGCACTCGCCCACCACCATTTCGCCTGATCGAGCACGCCGCGGACTACATATCTTAAGGTCAGCCCATCTCCCCTCCATCTAACCCAGTATTATTACTACCTGCAGTGCCGTCGTCCGCTATCGCGTCCCCTGCCAAGATCTCCCGAACGAGCTATCAAAAATAGGCATAGCCACCGACGTTGAGGGCAGGATTCATTGGAGGTAAACGGACTGTTTCTGATTGATTAGATCTCGAACTCCTCAGGGCCGTAAGACGCCCCTCCCGACTTAGTCGCCTAGTAGATTCTGCGGGCCAACGGGAGTCCGATCTCGGGATCGTTCTACCCCGTAGATCATCTCAATCTACGACGCTTACTTACCGACATCTTACCTGCTCGTTTATAAATTCCATTCCAAGTTTAGACAAATCATATCATTCCATCATTCTTATCTGTGACGCGAGACGCGCCGTTCGATCCCGGCCGCCGTCGTTTCGCATCAGATATCATCAAAATATACGACGAAGAAATTTCCTATGAACGGTCTAAGTATGTGGTTCATCAATCCCTGAAAGGTGCTAGGTGCGTTCGATAAACCAAAGGGCATGACCTTCCACTCATATAGTCCGTCTTTGATCTTAAAGGCGGTTTTCCATTCGTCTCATGGTCGGATATGAACTTGGTGATAACCGCTTTTAAGATCAATCTTGGAGAAAATTTTTGAACCTGCCATCATATCAAACATGTCGTCGATGCGAGGAATAGGAAACCTATACTTGACCGTAATCTTATTTATAGCTCTACTGTCAATGCACATGCGCCAACTCCAATGCTTTTTGGGAGCCAGTAGTGCAGGTATGGCCCACGGGCTAAGGTTCTCTTGGATGAACCCCTTGTCCAAGAGTTCTTGGACTTGGCGCTGTAATTCCTTATACTGCGTAGGGTCCATCCGATAGTGAGGGAGGTTGGGTAATGACGACCCCAGAATGAAAATCAATAGCGTGCTGAATATCACGCATCGGGGGCAGGTCATTAGGCAAATCATTAAGGAAAACACTTGCGAATTCCTCGAGTAGCTGAGAAACATCGGGAGGTGGGGTAGAGGAATCCTCGGAGGAGTGATCAGGTATCATGGCCAAGCACATAGTCATTTCACTGTCGAGTTCCTTTTGAAATTGATAACCGCTAACGACGCACAAGCCTACGGATGGAGATTTTGGTGAGGCTCTCTACGGACTATGAGTGCAAGGATGCCATGTGATCTTCTTGCCCTGATGGATGAAAGAACAGGTATTGCTCCGACCATAGAGGTGTACATCATTATCATACAACCAATGGCGGCCGAGGATAATGCTGCCCACCTTCATGGGTAAGACATCACACAGTATCTCCTCTTCGTAGGATTGAACCTTCAAAGGGAGACAGCATTGGCTCTTCACAGGGATTGAGGTAGCATCGATCCAAGACACAAAATAGTGGTGAGGATGATCAATCAAAGGTAATCCCAAACGTGATGTCATAACATCGGAGATGACATTAATACAACTACCACTGTCTACGATCATCTTACACATCTTATCACCAATTTTAAAATATGTATAAAATATGGATGTCCTCAATGTGGAATTATCAGTGGAAGGCTGAGTAAGGTTGCAGCGGACAATTCCCCTAACTGACATAGATGGTTCGTGACGAGGAAGAGACGGTGGGCAGTCCGTGATGCCAATGAAACTCACTAATCAGTCATCATGCACAAATTCATCGACAACATCTCTAGACATATCACGGTGATGACGTGGAATCCAGCGTGGCGGCCAGGTGGGTTCTGCCAGGTAAAAATCTGGCCGGAGATCCACCTGGCAGCCACGATGGACTCCACGTCATCACCGGGATATATTGCAGACGACTTAGTGAGTTTGGGATATAGCGTGCCAAAAAAAAAGCTAAGGTTAACTCGCAGACTTTGGACATGGTTTGGGATGTACCGTTCTATTAACCCAAATTTAAAAGATGCTTCTCTCTTTACCTCTTTTCGCTTGTGTATTTCCCTTTTTCTCTTCTCTCAATCACCCTTTCTCCTCTCTCTCTCTCTACCATCTCTTTCTCCCCTCTCTCTCGGTCCCACTTTCTCTTCTGTTGATCACCCTCTATCTCTCGTCTTTCTTTCTCTGTCTCTCCCTCTTTCTCTTCTCAAGCTCACCCTCCCCTCTCTCTGCTCTTTTTCTCCTTCATTTCTCTCCTCCTCTTCTGATGATCACCGCTTCTCTTTCTCTCCCTCTTTTTATTATCGCGATCACCTTCTCTCTTTCTCTCCCTCTTTATCTTATGTTGATCAGTCTCCCTCCTTTCTCTATCCGCTTATTTCTCTTCCGTCGATCACCCTCTCTCTCCTATACCTCTCTCCTATTTCACTCGCTCTCCCCTCTTTCTCTTATCCCCGTCACCTTATCTCTCTCTTCCATGTTCTTTTCTCCCCATGAGTATGTATCACTCTCTTCGTCATTCTCTTCTGTTCATCCCCCTCTCTCACTCATTCCTTTTTCTCTCTCTTCGTCTTCCTCTTCTGTTCGTCACCCTCTCTCACTCTTTCCTTTTTCTCTCTCTCCCTCTTTCTCTTCTCTCGATCAGCTTCTCTCTCTCTCTCTCCATCTTTCTCTCCTCTCGATCACTTTTTGACACTACTTTCGCTCTCTCCCTCTATTTCCCTCTCTTCTCTTGACCACCCTCTCTCTTTCTCGCTCCCCCCTTTTTCTCTTATATCCATACCTCGTTTATAGATGCTCGTTCACATCTCTCTCTTCTCAAAGCCATCGCTCCTATAGGCATTCCACAGAGGAAGCTTCAATGACACTTGCACGATAATCAAAAGAAAGTTTCCAGAATTTTTTTGATTAAAATGTTCTAAACTGGTCGATGAGGCACATAGGACACCCGGTGAAGGCATGGAATGAAACTATATATGAAAGTGATCAAGTTCTCTCCGTAGTTTAAACAGAATCTCTGTGATTCTGATGGAGAACGGGGATGATATAACTAATGGCGAACATAATAAAAGATACACGCACGTCTTGTCTACAACTATACGGCATTAAAGAATAATAACAAACAAGCACGTCTGTAGCTACCCAGCAACTGCCTAATATTTTAACAAATTCACATTACAATATTACCATGCATTCGGAAAGTTCAAAACTTAATATCGAGAAATTCATACCGCGTGATACAAAGCGTTCGCGGATGGTTCAGCAAAATTCAACATAATTGAAACCTTACTACCCAATACTCCACGTAAAGCAAAGTCATCATTCTAAAGAAAACGTACCATTATGGCGAGGCCGTGCAAGCACCTTCATAGGTAGCTGGATTAAGAGCAGCAGAGAGCATCATCGAGCATGAAACGAGAGGGAAGAAGGGAGTATCGAGAAGGACGAAGGACGAGTTTGAACTAAGAGGGGGATTTGAATCGAGAGGAAAGAGAGACATCAGAGAAAGCCGTTGGAATGTAAATTTAGTAAGAAGCCACATTTGTAAAGACAACGTTCGATCAAACCCCACATCTCTCTCTCTCTTCTTTCATTAACTTGCTCTCTCTCTATCTCTCTCTCTCTCTCTCTCCCCCCCTCTCTCTCTCTCTCTTCTTTGCGTATCCCGCTCTCTCTTCTCCCTCTCTCTTCTTCCCATAACCCCCTCTCTCCTCTATCTCTCTCTTTTCGTCTTCTCTGTACATCCATCCTTGAGACAATCCATGTAAGCTTTCGTTTACAATTGCAGAAGAATAAAAAATGTGGGTTTATCATGAATTTTTTATTAAAACGTTCGATTAAAAACAATGCTATTTTTCCTCTTTCTCTTCTATGGATTAACCTCTCTCTCTCCTCTATCTCTTACTCTTTATCTTCTCTCCATCACCCTTTATCTCTCTCTATATCTCCCTCTTTCTCTTCGCTCCATCACCCTTTCTATCTCCTCTATCTCTCCACCTTTCTATTCTCTCTATCACCCCCTCTCTCTCCTCTGTCTCTCACTCTTTCTCTTCTCTCCGTCACCATCTCTCTCTTCTCTATCTCTCCCTCTTTCTCGTCTGTCCATTGTTGGGATAGAATCCCTAGCTGCCACTCCTTGGCAGCACAGGTCTTGGTGGGAGAGAACAAGGAAGAAGAAAGAAAAACCCAAAAGAAGAAAACCTCGTTCTAAGAAAGAATGTTCCACATTGTCCCTTTTATCAAAGGAACTTTTAAGCGGGAAAGGAAGAGAGTGATGAGCGGGAAATAAAAAAACATTTGGGGACTCAGTCAAGGTCAAACCCCACAATCTCCTCCTTGAGCTTGACGTCATTCCCCGCAGACGCTTCGAACTCCCAGCTTCACCCGTAGCTCCCCTAACTTCAGCCGTTCGAGAGCTTTTGTAAATATCTTCTGAACTGACATGATGCACATTAACTTTACCTTCTTCAATGTACTCCCTGATAAAATGAAACCTTGTGTCGATGTGCTTCGAGCGACTATGGTAGACGAGATTCTTGCCAAGTGCAATGGCAGATTTGTTGTCAACCATCAGTCTCACAGGCTTCAGACGTTCTCCTTTCAATTCTGCAATCAACCTGGCCAACCAAATTCCCTGTCACATGAAGAGAGAGCTACGATCTTCTGCTTTTGTGAGGCCCAACTTATCAGGTTCGGTCCGAGGAAGAATGCCATACCAGTGGTGTTCTTGCGGTCATCAAGGTCTCCAGCGTGGTCACTATCGCAATAGCCAACCAGCTCTTGTTCTCTAACTACTTTCTCATAACACAGACCAAGGTCTAGTGTTCCCTTGATATACCTTAAGAGCCTCTTCACCGTCGTCATGTGTTCAGCCGTCGGTGTCTCCATATACCTGCTTAGAATTCCCACATAATAATTTAAGTCAGGCCTGGTATGAGTCAAATACCTTACGCTGCCGATCAAACTCTGGTACTCTGTGGAGTCAACTAGAACGGACGAGCCTTCAACTGTAAATTTTCGTCTTGCTTCAAGCAACGTATGGACTGGGTTGCAATTCATCATCCCACTCTGTTGTAGGATCTTCATCGCATATCCTTTCTAACTCAGCTTGATCTGCCCATCTAACTGCATAACTTCTATGCCCAAGTAAGAGTTGAGCAATCCCAAGTCGCTCATCTCGAACATGTCCATCATCTCGCCCTTTAACGCCTCAATGTGACAGCTCTCTGGCCCGGTCACAATCAAGTCATCAACGTACACTCCCACGAGCAAGTGCACATCATCTGCAATCTTCATGTAGACTGCGTGCTCTTGGACATTCCTGGTAAAACCAATCGAAATAAGAATATTATCCAACTTGGTATACCATGCTAGTAGTGCTTGTCTTAGGCCATACAAGGCCTTCTTCAGCTTTAGAACCATGTGCTCTTTGCCCCTCTTTATGAACCCCTCGGGTTGCTTCACGTACACTTCTTCTTTTATCTCTCCATTGAGAAAGGCTGACTTGACATCAAGATGATGCAAGTCCCATCCTTCTTGTGCTGCTAGAGCCACCAATACACGGATGGTGTCCATTCTCGCCACTGGTGCAAACGCCTCCTCGAAGTCAACTCCAAGCTTCTGGACGTAGCCCTTCGTCTCCTTGTGAGTTCTTCTTGAGCTTGAAAACCCACTTAAGGCCGATCGTCTTGCAGCCTTTGGATTCACGAGCTCCCATGTCCGGTTCTTCCCAATGGAGTCCATCTCCTCCATCATGGCACGTCTCCACACCTCCTCCTTGGAAGCTTCTAGGAGATTTTCTGGCTCCCCCTCAATCACCAAACACTCTTCTTGGTCAAGGTGGACTTGCTCGGTGTCTTCATAAACTCGACGTAAACCTCTGAACCTCCTGGGCGAGCTCTCTTCGATAGGGAGAAGAGGATCTCCTTCCCATGGTTCAGGGCTCACTTCATGAGGAGGTGATGCAACATCCGCTTCCTCCAGCGGTATCTCATCCACCTGACCATCACAATCATTAGTTAGCATAGGAAAATCATGAGAGAGCAGGGTACCTTGCTTCTTCTTCACTTCAGGGACATCCCAGTCCCACTTGGCATCTTCTTCAAAGATGACGTCTCTGCTCACATGCACCTTTCCATTGTTAGGGTCATAGCACCGATAAGCTTTAGACCCAATTTCATAACCGATGAAGACCATAGGCTTGCTTCGGTCATCCAACTTGTTCAAGTGCCCCCCCAGCACTTTCACATGAGCTAGGCAACCAAAAACTCTAAGCTGTGCAACCTTAGGCTTCGACCCTGTCTAAACTTCATACGGTGTAGCTCCTTCTAGGCTTCTAGTTGGAGCGCGATTCATGAGATACACGGCAGTGCTCATAGCCTCTCCCCATAGCTCCTTGGGAAGGCTTCTCCCATTCAACATAGATCTCACCGTGGACATAATTGTCCGATTCCTTCTCTCAACGACACCATTCTGCTGCGGAGAATATGGAGCCGTCAAGTGTCTCTTTATCCCATGCTTATCACAATAAGCTGAAAACTCTGTTGAAGCAAATTCTCCTCCTCGATCAGTCCTGAGAACTTTGACCTTCACATTCTTCTCGCCTTCCGCGATCTCCTTAAACTTTGTGAAAGCGCCAATAGCTTCAGACTTCTTCTTCAGCAAGGCAACATAAGTGAGTCGACTAAAATCATCAACTATCAACATAAAATAAGAATTACCACCCCATGTCGACGGAGTGATCGGACCACATAAGTCAACATGCAGCAACTCAAGTGGTGTCTTCACTCTATATGTTGATAAAGATGGAAATGGAGCTCTTGAATGCTTGCCTGCTATACAACTTTGACATAACTAGTCTGGAGACGGTAGAGAGGGTAATCCTTCGACCATCTCTCGATCAGCCAACAACTTCAATGCTTGGTGGTTGAGATGCCCATAGCGCTCATGCCATACTCGGGCAGAATCATCAACCAACACCAAACACCCTCTGATAGTGTTTAACTTCAACAGATATAAACGGCCATTGGTCTTCTTCACACGAGCCAGCAGTCTCCCCTGCTGATCGTATATGATCAAATGACCACGCTCCATCACAGTCTTGTAGCCTTGTTCATCAAGCTGCCCAATACTCAAAATGTTAGAGCGTAATTTAGGGATAAAGAGAACATTACTCAGCGTCATTTCTCCTCCACTTTGACACTGCAGTATGATGCTTCCTTTGCCTTGAATATCCACCTTCGACCCATCGCCAAAGCAAACATTGCCGAGGTGTGCTTCTTCTAGCTGATAAAACAGACTTCTCATACCCGTCATATGATTGCTAGCCCCCGTATCGAGGCACCACATATCCGGCATCGGAGGATCTCCCTTGCTCCCCTGGAGTAGTGCATAATCCAGAGGCTCTGTCAATGTCATCAGCAAGGCCGACTCACCCTTCTCCTCGGCGTTGGCTAAATTTGCCTTATCCTCTTTATGGTCCCTACGGCATTCAGAAGCAAAATGCCTGACAATTGTAACATTTAATTTGACTTATCTCGAGGTATGTAGTCCTCGTCTTTGCTCCATCCTTTGCCATCACTGCTTTGGCCACGGCCTCTTCCTTTGCCGCGTCCACGTCCACAGCCACGGGAGTTTTCATCTTCGTCTTTCTTCTTGCCCTTTCTGATAGCTCTCGCTAACAGAACTTGCTCCTCTCTTCTTGATTGGCGATCCTTCAACTTGTCTTCATGTATCTTGAGGGATCCCACGGCTTCTTCCAACGTCATTGACTCCATCTCCCCAAATTGCTCAATGGAGGATGTAATAGAGTCAAATTTTGCCGGAGTAGCTCGGAGTAGCTTGGCCACCACCTCTCCTTCTTCTAACTTCTCTCCCATGGTCCTTAGCTGAGTGACAACTTTGGACAGCTTCCCTGCAAAATCAGACACAAGCTCATCTTCTCCCATGATGAGCAGCTCGAACTCGCGTTTGAGGGCTTGCACTCTAGTCTTCTGAACACGAGCAGCACCCAAGTTCTTCGTCTTCAACATCATCCACGTCTCCTTGGCCGTCAGCTTGCGATCTAGCTGAGCCAATATCTCATCAGATATTGCGCCATAGATAACCGACAGTGCTTGCCGATCCTTCTTCCTCGTCACCGTCTCTGCCTCAATAGCTTCCCAGAAGCCATTCGCCTCTAATAGAACTTGCATTCTCATAGCCCATAGAGAATAGTTCTTCTTGGAGAGAACAGGGAAACCATGTCCAGTCTCGACCAGACACCTGGGCATCACGACAGAGGTTCCAGCAGACTCACCTTTTGCTGAAGACATCCCACCAGCTTGCGAGGCAGATTCACTAGCCCTTCGTGGCATGGATCTTCCCTTGCTTCCTCCTTGGACCAGACTTCAAGCTCTGATACCAAATGTTGGGATAGAATACCCAGCAGCCACTCCTTGGCAGCACAGGTCCTGGTGGGAGAGAACAAGGAAGAAGAAGGAAAAACCCAAAAGAAGAAAACCTCGTTCTAAGAAAGAATGTTCCACATTGTCCCTTTTATCAAAGGAACTTTTAAGCGGGAAAGGAAGAGAGTGATGAGGGGGAAATAAAAAAACATTGGGGGACCCAGTCAAGGTCAAACCCCACATCTGTAACCTCTCTCGATCCTCTATCTCTCCCTCTTTCTCGCCTGTCTGTAACCCTCTCTCTATCCTTTATTTTTCCCTCTTTTTCTCTTCTCTCCATCACTCCCTCTCTCCCCTTTATCTCTCCCTCCTTGTAAGGGGCCCATCATGGCCCTCTATAAGGACATGATGAGCGCCACGTCCTATTTCAGATCTGGATTTGCATTTGTGGCAGCTACAATCATTATTCAGATCTCACCCAAGAGAGAATAGGAGGAGAAAGAAGAAGAAGGGGAAGAAGAAGAAGGATCAACAGATAAGAAGAGGGATCAACAGGATCTTATCCTAGCACCAGTGATCTTGTATTGTTGTGTCTCAAGAACGCGGTGCGAGCCCGAGTTGCTGTCGACAAGTCTGCCCTTTCCCCGGTGCGGTATGGCTCATTCCCCCATTGAACTTCACGTGACGATTGGGTACAAATCGTGCCTTGACGAGCTGAAGCCATTATTGCACACAATCAGCGTGACTTTGCATGTTCAGCATGGCCTTACGATTGGCCTGATACATTCTCAAATACGCTCAAGCTCGAAGGGTTGCGTGCTTCCCTTCTGATGGAGGACCATCGGGAAGAAGACACCATGGGACGCCAGCAACCACGTCGAGCGGCTCGAGTCGACACGCGCCACCCGGGGTTTAAGTACCCCGCGTAAGTACTTTCTTTTTCTTATGTTTATTTCTTGTCCGTTTGTGTTTCTGGATTTTATGGACTGGGCTAATGTTTGGCCCGTCCTTCGTCTTTCCCTTTTCATTTCATTTGTATTTCAAATTTGTAAGGAGAGGTCGAACCACGTCTCGCGACGGTTCATCCTCTCCCCACGTTCACTTGGCACCCATCCTCACTATATAAGTGGATGGCATGCCCAAGGAACTCTTTGGAGTCATTTGTTGAAGAGTTTTCAAACTTGTGTCTCCCTTATCGTAGAAAGTAGCGTAGGAGGTTTGGCTAGCCTCACCCACGTCGAGATCACTCCATGGGGTAGAGCCCGCGTTTCCCACGTCGAGATCACTCCGTGGGAACGTGACCAACTGCTCCGTCGAGATCACTCCGGAACGAAAGATTTCAAGACCCAAGAAGTCGTCACCACTGGGAGCAGAAGAAGTCATCGTCGAGATCACTCTGATGGCGTCTGAAGGCTGCCAGTCCGTCATCGACATTCGCCTTCCACGGGATCGCTGAGAATCCCACCCAAGGCTGCCCAAGGTACCCCAAGAATTCCTTTTCTTAAAGGTTTCTTGGGGTTGTTACAGCCCAAGAATTCCTTCTTGGGCACTACCCTCCACCTCCACTCCACCGTCCGCCTTCAAGAAACTTCGCCCGGCCCCAAGAAACGCTGCCGCCATCCCCGCCATCGACGCCGCCGCTTCCACCGACGTTCACCATCCCCGGCGGATCACCGGTGCCCGCCAACAGGACGGCAGCCGCAGCCGCGCCCCTTGGCCGCGCACCCGCACGGCCGTTCCTCGGCCTCGCCTCCTAGCCCCCCGTCCGCGGACGCCCTGCAGATCACCGGCCCACGCGCACGCCCCGCGCACGAAGCCGCCGCTCCGCGCCAGACGCCAGGCCCGCTCGCCTGCCCGCACAGCGCGTGATCGCCCGTTCGCCACGCGCGAGTTTCAGCTCCGCGCCCCCGCTCGTGGCCTTCCACGCGCGCACGCGCTACCCCCGCCGTCTCTGCTCTCCGCGCACGCCCACAGCGCGCGTCAGCGGCCGGCCCTGCCGCGCGGACGCCATGCGCGTCAGCCGTCGAACGCTTGCGCCCTGCCTGCCTGCAAGCGCCGCATGCACGCCCGCCACGCGCGCAGTGCGTCTGCCTGCCAGAGCGCGCCGCGCGCCAGCCTACCTGCGTGCACACTGCACGCCTTACGGCCGACCCCGTATGGCGTCTCTACACTCTCCTCGTCGACACGAGCCGCGGCCCCTCGCTTCTCTCACCGTGAGCTCTGAGCACCCACCGAGCACCTTGCCCGATTGGTGCCATCATCCCCGGGAACCATCCTCATCCAAGCTCTCGCCTCCAACGACACCGTCGGCACCCCGTCGCCAACTCGGGAAAGTTCTTACGCCGTGGACTAACAACATTCAGGTACCCTCTCGTCTCCCCTCCATCTTACCAGTATTATTACGTTCTGCAGTCTCGTCTTCCGCTATCACGTCCGCTGCCTTATTTTCACTACATCTCAGGGATAGGATACCCACCTTCGTCGAGTGTAGGATTTCTTGTGGTTGATAGGATAGTCGTTCGACTTAGCCGCTAAACACTCCAGGGCCGTCAAACGCCCCTCACCACTTAGTCGTCTAGTCGGTCCCGCGGGTCATTGGGAGTTTGATTCTAGGATCATTCTCTCTTCACTGGCCGGTGTGGATTTACACCTTTTATCCGTCGGCACCTCTACTGCTCATTCGGTATTTTTTCTGATTCATTGAATTGCATTTCCCGAATCCGCTCATCCAACTTCTTGTGGCGTAATACGAGCCGATCGATCCCGGCCGATCATATTACATCATATTGGTATCGGAGCCGGTCATGTTAACTTTCGCTTAACACGGTCGGTAGAATAGCGCTAAAATTTTCATTGATATTGTGCACGTCATATTTTGAAATTCATTTGCATTATATCGTGCACGTCATTTCATTGCATCCATCACGCGCATACCCTAGGCATTGTAGGTCGTGAATGGTTGACCATAGGATGGTTCGTACACGAGCCCAGTGTCGGGATACCGACTATGTTGAACGAGACGATGATCGTGATCACGATCTCGTCATAGGGGATCCTCTTCTAGAGGAACCCTTAGGTGAGCGTCCCTTGAACGAACCAGTGAATCCCGAGGAGGTGCATGTAGCTCCTCCACTATCTAGGGAACCCGCCACTCGGGTTCCGAAGCATCCAGCTGAATCTTCACCCGCGGCACATGGAGCACCCGAAGACCGGAGGTCATCTACTATCGTCCCTACTCGTAGGGCACCGGTAGATGAGCCCTTGGCTCGTGAGGTCCCCCGACGACCAGGCAAAGCTCACATGCAGGAGCATCCCGCCCCGGCGTACCGATCACAAGACCTCGAGGACCCACATCCTCACTATCAACGAGCTGACGGTTGGGAATACGATCGCGATGACCGTCGACGATCCCCTCCCCGGGAGTATCACCACGACGACCGCCGAAGGTACCTGCCACGGGAGTACGACCGCGAAGACAAACGGAGATCACCACCTCGGGAGGAGAGGTCGGCATCCCGCCACTATGATGACCGCTCCTATCCTCCGGGTAGGAGCTACTACCCACCCGAGAATAGGGATTCTCGACGTTACGATTACCCGGAAGACGGGGTGCTCAACCCCAACCATATACCGGTGCGAGATGCACCGCACTATTCTTCCCGCCCGAGTAGCCCGCGGCTGCGACCCGTAGTACGTCGATCGGATGTCGCCACCTATGGTGATAGCTCCGCGTACCCGCCCCACTACAGGGCTGCGCCTGTCCCTGCACCGGACCCATACGAGGAGGCCCCAGCACCGCCCCAAGCACCATCGAGATACGCGCCGGACTATGACCGCGCACCACGTCGGGATCACTATCCCGACGACGATCATCGGCACCGGAGACACCCCGATCATCCTCCCCACCGGGAAGATGCCTACTCGCCACGGCCTCCCTCGCCACTGAGACGGCCTTATCATGACGACTTCCCGGATGAGCGACCATACTACCATCCGGCACCCCGTCATGACGTCTACTACGAGGACCGTCTGGATTATGTCCATCACCGAGGTGCACTTCGTCGCCCTTCTGCCCGTCGTCCCGACGGCGAACACGAGCGACGACAAGAGGCACATCGCGCGATGATACAAAAGAGCGTGTGAATGGAAGTGTTGATCTTCGAAGGGTCTAGGAACCCTAAAGATTACACAGACTGGGAGTCGGACCTGGAAAGTTATTTCCAGTGGTATCGCATGGATGACGACCTATGTGTCGCCTATGCCGAGGCCCGGCTTGGCAGACAAGCGAAGATCTTTTGGAAGAACGAGAAGGAGGCTGCACGACAGAGAGGAGACCCTCACTTCACTTGGGACGAGATGTCACGTAAGCTTAAGGATAAGTATATCCCTAAGCTTTACATGACACGCCTCATGCTAAAATGGATGGATATCAAGCAAGGGAAGCGCAAGGTATCGGATTACATCGAAGAGTTCGAAGAGTTCTGCATGCGATGTAAATTTGTGGATAGCCCAAAAATTCAGATCGTGTTCTTTGTACACGGGCTACGTCCAGACTTGGGGGCTCGTGTACTAGAGCAGAACCCTTCGACAGTTGACCTTGCTTATAGCCTCGTTGAGAGCAACAAGTTTAGTCACGATGACATCGTGACTAACACTTCCTCGGCCCCTCGACCCACACAGTCGTCGATCACCTCCTCTACGACACGTGCCACTTGGAGCCGAAACAGTTCGGCCACGCCGCGGCCCACGGCCATACCACCGACGCCAGCGGTTTCGACGCCGGCTCCGGCACCGACGTCCACTACCTCATCGGCGATATCCACGGCCAGAGCCCCGAACGCCCCACGCGAACCAATACAGTGCTTTAAGTGTAAGGGGTTCAGGCACCGATGGACCGATTGTCCATCACTCATGGTCATGGACATTCATGGGCAGCCAGCAGAAGAACAGCGCGAAGACGACCTCGAGGTAGACGAGTATCCCGGCAAATGCCCGGACGGTGACGATGTGGATGACCCACTTGGGTACATCCAGATCACACCTATGTCCCAGCCCGCGACATACCCCATCGCGACCATGGATACCCCCGGGGTTAGGAGCCCCAATGATGATACCCGGGCGAATCCCGCACCTCATGGTACTACCCTGGCTACTCGACCAGTCGACGTCGCTTAGCGTACGTCGATCTTCTATACGTACGTCAAAATTGGTGGATGTACCTACAAGCTCATGGTCGACAGTGGGAGCTGCATAAACAGAATATCGGAAGACACCGCTACCCGCCTTGGGCTCACTTTGATTCCTCATCCTACTCCATACAATGTGTCATAGATAGATGCATCGACCATACCGGTGAAGATGCAGTGCTACGTGCCTTTGAAGATGAGCACATACGATGAGAAGGTCCTATGCGACGTTCTACCAATGAAAATTGGTAGCATTATCCTAGGACGACCTTGGCTATATGACCACGACGTACAGTTATCTGGAGGAGCCAATACTTGCTCATTTGTCTACGGAGGGCGTAGACTCATATCGTATCCCTCAGTGCGGATACCATCACTACCTGCCCGTTCGGCGATGGCACCCCCTCGCGTCGCCCCCACCGCCATTATCACTAATGGCTGCATCTTCCGGCGTGAGCTAGAGCTCGATCAGGACGCGACGCCTATCTGCTATGCCGTCACCCTCTCGGATGGAGTCGTCGAGTCGGATCACGAGCATCCTTCTCTTGAGTTCACCCAGCTCCTCGAGGAGTATGGAGACGTGTTTCCGGCCGAGCTACCGAGTGAGCTCCTTCCTTTGCGACACATCCAGCACGCCATCGATTTGGTCCCGGGAGCGACTCTCCCTAACCTTCCTCACAACCGGATGGGCCCGGTAAAATACGAGGAGTTGTACTCCCAGGTTAAGGAGCTCCTAGCTAAAGGCTTGATCCGGGAAAGCCTTAGCCCGTGCGCGGTCCCCGCCTTACTCGCCCCGAAGAAGGATGGCACTTGGAGAATGTGCTGAGATTCGCGGGCCATCAACAAAATAACGGTGAAGTACCGTTTTCCCATCCCTCGCGTCCAAGACTTATTCGATGAGATGGTCGGCGCGTC
Organism: Wolffia australiana; assembly: GCF_029677425.1. Taxonomy (NCBI): domain Eukaryota; kingdom Viridiplantae; phylum Streptophyta; class Magnoliopsida; order Alismatales; family Araceae; genus Wolffia; species Wolffia australiana. Next base: position 2,734,446 of record NC_135853.1, read on the forward strand.
TATCTTCCCCAAGATAGACTTACGGAGCGGCTACCATCAGTTCAGGATAAGGCCTGGAGACGAGTGGAAAATGGCCTTTAAGATTAAGGATGGCCTTTTTGAGTGGAACGTGATGCCCTTCGGGTTGTCGAACGCCCCTAGTACTTTTCAATGATTAATGATGAAGTACTTAGACCCTACATCGGCAGATTTGTCGTCGTATATGTCGACGACATCCTAGTATATAGTAAAACTAGGGACGAGCATACCCATCATCTACGCCAGGTCTGTGCATCACTCCGCCAGGAAAAGTTATACGCGCATCAGAAGAAGTGCACCTTCTTCACCGCCGAGGTCTCTTTCCTCGGTTTTATATTATCAGCTAGGGGAGTGGCCGTCGATCCGGCCAAGGTTGAGGCCATTGTCTCCTGGCCAAAGCTAAAAAGTATACATGATGTCCGCAGTTTCATTAGCTTGGCAACCTTCTATCGAAGGTTTATTCCCGGGTTTAGTGGCCTCACCGCCCCCATCACGGACATCCTAAAAGGGGAAAAGTTCGAGTGGACCTCTTCCGCCGACCAGGCCTTCGAGCTTCTTAAGAAGCTCATGACCGAGGCGCCCATCCTCAAACTACCGGATTTCAATGACGTATTCGAGGTTGCCTGCGATGCGTCCGGAGTTGGCATTGGCAGCGTACGTAGCCAAAGAGGCCACCCCATCGAGTACTTCAGCGAAAAGCTGAACGATACTCGAAAGCGGTACGATAATTATGACCGAGAGTTCTATGCTCTCGTACAGTCTCTCCGGCATTGGCGACACTATTTACTCCCAAAGGAGTTCGTCCTCTATTCAGATCACGGAGCCCTTCAGCACTTACACGACCAGAAGAAGGTCAGCGATCGCCATGCTAGATGGATCGCGTACCTTCAGGATTTTACTTTTGTCATCCGACACAAGAAGGGTAAAGATAATGTCGTCGCCGACGCCTTGAGCAGAGGCCCCTACTCGTACCTATTATGGCAAACCATGTCCTGGGATTTGAGGAGCTCCGGAACGAATACACTGAGTGCCCGGACTTTGCTCACATCTATTCATCCTGCGCGAGCTCCATCACACCTAAGTCGAAGGACTACTTCCTTGATGATGGTTATCTATTTCGAGGACGAAGACTCTGCATACCTCGAACATCTGTTCGAGACTTCCTGATCCATGAAACCCATGCCGGAGGATTGAGTGGTCACTTTGGGATCAATAAGACGATCCTCGCTCTTGAAGAAAACTTCTATTGGCCTTCACTGAAGAGAGACGTTGGGAAATTTATTTCCCGATGCCTCATCTGCTCTCGAGCGAAGCTCACAAAACAGAACACGGGATTGTACACTCCCCTCCCGGTCCCCGAAAGACCTTGAGAGGATGTTAGTCTTGATTTCGTTTTGGGGCTACCTAGGACTGTGCGTCGCCACGACTCGATTATGGTCGTGGTAGACAGATTTTCGAAGATGGCGCATTTCATACCATGCTCCAAGACATTCGATGCTTCACGGATTGCGCGCCTATTCTTCGACCAAAGTTGTGAAGCTGCATGGAGTGCCCAAGACTATCGTCTCAGATCGAGACGTAAAATTTACAAGCTACTTCTGGAAGACATTGTGGGTCCTCATGGGCACACAACTTAATTTCTCGTCGGCATACCATCCGCAGACGGATGGCCAAACCGAGGTTGTTAACCGCAGCCTCGGTAACCTTCTGAGATCTATAGTCGGCGACAACATAGCCGCATGGGATCAAACCCTACCCCGAGCGGAGTTTGCCTTCAACTACTCGGTCAATCGCAGTACGGGCAAATCACCGTTCGAGATAGTCTAAAATTAATCACATAAGTCAATGTTTTCCATATAAAATGAACTAGCTCCCCCCCACTAAAACACGCATGGTCCTCAATGCATAACGATTAAAATAACGAAAAGGAAAATTGAGGGAGAGAATTGCAAACAGTGGGGATGGACTTGAGGCTTGTTGTTTAGATGATAGATGTAAAATCTTGAATACGTCATGCTGCATTTGACAATCTTCCCGTGAGAGCTGTGGATACGAGGCCCCATTCCTGAAACAAAACAAAAAACAAAGCGAGCAAAATGGACAAGAAAATAAAACTAACAAGAAAATAAAGTAAGGATAAAGATAAAACTCCAAGGGATTCAAACAAACTGTACTAGTATGGATTTAGGGATCCATAACGCCTTACGTGATAATTTCTTAAAGGGTTCTAAGATGGATTTAGGAATCCATACTTGGTGCCGTAGATTTGGGATCGGAATGACCGTCGACCTTGTAACGGTTGATTGCCTAGGAGTCCATTTCATTTTCCCATGTATTTTATTGCCCCCTTGATGATTCCTCTTGTCTACAAACATCCTCTTCATGACAGCATTTGTCCTTATTCTATTATTTGTTGTTCTTTTGTTCTTCCTATTTGGCATGGAGGTTGAGGGAATATCAGCAATATCTTTATGCAAAATTTTTTTATTATCCAAACTACATTCCTCTGTGCTCCTTCTCATTTTGCACTTTTCCTCTTGTAATACCTTGATACTGTTCTGTAAGTAGTGATTAATTATTGTCAAGGCCACGAGTCGTATTTGGGAATGCAAACATGAGGGTTTACAATGAGTTTGGATAACTGAAGTAGTAGATGGTGACGTGGAACCTTTGTTTTCAAGGATAGAAGTAGTTGTTGAGGCATGATTGTCCTTGTCAATATTTTCCTTAGAGATTTCCTTATCCTCTGCCCTAAAGTGTCCACTTCTACTCGCCGAAGGGTCAGCTAGCTTAAGGGTAATTCTCTTATCATTTTCCCTAAGGATAACTTCCTTTAACTCTACGTCTATCACCGCTCTTGCTAATCTTAAGAAAGATCTCCCTAAAACAATAGGTGCTTTCTTTGTCGTTCCCTCTAAGATGAAAAAATCAGATTTAAATCGACATCCATTAATATCAACACATGCATTGGTGATTTGGCCACTAGGAGTGATATGAATACCATCATCAAAGCATATGAGTTGGGAAGATGGCGTCACCTTACCTTTAGGGTGTCTCTCTAGGACAGTTGAAGGGATGATACTATGGTTTGAGCCTAGATCTATAAGCACATTGTGGAATCTACTTCCTCCAATATCACACTATTCTAGAGTCCTTTGGCTCTGTAATCCTCCTCGACTCTCGACTAACTTTAGGTACCTCCCCGTCTAAAATTTCGGATTGAGTTGGGGGAAGTTGGAATAAAGGCTCCTCCTCCCTACACACTTCCCTACTAGGCTCTAATATTCTAGAGTTCTCCATCTTCTCTAATCTTTCATGTAAGTTCACCATTTGATCCTTCATTAGTGATAGCACTGATATGATCGTGGGATCTATAGGAGCTTGTGTATGAAGCTTAGGCACACTAGAACTCCTAGGAGAGCTATCACCCTTAGAATCTATTGGTTGTGAGGGAACTTTACTTCCAATTTCCATAGATAAATCTATTGTAGCATCATCAGTTGTTCTTCTAATAAATTCATGATCATAAGATTCTCCCTCTAAAGATATAGGAGGAGTACTACAGTCGTGGAAAGATCGAACATTCTCATCTACTATTTTGTTATCTTCCTCTTCCGTCCTCTTTAATTCTCTGTTTGAAACATCTACCCTCAACTCATCTCCATGAAGGCTTTTGTATGATCTTTCTCTGAGTGTTAAATATTCCTCAAATGAAAGTGCCTTGTAATGGTCCCCTAGTGTTCCCCGTGTTTGATTACTAGAGTGTCCAAATACGCTCATAGGAGGTGAAGATGTCTGGGTACTATCTGTCTCTATTTTGCCCTCCCTTGCAGCTTGCATCGCAAGCTCTTTCACTGTCATTCTAACCTTTGGCTGCATATTTTTCATTTACGTAAATCTAGATTCACTAATCAAGGATTAGATAAATAGGATGACAAAGAGGCACTAAAAGGATAATTATTCCCAAAATCAAACGCTCATTGCATATAGATGTTCAAGAAAATTAAAATATGATATTCTCTATTGAAGTTAAAAAATTATCAGAAATTTAGAGTTATTAAAAATCAAAGAGATAAATCACTAAACCAAATAACTCATTTAAGATTTCAAAATACTTCATAGGCACTCAATTGATAAGAATCAAAACCAATTAAATTCCTTAGCGTTGCTTCCCCGGCAACGGCGCCAATTGATAAGCCAAAAATAGGGGTAAAAACTATGCAATTTTTAGCCCTTGTCGTTGTGGATTTTGGCTTATGCAATAAAATTTATAAGAACTCCACTTAAGACGTATAGTGATAAGTACGAGTGTCGTCCAAGGGAAGCTAGTAAGGAATTCGATTTGGTGATCATTGGTCGTTTCACTCTGATTAAACTGAATTTGATCTTCAATGAGGAGCAAGTCACCCTAATTAGATGAGAATTCAGAAAGGGGGTAGAAGAGTTGAGATGAATAGAAGAAATATGGAGCTCTAAATTGGCTTATTTTATCCTAATAAAAGGATCCAAGAGGTCAATTAGAGAGGTTAAAAGGGAATTTTTAATTTGAGTTTGGTTTGTTTTTGCAACTTTGATAATTCAAAACTGAAATGGGGGTAATTTAATCTCCTAAGAATTAAAACTAATCTTTTTAGACTTTTTCTTTCGAATGCAGCTTATGCTTAGTTGAATCCCTCAAATTCTCCTCTCAATCCTAATCAGGGCTTGTACATGCCGCTCAAGCCAAGCGATTTAGAATTTCAGATCAAAACCAAGAAGAAGAAACAAGAAATTGAACTAATCTCATTCAAAATGCACAAATCCAAATACAATCAAGGAAAAAGTACCAGATAACTTGATCCAGGGTGGGACTCCTCTCTGTCTTGCAGCTGTGATAGACAACCATCAAGAATCAGTTCCCCCTCTCGAAATTTAGCTTTTATACTTAGGTTATATGGTAAAAATCACCATTTTACCCCCGTTTAGTACTTAATATTTATCTATCAATGTAGGCTAGATCTGAATGATCCAACCATACCGATAGAAAGAGGGGATCAAGAGGAACAAATCCATAAAAAAATCATCTCAATCGAACTTCAGGATCAAAAGTTATTAATAAATCAATTTTAAACCAATTTAATCCATTGGATTTAAAATTGATTTATTTATTAGTTTCGTTTTTAAACACGCAATGACGTGTCGCTCTCTCATTGGCTGGCGCATTTTGAATCCTCCTTTTTGCAGAAAAGTCCTTATAAAGCCTGGAATTTCTTTAGGACGCCGCCCAAAAGTAATTGTGTATATGCCCCTGGCACTCTCTCTCCTCCGATTTCTCCTAAAACATTAAAAATATATATTAAAAATTGCAATAAAACCCTGTAAAATTTTAAATTAGATCTTTACGCCTGTAGTGGCGACCGAGAGCTGTTTTCACGGTCTTCTTGCACCGAAAGTTCGCAAAAAGGCCCTTGAAAGTTTGAAAATAATAAAAATACTTCTTTTTCTATTATAAATATACTTTTTTTCCTTGAAATAAATACATTTGATCTTCAAATAAATCTCAGAAATATCCTAAAAATTTGTAAAAAATTCTAGAAAATTCACTGATTCATTCCCATGCGGATAAATGTTGAAATAAAATATTAAATATGCCATTTTCATTCAAAAATAATTATTTCGAGCTTCAATAAATCCTTTAAAATTCATAGAATTAACAGAAAATTAGGAAAAAATCAGAAATCACTAGAAAACACTATTTTCATGTAAATATATGATAACAATCCCATTTTATGCTCTTTAAATGCATAAAATCATACTAATAACATGAAATAAAGACAGAAATTAGGGTGTTATCACCACTTAGTCGTCTAGTCGGTCCCGCAGGTCATTGGGAGTTTGATTCTAGGATCATTCTCTCTTCACTGGCCGGTGTGGATTTACGCCTTTTATCCGTAGGCACCTCTACTGCTCATTCAGTATTTTTTCTCATTCATTGAATTGCATTTCCCGAATCCGCTCATCCAACTTCTTGTGCTGTAATACGAGCCGATCGATCCCAGCCGATTGTATTACATCACCTTCTGAAAGGTCAACCTAGCACAATCAACTCCAAGCTTTTCAATGCTACCGCTGGTCAATGGGTCATCGTTCCCGTGAGGGTTTTGGTGTAGTCGATCCAGCGGGAACCTGTTGAAATTCATGCTGATGAAGAAGAAGAAGCAGTTGAGGAGAGAGGGAGAAAGAGAAGAACAGGTAGGATGAAGATCGTTCTTATTCCGCAAGCTTTCCAACTCTACATTGGTTTGTATTTATAGTACATATAGAATAGTTTAAGTAGCATCCGTTAATATATCCGTTGGTACAGATATGCAACGGATATAAAACAGTTTAATCTCAACCGTTACAACAGATGGCTGCACCAATCTTAACCGTTGAGCGGTGTACTCATCTGTTATAACAGAATCCCTCAGAGTAATCTCATCCGTTATAATGGATTGGGTGCACCGATCACCGCCGTTGATCGGTGCCGTAGTCCCTTTGATTATAACGGATATCTCCCATTTAATCCTAGCCGTTATAATAAGATGGGTGCACCGATCCCCGTCATTCATCGTGTCGTGGACCCATATTATTACAACTGATATGTCGCAACCTAATCTCAACCGTTATAACTATCTACGATTTGATCTTGGCCGTGTTTGTTTGATCCTGATCTATCTTTGAACTTATATTGATTCCTATATTCTAAGTCTCTAACGAGTATAGAATATTATTACATTGTACTAACTAATCTTGATTAACGTCCTAATAGGGGCGTTGGCGTAGACTGAGTAAAACTCCTCTGCCATCAGAACTGACATCCTTGGTTGACAGCCAGAGTGGTCATCTTGCCCACGCTGTGTATGGTGTGTATGGTGCAACGGCTCGCAGGTAACGGATGTTAAGGCTGTGTATGTTGTAGGCCTTCCGGTCTCGCCATTGATTTTGCCAAGATCATTGCAACCCGCACCCCTACAAATGCTGTTATTGCTTGTGCCTTAGTCTTGGTGATTGTTGCTCATCGTACCATGTTGACGCTATTGTTCGCACCCGTGCGCACCCCATGATTTGCACGGTATATTGGCACTAGCACCATCTATTCTTGGTGTTATCCATAGCATAATCTATAACCGCCTGCATCTCAGATTTGTTGTTGCATCCGCCTGAACTATCAGAGTGCACGTGACACACGCCATCTGCCCGGTCAAGTGTCCTTGGACCACTGCACTCATCGCTCCCATGGGTCATTCGCGACACTTCACCACCATCTGTTGTTGCACTTGATGGCCTCGAGTGTCGCTTCGTTCTCAAAATGTCCTCCCGGAGTTTTCGGTTATAAAATCCAGGAAGTGGGGAGTTCTCGAGGTTTGGAGTTTTGGAAGTCTGGTGGATTTTGCAGTTTCGACAAGTCCAAGGGGAAAGTCGGCGACCGACCGATAGACTCCAAACCGGGAATTCACAGAGGTTTGAGGACTCCATTGTAGGTTTTCACGTTTCTCTTACCCGGAATGTCCTCCCAGTTTTGAGATTTGTGATTTCCCAAATGGAGTTCCCAAACCTAACCCGGGAGGAGGCCTAGCGGGAGGGAGCCTTGAGCTCACGTGCATCTGCCCTCACCAACAAGCCAACAGCCTTTGCTCGTGTCTGCCTCCAGATCCCCCTCGTGACAACCCACCTCGTGGTTGCCTGCTTGACTCGGCCGATTGCTTGAGTCCCCTTCAACGCCAACCATCTATACTTCTCCTCTTCACCTCCGATCTTCAACTACGACTCTAGTGCTGCTTCACCGTTACCTGTTGATTGTCACGTGTCTGTTTCCCGCACACCTCCATGGCACTCGCCTGCACTGGTTCGTGCCAATGAAGACACCGACGACGAATGTCGCCACCAATGAGGTACTTTAATTATGTCTTCCAATATATTTTTGACTGCACTCCACCGCGCTCAGGTTAGATTAGGTGAGAGAAAAGTATCAAGAAAACTGTGATTTGAGCAACCTCCTAGGTACGGGTCGAGTCGTCCGTTACGTGCAAGCCCCTACAAAATTATTCTGTTAGGCACTGTAGTCACCATCATCGCTCCCACGAGGGGTCATAAGGTGACCGTTATCGTCTTTAGTTGCCTGCCCCAAAGCTCGGAACTCGGCAAAACCCACAAGTCTGACCTGGATGTACTCTCCATCTAGGTAGATTGCCGTCACGTAGTTACATTTTACGTTAGAGATTTAACCGTCAGACGAAGTCATTGACGATGTCCGACATCAAAACTTAGTACCTGGCATCAAAAGAGTTGAAAGTTGATTACTAAGAAATTTTAACCTAATATTAAACTTATTACACGCAATTAGAGAGTTCAAATATTATTATTGAGTATTTCAATGTTATACAAAACTTAGTAACCTAGTATCCGAGGAGTTCATAAATTATTATCGAGACATTACCTAGCACATCCTCTTTAATGCATTGTAAGGTTTTGACATTTTATCGTCACGAGAAATCGACGACTACACGAGGAAAAGGTTTGTCAGATTATATCTGAGGTAGAGAATTTTTGTAGAGTGTTTAAGTGTGTCCAAGGATCTTATAGTACCGTACTTTGTTATGTGAATTTTTATTCAAATGGTACAGTATGATTCTATATCAGGATCTGGCATATGGTAAGTCCACATATTATTCACTATCCCCTTGATCTAATGATGCACTCACTAGATGTGAGGCCCATGTATTGGTAACTTTAAACCAAGGCTACATTTGATAAAGTTTATCTGATAGACATCATCTTCAGTCTTCTTGGTTCTATTATTGAATGTAGGGATTTACTTATTCCTTAGTAATGGAAATATATGTGGCTGCTACTAATGGAAATATATTCGCTTTCTCTTTCTCCTTTAGTCTTATCTCGGTCATCGCTTATAGTGAGATTTCATGGAAGCTTCATTTACAGTTACCAAAGGAACAAGAAAGTGAGTTTATCAGGAAGCCCCAACTTGATTAAAACATTTGATTACAACCCATGTTATGATGCCAGACAATGAGAACATCGTCGTCCTGATGGGTATCGAGTCTATGCGTTGATACCAATTTGATGTAGGATGACCATGGTATCGTCATCTGTGTGGGTATTGACACAATGCTTTGATACCAATTTGAGTCAGGAAGATGTCGCTGACATTGTCCCGAGGTGTCCTGAGGTGATAGTTCGATACTAGAGAGATAGCAAGAACATCGTCAAAGACGTCATCCGTCAGTGTGGATCTACGGAGATGCCTCTACGTGATGCGATGATAACCCTAGGTGACGGTACGTGCATGCCCCGACTCATGGGGTTTGGCAGGCTTCATGCTCCAAGGTGGGCAACCGATGACACTGACGGTGACCTCCTGACACTCGTCGGAGCGATGAAGGAGTCTACAACGCCAAACAGATTAAATCCGTCGGTGCTCTCAAGCAAAGGATGGGCTCGGCCCATACCTAGGAAAGATCCTTGTTGAACGCTGTCGTGTCCATTTACCCTCTCACCTACTCTATCCCGAGCACGGTGGAGTGCAGTCAAAGGGCATACGACAAAGATAATTAATCGGTGGGCTAGAGGAGCGAGGTACCTCTCGGCAACATTGTTCTGTAGTTGTACGCCTATTGATGCAAAGTATTGGCGGGCGGGGTCGACGGAGCTGTGCCGGTGGCAGCATGGCATTGCTCAACTAGCGGGGTGGCGCGGGTCAGGAGCGATGACGCAAGAGCACAGTTGGAAGGAGGAGCGAGGCAACACGGCATGAACTGTGGTGTGCGGCTGCCATGGTGAACAACATCGGTGATCGGCACGCGTCGTAGCGTAGGAGGAACGACACGGACCGTGGGCATTCTGGAGTGCGAGCAGCGACGGCATGGACGGCACGGCGGTGCGATGATGGCACGTCACTGGCACAGGTGATGGCGGCGATGACGGCAGTGCAGCAGCTCAGGCAGTGCAGCAGCTCAAGCAGCGGCACAGGCAATAGCAGCACGTGCGTTGACCTACAGTTGAGGCTCAAGGCATGGCAAATGGGCCCACGGAGGTCCGGTGGCGTCGGGGATTCAGTGGCGGCGGAGGTCGGTCAAGGGTGGTCAAGAGCGGCCGTGGGATGCTGATGGTGGCCGCGGATGGCTGAGGTCAATCGAGAGAGGCCGAGAGCGCCTGAGGTGGCCGAGAGCGGTCATGCCTGCATCCGCGATCGACTGTATCTGCGGCCACGGCCAATGAGGGTCATAGTTTGTGGCCCTGACCGGTGATCGCGGCTTGCGGCTAAGGCCGCGATCAACGACAGCCGCGATTGGCTACTGCCGCAGGCTGCGGCCATGATCGAACACGGCCATGGGCTGCGGCTGCAGTGGGCGGTGGTCGCGATCGGTTGTGGTCACGGCTTGGGCGGTGCAGTAGTGGCCGGCCTAAGGTTCTGATGATGGCGGTTCTTCACGCGGACGGCAACAAAGGGGCATAGTCAATCTTCCCTCCTGCGGGCAAACGGTCGACGACGTTTGGATCCCAGCTGGCGGTTCTCTAGCGACCAGGTGGTGTGGGGTGACGACGACAGTGCAGGCATGGGCTAGGGTTCCGCTCGCGGAGTTCTGATGGAATGGGACTCTAGCAGAAGGGAATTTGGCAGAATGCGGAATGGGTGACGGCTGCCGGCCCTGTTCCCATGCCGTCCTCTGCTCTCTCACTCTCTTTTTCTCCTTTTTTTTTCTTCCTCTCTCAAGAGGTCGTCGGGCTACCCTTTCTTTTCCAAAAATTCAAAAGTCCTCTCTTTAGGGTGCCCTCTCCTTCCCTTATGTAGGGAGGGTGATGGGCCCTATGGAGGGACCAAAAGAGTTTGGTGGCCCATTAGGAAACGGGCCCACCTCTTAAAACCAGTAATACAAATGTTTTAAAACAAAACAAAAAGAGAAAAGGGTTCCCATGGAAGAAAAGACGAAATGGAAAGGGCGTTTGCAAGGATAATCGCGCGAGAAAATCAAGACTATATAGATACCTTCACCCTTGCTTTGGCATCCTGTATTGGCAGGGCTTGAGCCGGCGAGTGTCGCTGGCAATGATATGGACTTCGCCGTCATCCATGATGAAGCGGGATCTCTTGTTAAATCACGATAGTTTCCCTCTTTCTCTTCTTTCTATCACCCTCGTTCTCTTCTATTTCTCGCTATATCTCATATCTTCATTACCCTATCTCTCTCTCCTCTATCCCGTTCTCGTTATCTTCTCTCCATCACCCTCTCCCTCTCATCTATCTCTCATTCACACTATCTCTTTTGTCGATCACCCATCTACAAAAAATGATATGAACGACTTGACCTGAGCAATACTGCAATGAAACTATATATGTATTCGCCAACTGAAATACGTAAATGAAGACACCTTTTAGCTCTCACCTTTTCTCCATTGTTTGAATCAAATCTCTATAACTTTGTCACAAGAAATGAATATTGTTCTTTGGTAATAGATTTGAAATGACAAGTTCATCTAGAACTATTATTACACTCATTCTTTTGTTAATTGTAGGCTGAGTGATACTGGTTTGAAATAAAGCACCTCAAAGCATTTAATAAACTGGCTGATTTAGTTTCCCCTACAATTAAAAAACCACATGTGTCAGTTATTCTTAGAGGACCATAGAGTTCAAAAATTATTACTCAGAGAACATTCTGCATAATAATTCTCTGGAAAATAATATTACTCAGAGAACATTCTGCATAACATTCTGCATAATAATTTTCTGGAAAATAATATTACTCGGAAATTGTTCAGAAACTTACTATTGAGACATTAGGCTTAATACAAAGCTATTACCCGTAAGACGAATTTAAATTTATTACTGAGAAATTGCTTGTGGCATAAAACTTATTACCCGCATCAAACGAGTTCAAAAATTATTACTGGGAAATTCAACGTAATACGCAAGCTTATTTCCCAACATCCAAAGAGTAAAAAGTACATTGCTGAGTTATTGAACGTAATACGAAAACATATTATCCGGCATCCAAATAGTTCAAAACTATTACATATAAATTCCATGTGATACAAAACTTATTACCGATAATCCAAAGAGTTAAAAATTAATGACATAAACGTTCCTCGTGATACAAAGCGTTGTGCCCAGCATTCACACAGGGGCACATTTTAAGGGAAAGTCCTCAATTTCACATTTGAGCATTATGTAAATACTATCATTATTTCTCATCCCACCAGAAAGAAAATGATTAGCTGAGTTTTCCAGAGATGATTACTACTCAAGCATCATATATTTCAGACAAACTCAAACTGAGTGACATATATGTAGTAAGATTGACTGAGATGTGCTTATCCAGCTGTTTAAACACATCACACTTTTCTTATTTGATTCATGCATCTCAGAACCCAATTAACTGATTTGCCTCCCTAAGTTAAGAGACTTCCTCACACCTCATCCTCTACACAGAACCAATAGCAACAGGGACAATCTATGTTACTACTGACACGCAAATATGGCTATTGGAATAATATTTATGTAGTACAGTTAACTTTCAGGTGCTTTCAGGCATTATGTAATTGTTATCGTGCATTTTTATTCTGGACATAATGATAAAATGTTTTTTTTCATTGTACTTTAATACACTTCATAGATATTCAGGAACGATTGCAAACTTGCATGCCAACCCAATAGTTGGAATAGTAATTTTATGTACTCCCATTAGCTTTTATGCAATTCGGTGCATTGTTTAATGGGCATCATGTGCTCCTAGATTTCGGGCACCCAGAACCTGTTAAATGATTCAAATAGTATTTTTATGACCAACTATCAGCTTTTATGTATTCTAGAGCATTATTTGATGGGTATCGTGTGTTCATTTTAGAAGCCAGCAACCAATAACATGGTTAAATGGTTTTCCTGGGCAATTTAATATACTTCCTAGGTGTTCATCAATAATGGCGTATGTACAAGCAAATTCAAATCTTGCTATATTATTTATATACTATCATTGATTTTAATGTATTTTCAATAATTATTCAATGGACATCATGCTTCTATTTGTTGTTCTTGCAACCAAATACTTTATTAAGTGATTTTTTCCTTTGTGATAGATAAGCCATCTACAAAGTATTTTCTAGATGCATAATGAATCAGTTATTGAGTCGACCATCATGCACTACTATTATTGACTTTCCGTGCTTCTCGTACTTCTCATGCAGCCACCTAAAAACACAAAATAAAGATACTAGGGCTTACAAAGAGTAACAATGAACTCAAATCGGCAGATAAATCCAAGGATAATAGTAGTTTTTAACAAGTGATATTCTAATATGAAGAGCCGAACATTGCATATCTCTTATTGTAGCTGAATACAATGCTCTTTCAGTTCCAACAGATTTTCATGGATTAAAAAATGAAAATATCATTCCTGACAGATATTTTACAATAATGTATAATATTGCGGAGGATATTGAATGGACAGACAAATGCAGTTGCCTTTCTATAAATATCTTTACTACCCATCATTCATAAATGATTATTAGTTCTATATAAGGCAAGAACTGTGCTGCAATATGTGCATATTTTTTTATGTAACACAACAGATGCGGGGATCGAACGGCTTGAGTTACACCACAAGGAGGTTGGGGACAGTCATGTTCTGCAACGGAGATAATAAAGGGGGCAAAAGGCAAGTGATTACTGTTGTCGTCGCTCGTCAACCCCCACCACTGCCACTCGTCAAATCTTTTGTCAGGCGTAGTTATTTATTTATTTCATACCCTTATATGGGACGCAGTTTATAGAGTGTTACATTTTAGAATACTCTAGTGTGGGGTTATACTCACCTTTGAAGTTTCGGCTCCACACGGGCAGGGGCTCTAACTTTAAAACAAGGATCCTGGCCTGCCGAGCTACGAAATGAATTCAATCTAGCAAGAAAACATAATTGGGCTTTGAGCCCAACTAGACCAAAGCATGTGTCAGGTCGGATTGGTTTGAGTAAACCAACATGATGTCAGCCGTGAATATATTTATAGGATATTGGACGGTGAAACCAGCCTCGTATTATTAATCATTCTCTTTCCTTTTTCAGGGCTCTAATTAGTTCCAGTTACAGATGCAGACAATAGGACCACTGAATCTGGAAAATCACAAAGAAGGCATGTTGACGGGCACACTGATGAAGCTGATGATGGGAATCGAATGGCCAAGGGAAATTACATCCATTCCTGCCCCTAGATGTTAACACCATCATTTGATAGCAGTTATCGACTTGAGGGTGGGAACGCAAGAGAATCTGATGGTACTGGAGGACCCCCACCCTTCCACTACATCTACTACCATGGGAGGTCCTTTCCAAACCATTGAAGGGGCTTGAAGGCCCCTAATTTTCTTACCTTTCAATGAACAAACTTAAGAAGTAACGAGGACCTTTTCCGGGCTCGTTCAGACCAAACGGAGAGGGTGCAAACTCTAAGACAGCGGTTCTGGCTAATGAAGGGGACCAAGGAGGTATAAAATATACTGAAGGCGTGCCAACACGCTGGAGAGCAGTTGCAATGTGCGCCTAAGTTAGGGGTGAGAAACGGCGCCCCCATACTCAACAGCCCAAATCTGGGCGCTAAGTTTGATTTATCAACATCATTGGGTAGATATTGAGTTCCTATCAATGTTAGTTTTCATGCCTTTTGTTATATCAGATGTTAAAATTGAGTTCATCGTGCTATAACATTGCGGCTCTTTAGAGTTATTCTATCAAACACATACAGGGTGGTGAGATAAACATCCCTTTTTTCTGGTGAGTTTCCTTGATAAAAATAATTCAAATAATGATTGAAATATATCTACTTACATAAAACTTATTTCTCTCATGCTAAGCTAGCGTAAACATAAAGAGCAAACCTCTTAAGTAATTTTTTGTCTCATATTATCTCTTATATCTTTCTCCACCTAATTAACTTGATTTATTTATAACTAAATAAAATATACTGTATCTACCTCTTCTTGTACTCAGTTCTTAGCATAATTGTTTATCACTGTATGCCTTTATTCTAATTTATATCTATATCTAATTGAATAATTCATATCCATCAAGATTGTACAATATCTTCATTCTTTATAACCTCTTATTACAATAATTATTCCTATTAGTGAACTCCTTACATCTTTCTAATAATTAAATTACTCATTACTATTTTATTAAGTATTCATATTAGTTATTGTTATAGCTATCTCCAATCTAAAATATAAATTACTATTAATTAATTAAATTACCTCCTAGAGTGTATTATTAATATTTTTATTTTTTGTATCTTATTAATCTTCCCTGCGTATTCAACTATCTATGATGAAATCATTCTTAACTATAACATTTGATATTATCTTTAATATATAGATAACTAATATAAATATAATATTCTTTTCTCATATATAGTTATGTTATCCTCTTGATATTTTCTCACCCAATAACTACTTATCACTTACTGTATTCACCATACTTATCACTTACTTATAACTAATTGTACCCCTAAAGGCTAGTCCTTGTGGAGACGACCTCGCTCCTGCTATACATATAGGTTAGTTTGTATTTTTAATCATTTTTTTTTGGTTTTACGCAACTTCAAAACACAACAACATAAAAGTTACGTGTGTAATTTACCTCTATCAATAACTCAATATTGTAATCGTATCCAATAGCTTACAATTGAATTAGAAATTCATTTATGAACCTCTTTTAATTTTTAACAATAAAAAATAAAAATACATCGCTGGCTGAAGACTGTATTATAATTTTTTTCCTTGTGAATTGAGATTTGACAAGTTCAAAGTAATCATACATGGCGACAATAAACGTTCATGAATTATAACCTAAGAAACCAACTATGAGGAGCAAATCACTTATGTGCTTCCCATTGGAAGGGATGTAGTGTCATGGGTAATGTTCATGAAGAAGATGAGGCTCAATGAGAAGAATGGTTCTAGTGGAAGTGGCAGTATAATCTCTCAAATTTCAGCTATAGTGTCGACCTTCCAGTTTCAGACATGAAGTATCCTCTTATTGTTCCAGGTTAGGCCCGAAGAGTGTTTGCAGCTCCAATCACGTTACAGATAGAGGCAACCACACTGACACCATATCCCACCTGTTGTGAGTGAAAAGAACATCAAGAACATGAGTTGAATGCTATGGAGATCATCACATCAGTAGAGGGATATAAAGACAAGGAGGATCAGATTCACCATGTACGCCACATGCTGTCAAGTTTACTCGATCATATGCACAGAAATTTTTTTTTCTCCAGGTTCATGTCGTGCTACTGGAAATCAGGCAATGACATGTCTTTAGAACAAGACGCAACTCATACTTGCATGGAAAGTTATAAGCCATTCTTTCACCAATACAAAATCACGGATAAATTCAAATCAGCCTATTTTTAGCATCCAACTTCTAATTTGCTTTTATAGAGTTACATAGGGAAGGACTAAGAGTTCAATAGAAATACATATGGATACAAGACAGCATGGATGCATGAGTAATCCTGGCACCGTGCAATGAAAATAGAACAAAAACCATTTTAATAGACTCTATTGCACTAGAAATATTCCGGCCATTCTACAAATCCAGCCTTTAAAGGTTTACACCGAACTAAGGACATAAAAAGATACAAATTAATCAATCAAACAAAATATCTCACCACCCTTTTGTATATAAAAAGTTAGTAGGATCAGGTTGACATGACACCTAGTCAATGATCTTTCCAAAATATGTACGTTGTTCAAACCCATGGAAATCACCGAGGTGGATGATAGAGTCCCTACTCAGACCTAACAAAGAGCACACAAGAGGCGTCTCATACCATAATAGACGTGCTATAATAACAAATGAACTCTCGATAAGATTTCTGATAAATATTTGTGTTTTTGTTAAAAGTTTATTATATATGATTGTGATCGTAGTTGTAGATCATTAATGTGTGGAATTCATACAATTCAGGATGGTATTCCTTTGGAAATTCAAGTATGCAAAATCATCAAATTAGTCAATTTCTGACATCCGAGGATTGACTTGATTCCCATTTAATCCATAAATCTAAATCCTACAATTTGCCCATTAAAAAACAATTGCACACATTTTTTCTGTTGTAACAGGGTTTAAATTTTCTAGTTTGTCCGGGAAGATAAATATACAACAGTGCAGCCACCATGAATGTGAAATGTGAGATAAAGCATATACTGCTCATAGCTAACCATAAATCCATAAATCAAGATGAAAGTTATGATTATTCTGACAGATTTGGGAATCATCCTTGTTAATTGGAGCTAAAAACTACATTTCTTGAATGCATATTTGGGTTTTAAGGTGTTTATAAAGTTGTATGAGGGTGTCTTTGATACAGTTCACCTCCCGATGTTATCATGAGAATTCAAGTGTAGGGAAACAAAAGGAATTATTTGTTAGTCGACGTGCAAATCTGGAACCAAAAATACAATGGTTAAAGAATTTTACACAATCATCAAGGGATGGGACCATGCCAGGCATGATCACTACAGTAAGCCAAGAGGTGTATCTTACGTTAAATCCTGAATGTCCTTCTCAATGAATGGGTACATGTATTTACAGGGAAAATAAGCCGTCTACGGTAAGCATCTGATGACAAAAGAACAAAAAAAAATGGTGATGGTAAAGAAGAACTAGAAAGCACTAAATGTCAGTAGCACAAAAGATATGAAAAAAACTATATTGTATGTGTCAAGGTTTATCTAGCCTAAGCAGTTTCTCTTAACCATCATGTATTGCCTTTATTGATATTCTATTTTAATATTAACATAGATTTACCTATAAAATTAAAGCATGACTGTATCGGATCATTTATAGTACTCAAACCAATAAGAAACAACTAAAAAAATATAAAGTTTCTATAACAAATATGGCATACAAAGTGAAATGAACAAAACAGTTGGAACAAAAAAAAAAGCATAAAAGCAGTAATAGAAAACATAAAAACAGTTAGTGCAAGGTCATATCTAGAATAGCCACTAAAGATGCACACAAAAAAGAGCAACAAAATAATCAGTGATAGCAAACAAAAAATAGAAAGTACTATATGTCAATAGGGCAATAGAGATAAAATATATATCCAAGGATTACATGATGCATCTAGCATAAGCAGTTTCCCTGAAAGGTTATGGAATCACTTCTTGCTTCCCCTTTTTTAATATCACAGTAATTGTACCTATGAAAAGTAAAGTGAGAGTCTAGCAAATTAATTATACTTATCAAATTAAGCTGAACAACTATAACAATATAAAAGTTTCTGAACCAAGTGTGGCATGCAAAATAAATATATGCAATTAGAACACATATGAAATCACAAAACCGCATAATCATAAAACATAATATCATAAGTGTAGAGAGATATCCATAAATACCCACCGAACCTGCACACAAAAAGGGAAAAAAATACCTAGTGATGGCAAACAGAAATAGAAAGCACTATATGGTTAGGAGGGAAGATAAACGAATAAATCTGCATGGGAACATACTCCAATTAGAAAACAATGGTGCTGGGACACTAAGTTAATGTTGTTGGTTCTCGTTTTTCTATATTGTCTACGTAAGTGACTATATGCAAATTAAAAACAAATTGTAAGATACTTTCGATGTAGATCAAAGAGATAAATTTGGAGAAAATAAGAAAAAATTTAGGAATGGGAGGGTGGAAATAGAGACGAAGAAATCTATATCCAAGTACATCAAGATGCAAGTAGCATAAGAGATCTAGAATAACAGAAGGTTAGATATAAATTTATAGCCTTTACAAATTATAATATTTAAAAAATATATTCATAATATTAATAGTAAAAGGTATCTCCCTTGGTCTGTCATTTTGCTCTATCTTCATAAATATATCTATTAAATTTAATTAAAATGTATCACATGAATTGGATTTTAGAAAAAAATCAATGGCTAGTTGAGAAAAAGGATAATGTTGATATCATAATAGGAAGATAAAAGTATGATAAAACATGATTAAAAATAACACATACATAATATAATAAGTTCAGATGCCAGTTATTATTTTTATATGGACGATAATGTTCAAAGCAAGTATTATAAGGTCCATTGGAAAAATAAACAAAACCGAAGGTACAAAGCCCTATCAATGAATCCAAGAAGGTAAATCTGGAACAAAGACAAAGTGGAAAATATAGGGAAGACTAAAAACCAAATCAATGTAGTAGAAGAGATTGTTGGGAGCAGGAGGAAGTAAAAGAAAAGGAAGACAGGGGGGTTTAATTAGAAGAGGGGCTTTGACTTCACATGGAGAGGAACATGAGAGATACCACTTAGAATATAAATTCATGAAGAGGTCTTCTATCTATACCTCCCTTGCCTCACGTTTTTTCCTCTTTCTCTTCTCTTGATCACCCTCTTTATCTTCTCTCTCACGCCCACTTTTTATTTTGTCAATCTTCCTCCATCTCTTCTCTCCCTCTCTTCTTCTTTCTCTTTTCAAGCTCCCCTCTCACTCCTCTTTATCTTCCTGTTTCTGTTCTGTCAATCATCGTCTATCGTTCTCTCCCACTTTGACTTCTATTGATCACCATCTCTTTTTCTCTCTCTTTCTCTTCTGTCGGCCACCTTCTCTCTCTCCTCTCTCCATATTCTATCTCTCGTCTTCTGTCTTTTCTCTTGCTCACCCTCTATCTCTATCATCTTCCTCTCTCCCCCGTATTCTCTTCTCTCGATTACGGTCTATCTCTCATTGCCTTTATATTCCCTCGATCAGCCTCTCTCATTCTTTCCCTATTTCTCTTCTCTCGATCACCCTCTTGCTCTCTCTCCCTCTCTCTTCTCTTGCTTACCCTCTTTCTCCTTGTCCTCGTTGTCGAAAATGTCAAACCCCCTAGCCCTAAGTTTCAGCATTGTGGCGGTTGACTTGGTACATCAGAGAAAGTAGGATGACTTAACACATCCTGGAAAACAGGATCGTGCCTACTTTCTAGGATCATGCCTAGTTCTTAGGAGGCATTTAAGCCATGGGTTCTGCTTATAATAGGCCATCCAATTCTCTGGTTTTCTCAATCCCAAAACCTTCTACACCACTAAACCCTTGATGTATTATCTTTTCTGTCTTTGAGTTGAGTAGACTTTCTTGAAAGTTATTTTGAACTACGAGTATCTCCTTCCCTTTCTCTATATATATATATATAGATATCTCCCTCTCTCTCTCTCTCTCTCTCTCTCTCTCTCTCTCTCTCTCTCTCTCTCTCTCTCTCTCTCTCTCTCTCTCTCAGTTGGTCCTCGCTTGACGGTGACGTCCCGGGGACCTAACGAGGCTGACAACTAAGCATCATTGTTTCGCCTCATATCATTTTGGGATCATCCTCGACATCTTCTGCAGTTGTTGTGTCCAAGTATGCTTCTGAGAGTGTTTGCGCCCAACACTCTTTCCCTCTCACTCCTGTTTTCTCTTATCTCGATTACTGTCTCTGTGTGTTCGTCTTTACATTCTCTTCGTCACCCTCTCTCACTCTCTTCCTCTGTCGCTTCTGTTGATCAACCTCTATCTCTCTTTCTCTCCCCCATTCTGTTCTCTCAATCACCTTCTCTCTCTCCCCCTTTTTTCTCTCCCTCCCTGCCTCTTTCTCGTCGATCCATCACCTTCTCTCTCTCTACTTTTTTCACTTCTTTATCTCTCTCCCTTTTCTCTTTTTTTCTTGCTCTCTCTCCCCTTTTATCTTCTCTCGATCACTCGTCCATATATGCTCTTTTGCTTCTCCTCTTTTTAAAAGACCATCGCTTCTATAGGCATTCCATAAAAAGAAGCTTCAATGACAGTTGCACGAGAAACAAAAGACTCGATGAATTACATCAGGGCCGTGCAAGCACCTTCGTAGGTAGCAGGACTAAATTTACTGCCTAGTATTCAACGTAAATGAAAGTCATCAATTGTAAAGAAAATATACATCTATGGTAGGGATGTGCAAGCACCTTCATAGGTAGCTGGACTCAGAGAAGCATAGAACCGCATCGAGTGGGAAAGAAGGGGGAAGGAGAAAGTCGAGAGAAGGAAGAAGGGTGAGTTTGAACAAAGAGGGGGGAGAGAGGAGAGAGAGAAAGAGATCATAGAACGCTGTTGGAATGTGAATTTTTTAAGAAGCCCCATTTCTAAATATAACATTTGATCAAAATCCATGTATGTTTTCCTCTCTCTCTCACTCTATCTCTTCTATCCATCACCCGCCCTCTCTCCTCTCTCTCTCTTTTTTGTCTTCTCTTGGTCACCCAGTCGTACATCACTTCTCGAAACAATCCATAGAAGCTTCATTTACAATTACAGAAGAATCAAGAAACTGAGTTTATCAATAAGCCCGATGTGAATAAAAATTTGGACTAAAAACACCGTATTTAGCTCTTTCTCTTCTCAGAATCACTCTCTTTCTTGCCTCTATCTCTCTCTCGCTCTCTTTACTCCATCACACACTTTATCCTCTATATATCCCTCTTTATATTCTCTTTATAACCCTCTCTATCTCCTCTGTCTGTCACTATTTCTCTTCTCTTCATCACCCTCTCTCTATCCTCTATCTCTCTTTTCTTTTTCCTCCATCAACCTCTTTCTCTTTCCTCTGTCTCTCTCTCTTCCTGTTCTCTCCATCACCCTTTCTCTGTCCTCTGTATCTCCCTCTTTCTATTCTCTCAAATACCCTCTATCTCTCTCCTCCATCTCACACTTTGTCTCTACTCTCCATCACCCAGTCTGTCTCCTCTATCTCCGCTCTTTCTCTTCTCTCCATCACTCTCTCTCTCTCTCTCTCTCTCTCTCTCTCTCTCTCTCTCTCTCTCTCTCTCTCTCTCTCTCTCTCTCTCTCTCTCTCTCTCTCTCTCTCTCTCTCTCTCTCTCTCTCTCTCTCTCTCTCTCTCCCTCTCTCTCTCTCTCTCTCTCTCTCTCTCTCTCCCTCTCTCTCTCTCTCTCTCTCTCTCTCTCTCTCTCTCTCTCTCTCTCTCTCTCTCTCTCTCTCTCTCTCTCTCTCTCTCTCTCTCTCTCTCTCTCTCTCTCTCTCTCTCTCTCTATCTATCTATCTATCTATCTATCTATCTATCTATCTATCTCTATCTCTCTTGCCTATCTATCCTTCGTTCTATTGTCTCTATTACTCTCTTTCTTTCTGCTCTATCTCTCTTTCTTTGTGTTCTCTCCATCGCCATCTATCTTTCTTCTGTCACTCACTCCTTCTTTTCTCTCCATCACCCTCTATATCTCATTTGTGTCCCTTCTTTCTCTTTTCTCTACCACCATCTCTCTCTCTCTACCATCCGTCTTTCTTTCTCTTCTCTCCATCACCATCTCCCTCTCCTCTATGAATCCCTATGTCTATTATCTCCATCACCCTCTCTCTCATCCATCTCACTCTCTTTCTATTCCTCTCCATCACCCTCTCTTTCTCATTTGTGTCCATTCTTTCTCTTTTCTCTACCACCATCTCTCTCTCCTCCATCCCTCTTTCTTTCTCTTCTCTCCATCACCATCTCCCTCTCCTCTATCGATCCCTATGTCTATTCTCTCCATCACCCTCTCTCTCTCATCCATCTCACTCTCTTTCTATTCTCTCCATTACATTATTTTTCTTCTCTATCTCTTTCTCCTATTCTCTCCACCACCGTCTGTCTCTTCTATTAATCCCTATTTCTCTTATTTTCATCACCCTATCTCTCTCCCCGATATCTTTCATCACCATATCACCGCTTTGTATCCTCTATCTCTCCTTCTTTCTCTTATCTCCATCAACCTCTTTCTCTCTCTTATATCTCACCCTCTTTTTCTGCTATATATCGCACTATTTTTCTCTGATATATATATATATATATATATATATATATATATCTTTCTACTATCTCCATCACCCTCTATCTGTCCTCTCTTTCTCTCTCTCAATTATATTTTCTCCATCACTCTCTTTCTCTCTCTCCTATATCTCACAATCTTCCTCTGCTATATATCACAATATTTTTCTCCTATATCTCTCTCTCTCTTTATTATCTCCATCACCCTCTTACTGTCCTCTCTTTCTCTCTCTTAATTCTCTTCCCTCGAACAATCATCAACAAAATAAGAGATAGAGAACTTGACCTTAGTAAGAAAGCAAGATTATAAAATAAGATAACCAGGAGAATACTCGTAAATAATAATATATATATTTATAAACTTTAATACGTAAATGAAGTTACACTAGACCTCCCAACTTCTCTTCATTATTTTAATCGAATCTCTAAAATTCCATCGCCAAAAGGAATTTCGGCCAACAGAATTGAAGCGACAAGTACATCTAGAACTATTATTACGCTCATTCTTTAGTTGAATGTAGAATAATCGATACTGGTTTTCAATAAATTGGGTGTTTTAGCCTTCCCTGCATTATATGTACCATGTGTCAGGTAAAACCCAAACTAAATCAACGCTCTAACATTAAACACATCCACACTATACAATTTTACAGGATTTACATAATTAAAAAAATATTACTACGAGATTCCATGTAATAATAAACTAATTACCCATCACTCAAAGATTTCAACTAGTATTAATGAGAAGTTCAATGTGATATAAAACTTGTTTACTTAACATCGAACAATTCCAGAAAGAGAGAGGGAAGGCACTACATGTAATACAAAACTTATTACCCAACATCAAATGACTTTAAATTATTCCTGAGAAATTACTCCTAGTCCAAAACTTGGTATGTTGAATCAAAATACTTAAAACTGATAACTGAAAGGTTCAATGTAATACGAAAGCCTATTACATAGCCTCCAAATTTTATAAAATTTATTACTGAGAAGTTCAAAAGAATAGGAAAGCATATTACCCAGCATCCGTATATTTCAAAGTTTATTAGAGAGAAGTTCCATGTAATGCAAAACTTATTACCAGTATCCAAAAAGTAAAAAATGATTCATTTTTTTATTTGGCAAAAAACACAGTACCAGGTACGTCCAACCTTGTGGTTGTGACCATAGAATAATCCAGCCGTGCCCTGGATGCCACCCAAGGGGATTTTATATATAAGTAGATTGTTTATCTACATTTATAGGCGTGGAGAAAGCATAAATATCCCAATTACACTTCGATTCCATTCGTCCACGCCCGTGTGCAGGAAAAAGAGAAGATATATAAGTGATACCTGGTAGGTGCTCGGAGAAGGTCGCTCTGCCGGCGTCTCTCTGGATCCCCCAGCGGTGGTGATGATTTATAGAGTTTGTGGAGACCTCAATGCCGTTGACAGGTGGCATCGATGAGGTGTGTGGCGAGGACATCAGTCAGGTGAGAGAGCGAGTGCTCTCGCCTCCTATGCTTCATGCAATATGCCAATCGTGGGGGCCAATCACCGAAAGATCATTCATGCCAACATTAATGTGTGGAGTCGGCGTAGCAGATGCTTGAAGTGTGCACACTCCAACCCGACGTCTGTTGATGTCAATGCCGAGGTGCGCGACAAGTCGGACTATCAAGCGAGAGGATGAGCTCTCTCGCCTCTAGCGTTCCATGCAATCCGTCACTCCCTCGGCCCCTCCTTCGACAGTGTGTGGCAACGTGTGCAAAGAGCCAGCAAGCCAGCAAGGCATTCAACGCAATAGCATCCACGAGCTGTCGTACAAAGTTCATGTTAAGAAAGGAAAAAGGAGGTAGGGGTTCGTATGTGTACCCTGTGATTGGCAAGGGCACCTGCTGTCTGATTTCCCTTGCGTAGCTGGTGATGAACACTAGTTTTGCGAGGGCGGCACCGCATGATGCCCTACCATACGCACTCAAGCTGCCACTGGGAACGGGCTGTACTTAGAGCATGTCGTCGAGAGCAATGATTACTTAGTATAAAGAAAGCGCACGTGATACAGAACTTAGTTAACTACATTAAAAGAGGGGAAAAGTTAAAATAAAGTTTGTCAATTTCACATTCAAGCATTATTTAAAGACTATTGTGGTTTTTCATCCTACCAAAAAAATATAATTTGCTGATTTTTCAAATATAGTACTATTACTTGATGATTAGATATTTCATGCAAACTCAATCTGAGTGAAACATGTGTACTATCATTGACTGATATGTACATATCAAACAATTTAAAGGCATCATTCTTTTCATTCTAGATTACTGCATGCCAAAATCTGGTTAACTGAGGTTTGCTCTATAAATTAAGATATTTCATCACATCTCAGCCTCTACACATAATCAACAACTAATGGGCACAATATATTTTCCTATTTATATGCAAACATGGCTATGGGAATAATATTTATGGACCAAAACAGACTTTCATTTTGTAATAGGTATCATGCGTATTTTTTTACTCCCACAACCTAAAACGTGATTGAATGATTTATCCTTTGTCTTTTAATACACTTTGTAGTTATTCATCAACGATTCCACACTTACATGCCAACTCAATCACTTGATTATTATTTGTTATTTTTTTATTTCTTTATTTTTTAGGAAAAAACATGATGCCGAGTATGGCCAATCCTATGGTTGTGCCCGTAGTTTGATCCAGCCGTGCCCTGGATGCCACCCAAGGGTATTTTATATATAAAGTGGAGTGTTTATCATTGTTTATTGGCGTGGAGCAAGCATAAATATCCCAATTACACTCGGATCCCAATCATCCACACCAATGTGCATGAAAGGAAAAGATACATAAGTGATACCTAGCAGGAGATCGGAGAAGTTCGCGCGTGCCGACCTCACCCATCCATGCTCCCTCTGAGTGAAAGTGGGGGCGGAGAGTATGGTGGCCGCGGAGCATCTACGATGGTGGAAGTGTGCGCAGTCCACCCCACCGTTATGAAAGTCCTCCGATCAGGTGAGATATTGGGCGCACCCACCTCGAGTGTTCCACGCAATCCGCCACTCCCGCGGGCCCGCCTTCGGTAGTATGCGATGTCTATAGAGAGTCGACAAGTTGAGGCGTTCCACGCAATAGCATCCCCAAGCTGAGGGAGGGAGGGCCTGCCAAGAATGAAAAAGAGAGGAGGGGTGTCGTGTGTGTACCGCATGGTTAGCTTGGGCATCTGCTGTCTGATTGCCTTCTCACAGCTAGTGACGTATATTAGTTGTGCGAGGGCAGCACCACATGATGTCCTATCATACACGATGTAGGTGCCATTGAGAGCATGTACCTGCATGAAGCATGTCAACCAACACTTGTGAGTCCAATTCTATGGCGACGTGGTGAAGGTTTCCTTCCTCATAAAGGATTAAACTATCAAGTATCGCCATAGCTTCGCCTACTGTATTAAATTTTGTGCCATAGAAAGAGGAAAATGTAAAGAGAATACTCCTCATATGATCACGGAGGATACCACCTCCCCCTACTAGCCCGGGGTTCCCTTTGGCCACACCATCTGGATTCAATTTGAGGATGCCGAGTGGCGGTGGAAGCCAACGGATGGCCTATAGCTGAATGCGGATAGGGGCAAGGGTCATCGAAATGCCCCAAGAGCGAAGGAAGCCGCATGTGGGGGCTGAGATGCAGTCGCAAGGCGAGATGAGATGGTGGGTGTGCCGTATCCAGAGCTTGACTCAACGTGTGATATCTGTGGCACACATGGGATTTCCTACATAACGAGAAGAATTTCGCCCTTTCCATATCTCCCATAGTAAATAAGCTATCGTGATGTGCAGGATGGGGCTCCATTTAGAGTGTGTTGGCAAGAGAAACATCTTGTCAAAATACTTGAACGGGGTCAGTGGGATGGGAAGGAGTGGACGCCAACATTCTAGGGTTGTCTTACTATGGAAGAATAGATGTTCCATAGTCTCAACCTATGGTGATGCGGGGCAGTAGTGATAACGCGAACTAAGGGAGTAACTTATACGGATCACCAGATCATCAGTCAGAAGGCCACGATCTAAGAGTCTCCAAAGGAAAAAGGAGACACGTGTGAGGATCGCTGGATGCCAGATGGGGCGACCCTAGTGCTGATGGGGGGATTTCTTGTGGAAATGCTCCCAAGAAGATCTATAGGAGACGGTTCCATCAAGTGTGAGCATCCAAATAGCACGGTCAGGAGTGGTCCCTATAGGGGTACTCTATACCTCAAAGAGTGTGTCTTAAGGGAGGCCATGATGCTTCCATTGGTGTCCCATGTTGCCCATGAGTAGTTGGGCCAGTGTTAGTCTCTGTCGATGAGGTACAAAGTGTGGATGGCGAGCTAAGGGTTCGTCACCATGCTAAGTGTCAAACCAGGCGTTGATCCCACCTCGGCTAACCTACCAACGTGTGACCTGGGCTATCTCAAGCCAGTGTTTTGGCCAAGTCTGCCATCGCTGAGGCCAGATATCCATCTCTCAACGGTCCCACTCACCATACTTGGCAGACACAAAACATCCCAATAGGGAGTGTGTGGTGCGCATACACCATATGAGTTTCTTTTGAAGCATGTCTTGGACGTTAGGGAGGTGTTTGATCCCTAGACCCCCTCGATCGTCCGCCTACAAGCTTTCGCCCAAGAGACCTAATGATGGCGACAATCTCCCTCAAGGAAAACAGACCATAGGAAACGTGTGCATAGTCTTTCCACTTAGTGGAGGACTATGAGAGATAGTGAGTGGACCACAAGGGTATGCAGCGGGATACTCATGAGGATATGTCAAATAAGTTGGGTATGTCCTCCAGGGGATAGAAAATGAAGTTTCCATCCCTCTAATTTCTCTCTCAGTTTAACCAGCAGTGCATCAAAGTAATGAAACCTAACGGCTCCGAGAAAGATAGGGCATCCAAGATAGTCGAAAGGAAGGCATCCTCGTGAAGAGCGGTTATAGTGCTAGAGTATTTGAGAGCACTTTTTAGTGGTGGAAGGACCAACTATAAAACTAATCTTCGAGGCATTGACGAGCTGGCCCGAAGCTTGCTCGTATGCTGTGAGGATACTCATAAATTCCTTAATGGATTTTTTAGATCCATTGAGAAAAAGGATGGCATCATCGGGCAGCCCCTGTTCATAAAATACGATTAGATGAGGCCGTGGTCAATCGCACGTGTGAGCAATCGGCTGAAGACCTCCTCCATCAATATAAAAAGGGTGGGTGAGATAGGATCACCTTGCCGTAGACCTCTCATGGCTATGAAGAAGCCAGTGGAATTTCTATCCATCAGGAAAGAGAAATGATTCTCTCTAATGCAAGCATCAACAAGATTGATAAACGCATCGGTGAACCCTAAGTGACGTAACACTTGGGTAAGGAAATTCCATTCGACTTGATCAAAGGCTTTCTCCATATCTAGTTTGATGATGACATTTGAGCCCAAAATATGAGCATTTAATGATTGTGCTAGCTCGTAAACTAGCATGAAACTGTCATCGATCTGTCGACCCTTGACAAAACCTCACTATTCAGGCGAGATAAGTCCATCAAGAAGTTCCCCTGGCCTATTTGTAATGATCTTGGATGCATCTTTGTAGCATACATTAGAAAGACTGATGGGGCGAAAGTCTCTAAAGGAAGTTGGAGTGTCCACTTTTGGAATGAGCGCCAAAAAACTAGATTTCCAACTTCGAGGGAAGACTTTGTGCGTAAACACCTCCATGATAGCAAGCACCAAGTCAGTGCCTACGATATCCCAGCATGTAGTGTAGAATTCTGCTGAAAATCCATCCAGTCCCGGGCCTTGTTCTTACCTAAGGAAAAGACTACCTCCTTGATCTCTTGTGAGAATTGCACTTTCTTGGTCGATCACCAAGTGAGGGATAGAGGCGAGAAGGTCCTCACTCACAATAGTTGGTTGTGAGGATAGGAGTGAGTGATAAAACTCTACTCCTGCGGTTGCTAGCTCGGTGAGGTCCTGACTATACGCCTCTACTAGGGTTGTATAATTAGGAGGGGCTTTGTGACAGATCGAGGTGTGAAAGAAACATGTGTTTCTATCACCTTCTTGCAGCCATTGGGCCCTGCAATTTCTAGAGGTAGAAAATCTCTTGACGTTGCATAGCATCCTCAAGCTGCTCTCTAAGTCAAAGCTGGCTCTGTCCCATGTTGTCCATCTAACCATCTTGCAGCTGTCGCTCAACAGCAGCCAGTTCCTTCTTGGGTGCATGTACATCTCCAAAGACATGTCGATTCCACCATTTCAGGTAAAACTTGAGATTCCTCAGCCTAAAACTGATGTTCTCCGAAGGCAACGTAGAGATCGTTCCATGCCAATGGCTGTGTACAAAATGATGGAAGTTGTTATGCTCTAACCACATGGCATGGAATCAGAATGGAGGACGGCGGACTCGATCACTTGAGCCTGGGAGAAGGAGGATCGATGAGCGATCTGAGTAATGTCTTGGTAGGATCTCAATCGTGATGGTGCAATGCATCAGCGCAGTGATATTAGTAAAACAATGGTTGAGCCGCTCGTACATACGTGCATCTGCTTGACGCTCATTTTACCATGTCCACTTCTCACCGATGGTAGGTGATGCAGGACACCTAGATGATGTAGGACAACTAGAGGAATGGGTGCAGGATACTAATGAGATGGGATGGACATTGATGGGTGCGGGATGCGGGAATGGTTTAGGATGGGCGAGATAAAGCAGACCACAAAATCCACACGATCGGTTTTGAAAATTTAAAACCAATGAAATAATGGTGGTGCAGCCCCTTTCCTCGTCAAGGGCGGGAGTACTCTCTTCAACCACCACGACATTGCCAAAGCACCAAATTTAATATGTTCAACTTTGCGTTCGCGGGAAAACTCATGAAAAAACCTAATCCACTAATCGTTGAAATTCCAAGAAAGTCAAAGAAAATCCGATGGCGGTGCAAGAATTCTCGTGGAATACAGGACGGAGAACACACGACACCAAAGAGTTGAGGCGTACCTCGGCACCAGAGTGCATGATGAGGCTGCGAGAAATTTTAGCCGTAACGTGTCTCGGCGATCCGGGCATTGTATGGCCCACTAGACGATATAGTTAGGCGTTCAGGGTGTTGAGCGGCCCTGGCGAATGACGAGACTAACGAGTGGGGACAGTTACCAGACGAGCGATGAGCAAGCATGGTGCGAAGGCCTGCATGGCCAAGGAAAGTGCAGGCGCCAGCTAGGCTAGGCAGCTAATGTGCAGGCGGCCGAGTTCGATTGCTTGCGCGGGCGGCCTCAGTGTGCGCGACTAGCGGCAACCTGCGCGGACGAGAGGGGTGCGGGCGCTGTCTAGGCCGCCTGCGTAGGAGGCCAAGGCGCGGGCGGCTGGGTTAGTTGCCTGCGCGCCCGGCCTTAGCGTGGGCGGCTGGTGGAAGCCTACGCGGTCGAGAGGGGCATGGGCGGCTGGTGGCGTCCTGCACGTCGTTGTTGGCACGAGCGGCTGGCTTCCTGCTTACGCGGGTGGCGTGGGCGCCTGCGCGAGCGGACAATTGTGCGGGCGACCCTAGGTGCGACCAGCCGATGGTGGCCTGCGCAGGCGCTCCTAGCGCGGGCGGCTGGCTGGTTGCCTGCGCGGGGGGCGTGGGCGCCTACCCGGGCGGCCGGTAGGTGGCTTGTGCGGGCGGCCTTGGTGTGGGCGGATGGCGCTAGGGCTTCCACTACGGGCAGCCCTGGCGGCTGCTAGCACTGGGGGAAGGACGACTTGCAGAGAGAGGATGGAGAGGACGGCGATCGGCGGTGGTGGCGGTGTCGACGTTGGCGATCCGGAGGAGGAGAGGGAGTTAGGGAAAGTCCTCCAAAAAGAGAAAAACTCAATTCTTGAAATAAACTTTGCCTAGAAGTTTCTTACAGCTTTGGCCTTCATATAGGCCTTGGAGGAAAGAGAAAATATGGGAAATGATGGGAAAATAAAACGTGGGAGACGTGTAATCATATCACATCAATGGGTAGTTCTGGATCTGTCATTGACAACGTGCCATGACGCGGGACGTCTCGAGAGGCGGTGGTGGCACGTCCAAAGTTTGGTGGTTATTTGGTTGATGTCCTTGATGATTCTGCGTGACCGGCGTGTCGGATGACGTTGGTGACGTGTCTAGTGTTGATGTTGTGACGTCGTCGCCACCAGTAGATGGCTCCACGAGTGATGCCTAATGGATAAAGTTGTTAAACGCTTCCATAGATTGTGACCAAAGTGGGCGGCCTCCCTGGTATTCTCGGACTATCCGTATGATATTGAAATCCCTAGCAATAAACCAAGGTAGGTCCACAAGCCGTGAATGGGCATGGATATGTAAGGTGAGCTCCTCCTAGAGGGCCTCCCGCACTAGGTGTCTACACGATGCGTAGACTAATGTAAGAGTGTACAGCTTCGGGGAGTGCGGTACGTCAAAAGTGGTGTACTGGGTCCCTTCTGCCAGTAGTTCCAACGAATAATCTCGCTTCCAAAAAAGCCAGAGTTTATTCAAGGAATGGCAGTAAACATGGTCCATTTTGAGTTTCCTCGCAATGAAACATGGTCCATTTTGTGCATATTGATTAGGTTAGAGGGTTAGAGGGTTGCCAATCCCTCTACAATTCCAAACAAGACTTGGAATCATAAAACTATCGGCTCGCATGACGCACCCGCAATCGGGTGTTATAGATGCGACGTGTATGAGGAGCATCCAAGAGATGTCCTGAGGGAAATGGGGTGTCGGTGTTTGACTCCTCAGAGATGGAGGCATCATCGACCTCCTTTCCTATAGAAGTGTGGACACTAGTGTCCCCACAAGTGCCCTCAAAACCAGGGAGTGAGGCTTGATGGTTAGTCAAGCCATCCGCTTGTTCAAAAGGGATATGTGATGGGTGAAGGTCGGATAGGGAGGAGAGTATATCTGAGGGGAGGATTGCGGTTAGGGTGTGGCGGTAAGCTAGGGATGGGGATGGGTGTAGAGCGAGGTAGAGAGAGGAGTGAGTCCGAGGGTGAAGTAGTTGGGGGAGTGGGGGATGGAACTAGGGGGGGGGGCGTAGGGAAGGTAGAATAGGAAGATGGAGGTGGAGGGGAGCGAAGTGGTGGGAATGGGGTGGCGATGGAGGGCGGTGGATGGGGCAACAGAGGGATGGTGGAGGGGAAGGTGCTAGAGGGGGGAGAGGTTGTGGGGGAGGGGGGGGGGAGGGGGGGGGGGCTGACGGAGGTGAAGGTTTAGGGTTGAGGGGCTGGGGAGGGCCGCGAAGATGAAGGACGGGGGATGGTATACCAGAGTGGATCTGTTCAACCTCTTTGCAATCTCCATCATGTCTCTCAAGCACATCTAAAAGGGCAAAAGTATTTGAGGTAGGTGGGGCTTTTATCTCTTCACCTTTGCCCGATCAAGTACTAGTCGTAGGGGCCTCCGGGGTTAGGGATAGGGTTGGAGGGCCCTTATTAGCGCCCTTCTTCACCCACTATGAGGCGTGCGGGGCAGGTTTGGTCAGGGCCAGCTTAGCGGACAGAGAGTCCCATGGAGGCGGGGCACTACGCACTCCCCACACCCTGCGATATGGGGGTGGGACATATGCTCGGGGTTGGCCTCTAGGTATGGCAACGGTCATGGGTAGGGGATTTTGCCGCTATTATATAATCGTTGTATGACAAAGGGGGAAGGTACTCCTCCATGGGGGTCGAGGTGGTTTGCGACGCCTTTTAGAGACACGTATGAAGGGTATGACCAAGGAGGATACAATGTGTACAGAACTGAGGGAAGTTCTCATACACAATGGGCTGGCGTATCGACTCATCGCCGTTGCGAATGAGGATCATGCGGTGAATGGGCTCAAGTAGGTCTATCTGGACACAAACCCGCGCATATCCGGGGCGATTGAACAAATGTACATCTTTATCAAGACGTATAAATGTTCCAACTGCACCGGCTAAAGATTCGGGAGTAGTGGGCGTGAAGAGATGTGGGTGTAGTCCTTGGAAACCTATCAATACCGGCACAGAGTGGGGACAGTGTTCTCGGGAGGTACTCGTCTGTTTGACCGTCCAGCAATAGGTCTGCACGGTGGAGCAACTGATCATCCACGTAGTTCGACTCCAAGCCTTCCTAAAGTCAGCCTCCAATTGGAAGCGAATGAAGACACTACGATGGTTGCATGTGCCAATACCCACAGATCTGTGGAAATTCCCCGGCCCTAAGTATACCCTCATGATATCGTCAATAAGTGGGCGTTTCATAGC
Source organism: Wolffia australiana (assembly GCF_029677425.1). Taxonomy (NCBI): domain Eukaryota; kingdom Viridiplantae; phylum Streptophyta; class Magnoliopsida; order Alismatales; family Araceae; genus Wolffia; species Wolffia australiana. The sequence goes on from NC_135853.1 coordinate 2,767,572, forward strand.
AAATCTCCCTATCAAGGTGTAAGCAAATGGTGCTCCCATCCTCGAGACCTCCTCTTTGGAGAATGCTACTACTCGCATTCCCTCATAGTCAATGTAACCCCGTTTAGGGGTCGTGTCATCATAAAGAGGGGGAAGTGTGGGCTTGGGGAGGGGTTGAGTGATAGTTGTGTGTGCAGTTCCCGCCACTTTCGTTGCCCAGGTCACCAGTGGAGCTTGTCTAAATAGTGTCTCATCATGCGCTTGTATCTTGCTCTTGTGCTCTCTATGTCCCGAGCTAGTGGATTCTAGTATGAACGGTACGACTCTATCTAGAGTAGAGGGGGTAACCACAGTGTGGGTCGCCAAAGCCGCCATGCCCTCATTGGTCAAGCCCTCTCGGGCTGCTCCGGGTCGATCAACGCCTCCCCCCGGGTCGCCCAATTTATCGAAGTCAACATGGTCAGAATTCACCGAGTGGATCAAGTCTACTTGGTCAGGGTTGACCAAGTCAACCTGATCGACTTGGTCAGGGTTTACGGAGTCAACCTGGTCAACTCGGTCAAAGTTGACCAATTGGACCTGGTCATCTTGGTCAACTCAATCAGGGTTGACCAAGTAGACCTGGTCTACTCGATCAAAATCGACCTACTCGATTCGGGCTCGATCGACCAGGTCAACCAGTTCTGACCTAGCCGAGTCGACCGGGTTGACCTAGTCAGTTTTGGCCGGTTTGACCAAGTCAGGCCCTGCTGAGTCAGCTCGGTCAGGGTTGACTAAGTGGTCCTGGTTGACTAGGTCAAGGCTGGCCGAGTCTACTTGTTCAACCCGGTCAGGGTTGACCAAGTCAACCTGGTTGACTCAATCAAGGTTGATCGAGTCAACCTAGTCAACTCGATCAAGGATGACTGAGTGGACCTGGTGGACTCAGGCAGGGTCGATCCTGACTGGGTCGGCTGGGTCGATCAGGTCGGACCCGGTCGAGTCGACCGGGTCGAACCGGTCTATTTCGGTCGAAATGACCAGGTTGGACCCAGCCGCTTCGATCAGGTCGACCCGGCGTGAAATGGCCGAGTCGACCTGATCGACTCGGCCAATGACGACAGAGTTGATTCGGGTAGACTCGGCGGAGTCAGCTGATTCAGCGTGTGCATTCTCAGATGACTCAGCATATGGAGCAGGCGCTGAGTTGGTAGCTAAGTTGGTGTGTGCATCCGTCAATCAGCACCGTTCATTTGGTGTGTCGTTGATGGATCCGACGGCTCAAGTTTTGTAGAATAGTCAAATATTATGGGCGCCTCTAACTTGTCACATCTGATGATCAGCATTAGATCCGTTTCATTTTCATGAGTAATGAGAGCCGTTCGATGTGACGTGGCTATGTCATAACTCCCTATGTGTAAAGGTGCAGTTATTGAGCCGTCGGCATTTATTGCCAACGGCTCGACTTTTTGAATCATACGAGGGTGTACCTTGAGTCCATCATTTGGTTGACCAGGATCACGACCCCTTTCGCTTTCAACCGTCTACATAGATGGACAAATAGTTTCCTTCTCGATAGCATTAAATGTTGTTGGGGGCGGGGGGTTATCATTTTGTTTTTTTTTTATCTTTTTAATTTTTTGCCTTTTCAAATTATACGAGTCGTCAGATCCGTCCAAACTGTCAGATCCGACGGTTTGGATGGGTCGAGCGGTTGACACGTCCAGCGTAGGGTCCTCTGACGTGTTTAACACATCAGAAATCCCATGTGTTGGTGTTGCCAACAGCACAGGTGGTCCTAGCTGGCTGTCTGACATGGATGCAATGTTAGTTGGCCAGCTAGGTGACCCATGTGAATCAGCGGCCCTCATTGGATTGAGGGCCGTGATTTCTTTCCAATTTTTTTGCGGTAAGAGATTCTAAAACATCAAAATTAACAAGGAATAAGATAAATTAATAAACAATAAATTACACCTTGCTGTTCAGCTCCCCAATACAAAAAATCCAAGCCCAAATTTGATGGAGATGGGTCTGCTGTAATGTCCGAATTTTCAAAAATAAATTTTGAGAAGAAAAACTCACCTTGAATTTTAAATCTCCTCTAGGATGAGCTATACTGATCCGTTTGACGCATTTTTTGAGTTGATTCAAATAGATTTCGCCCTTCCGAATCCAATGGGACAAATTTCAACTCAATTGGAAGATGCAAAAGTTATGAGCATATCATCAATGACGGAGGAGAGAGAAGCTCTGAGATGTATATTATTATTTGTTATTTACTATCATCAACTTTTATGCGCTTTGTAGCGATATTTGATGTGATCCATGTTTCCCTTCAAGATTGTGGCAACCCAAAACCTGATTAATTCATTGGAGTAGTATTTTTAGAAAATAGCATTGACTTTTATGTTCTTTGGAGCATTATTAAATAAGTACTGTATGTTCCATCTAAACGACCCAAAACCTGATTAAACAGTAATTCCTTAGTAATATAAAATACTTCCTAGTTTTTCATCAACAATTTCATATTTACAAGAAAACTAAATTATTGGAATATTAGTTATATACCGCCATTGAGTTTACGTACTTTCTATAATTATTTAATTGCTATCATACTTTTATTTATACCTCTTGCAACCCAGAACCTGATTACTTCATTTTCCTTGGTGATAGATATACCCCTCTACACTCAAATTTACAGATGATAACTCGATCATTTATTGAACCCAATGTATCATACTAGTAAAAGTGACTTTCATTAATTTGCGGAAAATTGAATACAAAGCTCTTTTAGGAAAAATGCTTAAAAATAAAAACAAATCATGAAACTACAGTGCAAGCTATTTATGTCAATTTAATTATGATAACATGAAATATGGCTAATAGAACACATGTATGTATCTAATATTCATCAATTTTATATTATAAACTGCAAGTTATCAATGGTCAAAATGCATTTTCTTAGCTTAATAGAAGAAAATTATATCTACATAATTCGAGAATCACCATGTATATCACTTTTTAGGATGGCACGTTCTTCTCATATGGAAACGTGAACTTAGTGAGAGGAATTAAAAAATATGAGATAAAGAAGAAATGGGAAAAAACCTATATCGGTGAGGATAACATGGAAAAGAGTAAATAAAATACATAATAAAAAGTAAAAAAAAATAAAACACAGAATAACCAAATGATTGAAGGATGATAGAAAATGTTTATCAAACAAGACAAAGAGGTGTGCAATACATTACGCATGGGTTGTAAAGCACACTACATCTGTTATGAACTCAGGATCTTTGGCATGTAAGATATTTGATGTGGATATATTTTTTTATCTTCGCATAAGACATTTGATGTGGATACTTCTAGAGGCTTCACACATGAGAAGCTCCACGCGACTCATTAAATGATCAAAGGAATCACAGATGTCATCTGTGCCCCAGCAAATTTTTTAATGATTTTAATGACGTTGTTTGATTACATGTCTTTCCTTGTGTGTAATACTCATGTTTATGCATGTCAAAGCCTATAGAGCACAAACTGTGGAATCGGAGCCAGGTTGTTCATTTATTTGGATGAAGACCACTGTCAAAATCATGTAGAACATAATGCAAATAGTTGTTTCTGAAAAGGTTTTAGGTCATTCCTATTCGGAAGGACAGCTAATCTCATTCTAAGCTATCTAGAGCTTAAACAAACGTCGTTCCATGGGTGAACGATGTCTGGTCACAACAGGCCCCCCGTTCAGCTTGAACAGGATCTGAGGTGGCTTCTAGGGTGACACTGGGGCCTGTTTAGCCTGAACAGGCCTTTAGGGTGATTTCAGGACCAAATGGGGCCCCATTCAGCCCTGAATGGGTACTTCCCAAGGTGGAAGCGTGCTCTGTTAAGACTGAACAGGTCCTACCCAAGGTGGAATAGGGAAAAGTTAAGACTAAATGGGGGCCATTGGACAGCTGATAAGCTCAATTTTACTGTGATTTTTACTGGTTATTTAGCAAGATAATCGTGTGAGGTTGAGAGCTTATACAACAAAATTTATAACCTCACGGCTTAGGGAGAGTGAGGGTCGATCCTCAGGGAGCAGAGAAACAGCAGAAAATGTCTTCGGTTCACTTTGAATTATCAGATCAGAATGTTGAATTTCAGCAATGGAAAGAAATATCTACAGTCCAATTCGATAATTCTTCCAGTAGCTTGTACCACTCAGGATTACTCCACAAGATTAGAATCTGAGTTTAACCACAAGCAGAATCCTATAGTTTCAATTAAATAATGAAACGGGCTGCAACTACGGTCTAGTCAATTCATCAAACACCTAACAGGTGTTTGATTATGCACGACCAGAACCTGCAGCTCGCAGGGGGAAGCTGCACGAGCTCACAACTGCTTGCGGTGCAAGCAGCTGCGTGCACACAGAGTGGGCTCGTGGCTGCGCGACACAAGCTTCGCGCCACGGCCTCAAAAGCGCCACCCGCCTGCAACACGCTCGAACAAGCGTGTTGCGTCTGCGCTGGTGTGCGGCAACACTTGGCGCAGGGCGCACAAGCCCGTGCGACCAGCGGTTGCAGCTGCTTGTGGCGCGAAGCGGTGCTCGTGGCGTATGCGCGACAGGTGCCGCCTTGCGCTGCACAGAGCTCAAGCAAACTTTCGTTTATGCAAATAGGTTTCTGATAGGTGGATTAGATTGATAGGAGCTTGAACAAAGGAATAAACAAACACAAACAAACACAAAAACTATGAACTGATATTCAAACTAACACAAAGCAACAACACAGATTGGGAAATGCTGAAGAACCTTTGATGATTCTCCAGCCCCAACTGAGATTGTCTGAAATGGGAAGAGTACACCACTGAACTGAAGAACTCACTCCAACCAAGGTCACTTCCTTGCGGCGAGGTGGAGGTCTTCGAGCTTCAGTTAATCTTCAGCTTGTTTCTCCTCCCAACTCCAATGCTCAGCAGCTCTTGGAGGGTGCAGAAATCCTCTTCTCCAAGCCCTTGTTTCCTTAGAGAAAATTCTGAACACCTAAACTCCTCTCTCAAGAGAGTATTTATAGGTTTTCTCTTAAGTCATGCCCAGGGGCATTTTCGTAATTTTTGCCACTTCGAATTTTTGCCCACTTCTCTTGATCCTCCTCTCTTCCTTGATCTTCTTAACCTGTTTCTGAATGTTCACTAGCCATAAAATGTTAAATATATTCCACTTGATTCAAAGAATCAAGTGGGGTTAGTGATTTCATAAAACAATACATATGCATGAACTTAGCATGAATTCACAAGATAATTGTAATGAATTTAAACTTAAGAACTTGATTATTTGATGACATATTTTAGAGTCATCAACAGCGGCGGGCCATAGAGGCTCTAGGATAGCCGTAATTGCTAGAGGTGACCCAAATTGAGTCAAACTGCCCTAGTAAGCAATATCGACTGCTGGAGCCCACATGTTGCTGAGCAAGTGCAACCTGGTGCTGACTAGATTGTAGACCACATCCACTATTGGCGGGACCCACGTTCAAACTTGGGCCTACATGGCAAGCGCCACCTGGTGACCCGTTTGCGTTGTCCTTACTACGTAGGGGGGCATCCCATGTCACAAATGCCACATAGGCTGGCGGCCTCCTGCCGGGCCCCACCTAGGTGGGGCCCGCGCTAGCTTAGACTAATTATGAAATAATAAATCATCTTATACAAAGATAATAAGATAAATGAAGATAGTCAAAGTATTGACATTCCATATATGGAATGATGCAAAAAAAGAAATAGTCACATTAGAAAGACATCGACGGAGAAACCAAATATGAAGTAATACTCGGGGAGAATCAAAATGCAAAATTTTTCAACGACTTACGCAAGGGAGAGCAATGTATATCGTACAATATAAAGATGTGCTCATAAGAACACAGTCGCAGGGTAAAGCAGGCTATATCTCTTATCATCATCAATCCACAGAAATGAACCTCACAAAGAAGTAAAACAAAAGTCACAACATCAACATTAACCACAAAGCCCATCAAAGTTTTTTGACAAATAAATGCTGCATATGAAAGGAAAAAAATTGGCTTATGACGAAATAGCCAAACGAAAAATTGTAACTCGTAAATCTTATCATCATGCAGGCTATTCTGTATTGTACACAAAGATCATGGATGAATAACCCTTTCTAAGTCCAATAGGGGGAAGATACAAGATGTCTAACAAACAAGAATGGAAAAGACAAAATTTCATAAACCAAAAAAAGCGTAAACAGTTTACACAGTTAAATAAGTACCATTTAAAAATTTATACATAGTTCTCTTCTTTTGGTTCTTTGTTCTCTTAATTCTCTACCACTTAACCAATGCCAATTAGAATGAAATATAACATAAGATAGCCAAATGCATAACTAACAAGAGAAAGATGTGTGCACGAAAATATAGTTTACGTCCTATAGCATGCAATATCTTTTGTTGGCATCATATTGTTATAAATAAACCTGACAAAACAGATATCATGATATGCGCAGTAAAACCACTCAACACAAATCCTTAAATGGTTTTTTGAAAAAGGAAACTCTGCATATGCAAGAAATCAAGTCACAAGATTTAGCCAATATATCGGGCATTGAAACATGCCTCATAGACCACATCATCAGGTAGTCCACTCCAGCATGCGAAAGAGTATCATGGTCAAAGATCTATCAGAGCTCATTCAGGGAAAGGATACAACACATCTATCAAAAAGGGTCACAGAAAGAGAGATATTCATTAATCATAAGAAGAGAGCAACACAATATACCTATTTAGAGAGATGCCATGTTATCTTCTTTGTGTTGTTCGTTTCTACATTTCCATTACGGTGAATTTATGTGATTCATAAAATGTATCAGATTCAGCACCGCTGCATCATAGCACATAAAAACAGAAATAACAATAGAATTTATAAAAACAAACTGGAATTATACATCAACACAAGACATCATCGTGTACAAAGATAATAGCATCAATGGAGAAAGACTCACACACTAGAAATAAATAACAAAGAAACCAAACAGAAATTAATAATCGAGCATAACCAAAATGCAAAATTACTCAACAACTTGAGCAAGAGAGACAAATATGTATCGAACCACAGAAAGATATGTGCATCAGAACACGGTTTCATGCTAAAGCATGCTACACCTCTTACCAGCATCTGATTTACATAAATGGACTTGATAAAATAAATAAAACAAGACCCACAATAACAACATTATAACCACATAGCTTAAAAATTTTATTTAAATAGAAAACAATGATATAAAAGAAACAACACAAGTTATGACAAAATAGCAGCACCATAAAACATACCTCATAAACCACATATTCCCATAGAGGACAAAGTCTTTCACACAGGAATCATGGAAAAGTATGTATTTCTAAGCTCAGGCAAACGAAAAGACAAATGATGTCTTAAAAAACAGAATGGTGAAAGAGCATGTTTTATCAATAAGACAAAAATAAAATACTTGTTGATGTCTCATAAAAGGGTATGGAGAAAGTGCACGTTTCCAATAATACCTGTTGAAGGTATGCCCTTTTTCTATTCTTTCTCTATCTGTTTTATCTGATTCTTTGCTGATGAACTGATCCCAATAATAATGATGATGATAATAAAACCAATCACATCAAATGTGCCAAAAGATAAAGAAATAACCAGATCACTATAAAGATATGGTAGAAGAAACTGACTGCGTATATGATGGCGAGGATGCCAACATCTCATCGACAAACGCATCACCACGGTCAACCAAAGTCAACACGCATGCTTTGGACCACGGTCAACCAGAGTCAACCAAAGTCAACCCGCCACGGTCAACCGGCGTCAACCCTAAAGCCGACACGCCACAACCGCCAACTTGCACGTCTCCACCCGCGCACGCCTCTACGCGCATCATGACATGACGCCAAAGGCAGATTCACAACTGCCCTTTGGCGTGACACGGCGCACGTCTTTATTTTCTCGTCTTTACTTTCTCGTCAATTTCTCTTTCCTCCAAGGCCTATATAAAGGCCATTGTTTTTAAGAAACTTTTAGGCAGTCATAATTTCAAGAATTGAGTTTCAGTTTAACTCTTCTTAGAGGACTGCCCAGCCTCCCCTACCCCTCCTAACCCTAGCCGTCGCCGCCGCCGCCAACGACGTCGGCCTTCCACCCCTTGTCTGCGCCACGCACGCGGCCGCCCGCCACGTCACACGCCAGCCACCAACGTCATCGAGGCCGTTCAACGGTTCATCGTTGACGCCGTCGACGCTTCGAGCCGCGCACGCTACGCATGCTCCGGGTGCGCTCCGCCGCACTCCGCGCACTCCGCGCTACGCATGCTCTGTGCGCTCCGCACGCTCCGTGCGCTCCGCTCACCCTACGCGCGCTTCGCGCGCGCGGGTATTCGCCCACGCCTGACTCTGCGACAACATCATCTAGTCTCAACCAGGGCCATTCAACGCCCGGAGCGCCCAGGATCGTCCCATCCAGTGGGCCGCTCAATGCCCGGATTCACCCAGCCTCATCACGATCAGAATTTCCCGCATCCTCTTCACGCACTACGGTGTCGAGGTATGCCTGAACTCTTTGGTGTCGAAGTGTTCTCCGTTCAGTGTTTTATCGAGAAGTCTCCACCGCTCTCAGAATTAGATTTGGATTGGGATTTTCTACTTCTTCTCCCTCTTTCTCGAGTGTTTCCTCGCGACGTGAATTCGGCTATTGATTTTGGTGCTTAGGCATCGTCACGGTGGGGGAAGACAGTACTCCCGCCCTCGATAAGGGTTGGAGCTGCACCACCAGATTTTCATCGGTTTTAAAGTCCAAAATTGATCGTTTGTGGATTGTTTTATCCCTCCCTACAAACCCGTGTATCACCCTTTACCCGTCGTCAACCCATCTGTCTCCTCAATCGCCCTATTCTATAGTCATCCTACGTCAGTATAACAAAAAAAAATCATAACACTGAATAATTTAATGTTTTAAGCAAGATGGCCAGCTTTATACACTAGCCAAAGAAAGATGCAAGCAAGAGAAGATAGTTTGCATCCTATAGCAGGCTATATTTCTTATCGATCTCATGTCATTATAAAAAAAATAGACAAAACAGATATCACAATATGCACGATAAAATGATTCAATATAAACCATCAAAATGTTTATAGAAAAAAAATATTTGTACATGAAAGGAACAAGTCACAAGATTAAGACAATATGTCAGTGATATAAACATACCTCATAAATCATATCATCCTGTAGTGGACTTCGGCTTGCGAAGGAGTATCATGGCCAAAGAAGTTTATCTAGACTCATTCGGGAAAAGGAGACAAGACATTTAACAAGACAAAAATAAAGAAAATGAACGCTATTCATAAATCATAACAGATGCACACACTATACCTATTTAGAGAGCTTTCATGTTTTTCTTCTGTTTGTTCTTTGTTTTTCTCATTTCCATAATTGTGACCCTATGGCATAATAGAAGCTTATGACACAAACATAAAACACAAAAGCAGAAATTATGGAAAATTAAAACCAAGCTATGTTTTTCATGAAATATCACACCATCTAACACAAAGATAATCCCATAATAAAAATAATGACATTTCATGTTTCGAATGATGCAAAAAACAACACTCACGCCAGAAACACATGGACGCATTAACCAAATAGGGAGTAATCACCAAGAAAAGTGGATTGCAAAGTTACTTTATGCTTTAAACAAGAGAAAAAAATGTGTATTGAACCCCATAAAGATGCACGCATCAAAACACAGTTGCATGCTAAAGCATGCTATATCTCTTACTGGCACTCGTTCCACAAACTAACCTAACAAAATAAATAAACAATATTCACAATGACAGCATTTACTAGAAACCCTAAATAAAATTTTTAAACACCAAACATTGCATATGGAGTAACAAGACACAAGCTTGTCACAACACAGCCAAACCACAAAATGTACCTCATAAATCACATCATCATGTAGGCCACACCATCTTGCACACAAGCATCATGGCTAAATAACCCTTTGGAAGCCAAAGAGGGGGAAAGATGCAAGATGTCCAACTAAAGGGCGATGAAGAAAAGGCAGTTTTCATCAATCTGAAGAAAACATAAGCCTATTATACCTGTTTACAGAGCTGTCCTGTTTCTTTTATTTTCATCCTTAGTTATTTTCCATTCTCTACCACTAAACATATGCCAATTAAAAAAATGTTTAACATAAGCCAGCATCAGGTCCAAATATACAAAAAATATTAATTAAAAATTAAAAACACAAGCCTAAATAAAATAAAAAATGTAGACCACCATCTCACACTAAGATAATTACGTAAATGAAGAGAATCGAACTAAGGACGTTGTATAGGGCAAAAGATACAAAGAAACACCCACACTATAAAGACATGAAGAAGAAACCAATTGTATGTTATAGCTAAGAAAAATCACAATGCAAAACAATTTGATTTCTATGGCAAGATAGCCAAATGTCGATGTAGTTAAAGGACGACGTGTGCAGGAGAACAAGGTTTGCGTCCTTTAACATGATATGTCTCTTGATGCCATGGTATCCTTGAAAATTAACCTGACAAAATATAAATCATGATATCCACTATAAAACCGTTTAACACAAAGCCTCAAAAGGTTTCTTTAAATAGCAAACTTTGCATGTACAAAAACCAGATTAAAGATTAAGATAATATATCAGCAAAAATAAACATATAGCCTAAATCACAGCATCATGTAGTCGAATCTGGCGTGTGAACAAGTATCATTGCAATAGAACCTTATGTATGCTCATTTGGGGAAAAGAGAAAGCACATCTAACAAGAGGGGAACACAGAAAGAGTGATATTTATTAATTATCAGAAAGGATCAACAAATTATACCTATTTAGAGAGGTACCCTGTTTCTCTTATTTTGTCCTTATTTTTTTCTCATTTTTTCCAATATGAACATATCACAATAAGAAAATGTATAAGCATAACCACCATAGCGTCATAGGACACAACAGCAGAAATAATAGGAGACTGAAAAAATCTGGAATTCAACATAAAGTAAGACACCACGCAACACAAAAATAATTATATAGGTAAAGATAATAAAGATAATGACAGTTTTAGAGGGGAAACTTTAAAAAAGAATACTCACGCTGGAGAGGCATGGACGATGAAACAAAGAGGAATTAATAACAGAGGAAAATATAAGAAGTAAATGTGATTTCTCTTAATAACAGAGACAAATATATATCGTACAACATAAAGATGCATCCACCAGAATACAGTTTCACACTAATGATGTTATACCTCTTATTGGCATTCAGTCGAAAGAAGTAAATGTGACAAAATAAATAAAACAAAAATGATGACAGCAATATTAGCGCCAAAGCTCAAGCAAGTTTTTTAGACTGCAAACAGTGCATATGAAAAAAACAAAACACAAGATTATGACAACATAGCATATCGATGAAGCATGCTTCATAATTCACATCATCATGTAGACGTCTCCATCTTGCACACATGCATCAGGGTGAAAACCCAAGCTGGAATAAAACAGAAAAAAAATAACGAATTATTTCCCACTGAACCTATGCCAATTAACTAAAACGTGTGACATAAACCACCATCGAGTCAGAACATACAAGAGAAATAAAAAATTAAAAATACAAGCCTGACTAAAATAGAAAATCAAGGTGCTGTCTCACACAAATATAATATCATAAATGAAGTTAATCAAACAAATTACATTGTATGCACCAAAACATACAAAAAATGTTCACACTAAAAGCCATGAAGCAACATAGCCTAATGTATAATTAACCCGAGAAAGATGTGTGCACGAGAAGATATTTTGTGCCCTACAACATGCTATATCACTTATCAGCATTTTATTGTTATGATTATACTTGGAAAAACTGATAACAAAATTTGCACAATACAACCATTGAACACAAAGCCTCAAAAGGTTTCTTAACAAGGCGAATATTGCACATGAAAGAAACAAGTCAGACGATTAATAGAATATACCAGAGATATAAACATAACTCATGAATCAAACCATACTCGAGTCGACTCCGGCTTGTAAATGAGTATCGTGGCCAAAGAACCTTATGTAAGCTCATTCATGGAAAGGGGACAACACGTCTAACAAGATTTAACACAGTAAGAGTGCTATTCATAAATTTATAATATATGAACACACCAAACCAAATTAGAAAGGCGCCAGGTTTCTTTTATTTTTGTCCCTTCTTTTCTTCAGTTCCATAATTGTGACCCCATACAAATGAAAAAATGTATTAGATCCACACCCATCGCATCATAGCACAAAAGTTATGAAATAACATAAGAACTAGAAAAAAAAAGCTGAAATGATATTTAAAAAAGACACCAACTCAAAAAAAATATAATAACATAAATGAAGATAATAATAATAAATGAAATGTTATGTGTGGAAAGATGCCAAAAACAATACTCACATTAGAAAGATGTGGACGAAAATCGTGACGGAGTCCTCCCAGCGGCTATCAGGCTATGGTGGATGCCTCCTCTCGTGGTGGAAACCTCAATTCTGGGTAGTGATGTGTCCGATCCTGATAATAGTATAGGTTCTCATTACGTTGTAGAGACCGATATCAGCCGGTAGGTGGTTGTCGATGTTGCTGATGTCCCCATGGCGGCTAGCATGGCTGATAGGGCCGCGTAGGCTGCTTGAGCTATCGAGGTGTTGCGTTAAGAGGCAGGTGTAACTCCGAGTTATCTCCGGCTGGCGCTTTCCCAGATTGCTGAACGAAACTGTCCAACCATGCTGGAGTGAGGTGAGAGCTCTGCGCCAGTGCATGCGTCGAGGGTAATACAAACTGTCCTAGGTACATCACTCTGGGTGGTTAGAGCTGTAACCCAGTCAACATCACGTAGTAGAGTTAAGGCACGACCAAGCTCCCAATGATCTGCATAATCAGTTCAAAGGCCAACGGAGTGGAGAACGATCTCCTTCCAAGATTGTCCACATCATCAGTGTGAACGAACAGACCCAACACCATTAAATAATAATTACTTTACACAAGAACGGTGGCAAATTTATCAGAGTATAAAACTTTCTGGGGGCGACTAGCAATTAGAGACCTGTACTGAAATAAAGAATAACAATGAAATAAGGGAAGAGGAGCGTAACCTGTGGCTTGGCGTCGGAAAAGTCTATAGCAGATCACAATAGATCCAGCGGACGGTCCGATGCAGGACTTCAAAAAGATGTCGTCACTAGTGAGTCTCTCAAATGAAAGGGATCCTTGTTAACTAGAATCTCTCTTGGGTTAGGGGTGATCATTTCTTCAAGTCTTAGAGCACAGAATCACTTTTCTTGAGCCACCTTAAACCATATTTGAAACATATATCAGCTTCACCCATTCTCCTAGCTTACCTTGAGCAGTTCACCCATCATTATTTATCCCTATATGAACCCATCTATACCATTATCCCTTACCACTTATGCTATGTTTTGCTCCCGTAACTTTCCTCCTCTTTCCCTTGCACTATCATTCTTTCATGATATCTTCTTATTATTATCATTCTCTTTGTCTTCATCTACATCATCTCATCTCATCATTGTCATTAGTAGCATGCGAGTAGTTTTCTATGAGATTACTTGATCAAATACCTCTTTGTTTATAATGCTTCCAATTTTTTGCACCCTTTACAAAAAAAAGAAGAAAAATAAAGAAGAAACAAGAAACAAGAAGAAGAAAAAACAAAAAGAAAAAAATGGGGTTTCTTGTTCTCGAAGTGATGTAACACGGGGGCTGAATCGTTTGGTTTGTGCCACACCACAACGGAACGATCGTGAGGTAATGCAATGGCGTGAAGAGATGTGTGCAAGTATATTAAAAGTCAACAAGAAATACCTTAATGGCCGTATGATCCAGGGTGTAGCTCAGGTGATGAAATGGAGAAATGTTGTGTCCTGTCCAAGCTCCCAACGAACCGTGTGTTCAGCTCCAAGGCCGACGGAGTGAGGGACGATTTACCATCCGATAGTGTATGTGCCGCCATCATGAACGAGCCTACCCGACATCGTCAAAGACCTGCCCTAACACAAGAAGGTGGCTAACCTATGTCTTCATCTTGGGGTCTATCAAGGCAGAGGAGCAGACGAGACCAGCACTGAAGGAATAACAATAGTGCGAAGGATAAAGGGAGTGGGGCGTAAGAAGGAAATAACCTGTGGGGAAGGCGATGACCGCGCTCGCGAGTTGTGAAATAGAGCCGTTGAGGGAGAACCAAGAGGGTCATTTGTCTGGGGTGTCAGTTGACCTTGGACCGGTGTGGTCGAGTCAGCCACCCCGAGGAGGCAGAGGAGATATGCTGTATCAATACCAAGAGCACTATCGAGGGAGAGAATCAGAGCAGCTGATGATGATCATATTGGCGGTGCCGTTAGGCAGGTGCAATCTGACGCCTTCTTCCTGGTCTTTTGTGGTAGTCAAGGAGTCATCTAAACAGCACCGTCGGTTATAGACAATGTCCGCACATTGGAATGCTATAGCTCTGCGTTCACACTACTAGACCAGGGAAACCCTAGTTGACCCCGTGACTGAGGGGGCTCACTAAAGTTCATGAAGGAGGGGAAGCCTCCCAAGATGACGTCAATAGTGACACCACAAGGAGCGCCTCAAGGTGTAAGAGCGGTTGGCTGGGCAGTGTCGGCAGGAGAAGAGCGACGCCCTAACGACGAATAGGTTGACGATGTGAGGAACACTCTGTGCCCCTCTGTTAAGAATGGACCTGCACCCACTGGCGACGCGGTCCGCAGTCAGCTGGTCAGTTGGTCAGCTGGGCAACTGGTCAGCTGGTCAGCTGGTCAGTGGAGTGCCCTTTCCGAGGATCAACCAATTATGCCGCGGGACAGACAAGCGACAGGTGAAAGGCGTCGGACCGCTGAGAAAATGGTGGCACGAAGAGACTCGGGGTGGATCGTCAAAGTGGCTATGCTCCAAAAGGAGTCGACTTTCTTTTGTATCTATCACATCGGACGAAGCAGAAAAAAAGAGGGAAAAACTAGACGGTCAAGAGCCCAAACGAGTCGGCGGCGAGTGCAACAACAGGGCAGGAAGGGGGGGGGGCATGGTGACAAAGAGTTTCCATGGTCATACCACGTCGTCAGTGGTCCTCATTCTCTTCTTGATGCAGGATGACGAAGCATAATGGACGACTTTGGTGAAGAGGGATTTGGAACCCTAATCAGCTATGAGAGACAACTTCATAACAAAGGGGGGGAAAAAAATAACAAAGGGGGAAAAAATAACATTCTTCTTTTTTTCTTCCAAAGCAAGACCAGTTCAAGATCGAGGCCCTCCCCCTTCCTTTATAGTGAAAGAAAAAAAGGGGGGGTTTAGGAATCCCTAATGGGCTCCTTTAGGGGGGAAGAGGCTTAGTGGGCTTCCCCCCCCTAAAGGGTACTTCAAAAGGGAAGAAGCCATGCATGGCTCCCCCCCCTCAAAAGTGTAAACAAAAAGGAACAAAAACACAAGACTCTCATGGGGGATATCCATACACACGCAGGAGGGGCCTCCCTACAGTCCAAGGGTGACAAATAAAAACAAGTGACGCGAAGAGGATCTCCGTAAAACCGTGAAGGACCTCCGTAAAAACCATAAAACAATGCGAACACGAGATAAAACAACACGACGCGGATGCAATTTTAAGCCTGGTAGTGGAATCTCAGGTTCTTGACGTTGGCTCGGGCTCCGTGACATGGCTGACAATGAGCCTAGGCATGATCGACAGAGTGGTCCTCGAGATGATGCTCGAATACCAAGATGATGTCAAAGGTCATGGGGATGTTGTCCAACGGTACCGCGACGATGCTCTAATACCAATTTGATGTCGGACATCGTTGAAGGACATCGTCCTATCAGATAATTCCCTGAGGGGAATGTAACTATGTGATGCAATGAGTCCTAGCCTGCGTACGCGTAGGCCCAACTCGTGGGGATTCGCTGTGCTTCGCGCACTGGGGTGGGCGACCGATAACGGTGATGATAACGGATGGGCTTGACCCATACCTGGGAATTCAGTCGAGTCGTAGTTTTCAAGATATAATCTCTCACATAATTCTCACCCGAGCGCAGTGGAGTGTAGCCAAAAATATACTAAAAGACGTAATATAACTGATGAGTAAGGGAAACAATGTACCTCATTGGCGGTTGATAAGCCGAAAATAGGGGTGAAAATTACGCAAATTTTTAGCCCTTGTCGTTGTGAATTTTTGGCTTATGCAATAAAATTTATAAAACTCTACTTAATATGTATAGTGATAAGTATGAGTGTCGTCCAAGGGAGGCAAGTAGGAATTTCAATTTGATTTAATTTTTGGTGTTTTAGATCCTAATTAGAGTGAATTTGATCTTCAATGAGGATCAAGTCACCCTAATTAGGTGAGAATTTAGAGAGGGGGGGTAGGAGAGATGGGAAGATTAGAAGAATTAAGAGCTCTAAATTTCCTTCTTTGATCCTAATTAAAGGATCCAAGAAATCATCTAGAGAGGTTGAAAGAGGGTTCTTAAAATGAGCTGGGTTGATTTTTCAGATTGATAATTCAGAACTAAAATGGGGTAAATTGAGACTTCTAAAAATTAAAACTAAATTTTTTTATAATTTTCTTTTGTAATGCAATTGAATGCCCAGGTAAAATTCCTCAATTTCTCCTCTCAATCCTAATCAGGGCTTGTACATGCCGCTCAAGCCAAGTGATTTAGAAGTTCAGACTAGAATGGAGATGAAGAAACAAACAACTTAACCTATTTCATTCAAAATGCACAAAAGTTTGAATACAATGAAAAAAAAAATACCAAAAATGTTGATCCAGGCTGGGACTCCTCTCTGTCTTGCAGCTGTGATGAAGCACCCTCCAGAATGAGCTCCCCCTCTCGAAATTCAGCTTTTATACTTAGGTTATAGGGTAAAAATCACCATTTTACCCCCGTTTAGTACTTAATATTTATCTATCAATGTAGGCTAGATCTGAATGATCTAACCATACAGATAGAAAGAGGGGATCAAGACGAACAAATCCATAAAAAATTCATCTCAATCGGACTTCAGGATCAAAAGTTATTAATAAATCAATTTTAAACCAATTTAATCCATTAGATTTAAAATTGATTTATTTATTAGTTTCGTTTTTAAACACGCAATGACGTGTCGCTCTCTCATTGGCTGGCGCATTTTGAATCTTCCTTTTTGCAGAAAAGTCCTTAAAAAGCCTGGAATTGCTTTTGACGCCTTGCAAAAGTAATTGCGTATATGCCTGACGCACTCTCTCTCCTCCGATTTCTCCTAAAACATTAAAAATATATATTAAAAATTGCAATAAAACCCTGAATGATTTTAAATAGGATCTTTACGCCTGCCGTGGCGACGAGAGTTGTTCAGGGTCTTTTGCAACTAAACGTTGCAAAAAGGCCCCGAAAAGTCTAGAAATTGCATAAATACATTTTTTCTCCTATAAATATGCCCTTTTTTCATAGAATAAATGCATTTCTTCTTGAAATAAATCCCAGAAAATTCCTAAAAATTCGTAAAAATTCTAGAAAATTCTAGAAAATTCCCTGATTAATTCCCATGTTGATAAATGTCGAAATAAACTTTTTAATGTGCCATTTTCATCCAAAAATAATTATTTCGAGCTTCAATAAATCCTTAAAAATTCATATAATTAACAGAAAATTAGGGAAAAATCAGAAATTACTTGGAAGCATTATTTTTGTGTAAATATATGATAACAACCCAAATTTAAGCCTTTTAAATGCATAAATCATGCTAATAACATGAAATAAAGACCGAAATTAGGGTGTTATCAGCGGTGTAGATCGTCATTGGAGTCTTCGTCAATGCAAGGCCCAGTGCAGGCAGGTCGGCAGAGGCGTGCCAGAGATGAGCACGGTGCAGCTCGACATGCAGTAATGACACGGCGCTAGAGCGTGATGTTTGCGAGCGAAGGCAAGGTGGAGAGAGATGTGTTGACGAGGAGGCACGGGCGAGCAGCCAACGCTCGACAGGAAAGTATGTACAAGAGGATCACTGCAGTCGGAGCAGGTTGGGTGTGTTCGTCGCGGGTGCATTCGTCGCGTAGAACTTGGCTGCTGGTAGCAGTAGCGTTGACTACAGGATGTGCAATGCGCAGAACAGGTGTGCAATGAAGACTGTTGGTGTGCGGTCACCGCGGCTGGTGACAATTGGACAGCACTAATGTACCAACACTTCCGCGGTTGGCAGATTACATGGCCTGTGTAGTGAGCGACGATCGGTAGTTGGGCCAAGCTGACTTGGGCACAAGATGCGTTGTTGGCATCCCATGTAGGCTACACGACTCCACGCTGAGTGCTTGGACAGCGGGTGTAACACTACGGTCAAGTGCCCCAGCCACACGGTTCGTATGTGTGCGCGCGACGGTCAAGGGCGACGGTGAGTCTTCCCAGTCGCCTAAACCAAGAGTCATCATTCGGGCGTCCGTGAGAGAGGACTACCGTCAGTCACACAGAACCCTGCGTCCACAGCCCACGCACAGGCCATTGCGGCGGCATGAGGGCGAGTATCGTAGGAGGCTGTGGGGGGAGGGTCGGTCGAGCGTCAACACTACTATGCGTCCGGTGGGCACTCACAAGACGATGACCGTGTCACACCTGCATGCGAAGCCGGGTGCCAGTTTGACCAAAGGGTGCAACAATCTAGGGTCGCGCGGCGGTTGATCGTTCATGTGGTTGATATGAACAATTTTTCGGCGTGTTTGCACAACAAAGACGGGGATGGCTAACGCGATGCAAGGGGGTTGTTCAACGATCAAAGGCTTCATGGGCAGGCCTGTTGGCGGTGCAGCGAGACAACCAGCGGTCACCACGTGCATGGCGCGAGTGGGCCAGGAGCGAGAGAATAGCGGCAAGTTCAGGCGATGATATTCTTCTCTCCCTTCCTTCCCTTTCCCCTCTCTTTATCTCTCTCTCTCCCTCCTCCTCTTCTTCTTCTCCATTCTTCTCCCCTTTTAAAACAACAAAATCAAACATCAAAAATGAAACGTCACGATGACGACACGAATGAAGTGACGCACGCGGATACAGACATGACGCGACAAACATGGATAGAGACACGACAAAAATGAACACACGAACGCGCTAAAACACAAACAGAATGACCACGAGTCGGTGGAAATCAAAACATTCAATGGTAAGGTTGTGCTTTTCACCCGAGTATTTGAACCCGGACATCTTTACCTATACCTTGGCGTACCAGTCTATGGGGACGCGAGTCGACGGGGTCCACGATGACGATTGTGATGACTTCGAAGACATATCTGATGGAATGTCTTGGCGCACTCCATCATCATCTCTCAATCCTCTCCATCACACTTTTCAACATTAGCCATTACCATCGTTCACACACTCGACCATCATTGTACTCTTCACGTTCACTTATTCGTTGTTAAATTAACATATAACATATGTCCTATCACTCGATATCACTAGCTCATATCCTCTAGTATCGTCTTCATCTATTCTCTCTTTGAGCATCACTGTTATAAGAAATTAATTCCTTAATCATAATTCCCAGTGGAGACGACCCGTAGTCATCATTAAGTATTCTTAAGTATGGTCAAATATATTTTTATTGAATAATCTCAATTACCAATATTATCACCCATCTAAAATTTTCTCCACACTAATGATAACAATATTATCAATATTATCACAATTACCCCTAAAATTGAGATTATCACCCATCTGGTCTGTCGTCGTCGCTGCCACTGCCGCCGGTCGCAATTGTCACAGTAGGTAAATCAGTTTTTAGCATTTAAAAATTATAAAAAATAGAAAAAAAATTATGAAATATATTTTGTGCATTTAAAAATTCCAAAAAAATAGGAAAATCCTTAACATTAATATAATCAATTTATTGTGATTTCAATATCTAAGTTCTAAACAAAACTTTAACTCTCGATTTTAATATTTCTAGTGGTTTTTTGTGTAAATTAAATTCCATAATATTCTATGGATATTTACTTTTGATTTCTACTGTTAATTAAAATTAGTGCAAAATATTTTTGTGTCTTTCTTTGTATGTGTGCTTCAATTTAAATCATAGGAAATTATATAAATTAACTAAAAATCCATAAAAATCCCAGAAATTATATTTCTTACTTTTAAACTCATATCCTTAATTCCAAGCTTGAGAAAAATCTTGAAATTAAATTTCTGCCTCTCTGTGGATCGACCTATTAGTTGCCCTATATTAATTATAGAGTATTTAAGTGGAAATTTTCATAAATATTTTTGGTTTAGTCAAAATTAAAACAATGACATTTAAACCCTACATTTGAACTTATCAGACTTGCGAATGCAAACTCCACTGAGTTAACTCAATGAGAGTACATTGATGAAATACAAAAAATGGGTTTTAGATTTTTTCAGTTATTTTATAGGTGGTCAATAAATTTTTTATAAAACCTTGACTCTTAACAAATATGACTAGTTAATGATGAGCAATGGCTGTACATATGGGAAAATGAGTAAGGAATTAATGGATTTTTAAATAGTGATTTGAGGATGAGAAAAAAATTATAAATAAAGAGAAATGTGGTGTGATGAAATGATATAATATATGTTAAAATAAGAGAACACGGAGATAAGAGATAGATGAGGATAAATAAAAAAATATGAAGGTAAAAGAAGGATGATATGTAGGTATATATATAGTATTAGTGTATACAAATGATAATGTATGGTCATGATTGATGATGATAAAAAATAAAATGGATATGGACTGATGGATATAGATGTATGAATATGGATATATTTTATGGATACATGAATTTTGAGAAGATCATGATAACATAATTGTAAGCAACTCACTATATATCCCTATATTCTGAAGGGTCAATGTGATTTATGACCACGAGCCCCCCTAGCCCCACTTCTCTTTCAATCAAATATTTTCACCAATAAATTCATGGATATCAAAGTCACTTTGTTTCCCACATCCCACAAATGTAGAAGCAATTCCATGATGGTTTTACATGGATACAATGCCTATTTATATAATTTATACAAGGGTATGGATGGATAGAAGTGGGCAAATTCAAAGCTACCGTTAAACTTTCAATCAAAGCTACCCTTGAACTTTTAGTATTGATAGATATCATGTTCTAAAGTTAGATCATTCTGCACCATTGATTTTTCTCTCCCCCATTTAAACTGGATCATCTCATATGACCAGTATGTTATGGAATACTCACATTGACCAACATTGATTCCCGGAAGTTTGCATTAATAATCACAATTTTACACATTTCAAAACTGTATCCTTGAATTAATCAAAAGTTCTTATTTCTTTATTTTTGTTGACTAATGTTTCACACAGTCTACATATATACATATCTATGCTTTTTCAGACTTGAAATAAATATTTTCTGCGATTTGAATTCTTGCATTTTTGTTGCTAGCATAAGTCACCCTTTCAAATTGCAATATATTGAGTCCATAAATATATTGTATTTTTTTGTAATCTCTCTAAATATTAAATATTTATTTTAACACCAATAATTTATTGATAAATTATTAAGTTAAATAGATCACTTATAAAATATTCAATATATGGTTCTATCGCCTGGATGAAACTAAAGTAATTCAGATAACACCACTTCCAAAACGATGATCTTCCTTGAGGCCCAGATATTGATATTCCACTAGGATCCCTGATGGCGCGTCACCACCGGACGTCATCGAGCCAGCAGCAGAGGAGCAGCAGAACTTCCCCGACCCAACACCCGAGGAGCCGGCACTACCCAGCTCGCCACCGAGACGAGTCCAGCCACCACGGCGAGCCGCCGCAGCAACACGGGATTCCGCATTCCGTTACTCGGCATGACGCGGACGCCGACCACCGGAGCACACCGACACCTTCGGTTACCTTATTCTATAGCTTTTCGGTTTTATCGTGTTGTCGTGTAGCGGGGAAGGCTCCACATGAGGAACTCTTTCACCCCCCCCCTCGTTATGTTGGGCCTGACAAGCCCATTTTCATTATTTCCTTTCCTTACTTTGTTTGTTTTGCTGTTTTTGGACTTAAGGAAGGGCCTATCTTCACCCATATATAAGGGGAAGAGGTGGGCACTTCCCCTTACCTTTGACCTAAATTTTGAAGATTGGTATTTTGAGAAGAAGGTCAGGTCGTGGAGAAGAATAGAAGAAAGAAGAAGAAGAGGAAGAGGAAGAAGAAGAGGGGAGGAAGAGGAGAAGGGGGAGAGGAAGGAGGAAGGGCAGCCGCTGCGCCCGCCGCTGCCGCCGCAAGACGCCCGCCGCGCTGCTGCGCCGCGCTGCCAAGGCGCGCGCGCGCCGCTGCCGCTGTCAGCGGCTGCCGCCTTCGCCGCCATCATGCGCCGCCGCCGCGCTACGCCGCCGCGCGCCGCCGCGCCGCCACGCTGCCAAGGCCGCCGCGCCGCGCGCCCGTCGCGTGCCGCCTCGCGTGCTCGCCGCGCGCGCCATCGCCGCAAGGCTCGCCGCCGCGCCACCGCTGCCGCTTGTCGCCAAGGCCGCCGCTGCGCGCCACCGCCAGCGTCGCCGCCAAGGCCGCTGCCCGCCGCGCTCGCGCGCCGCTGGCGCGCGCCCGCGCGCACCGCCCCGCGCGCTGCAGCGCTCACCGCCGGCGCCGCCGCCGCGGCCGCGCCGGTCGCGTGCGCCTCGCGTGCCGCCGCGCTCATCGCCAAGGCCGCTGCGCGCCACCGCCGCTGCCGCCGCCGCCGCCGCCGCGCTACCGCCGCCTGGCTGCCGCCACGCGCCGTCGCCGCTGCGCTGCGCTGCCGCGCGCCGCCGCTGCCGCTGCCGCCGCCGCGCTGCGCTGGCCGCGCCGCGCCGCCGATCGCGCGCCACCACCGTCGACCACATCTCCCGCATCGCCCGCGCTGACTGCGCACGACCGCCTCCGCACCAGTCAACCTCCGCGCACCCGACAACTCCCTCCTCCGGAACCAGTTGGTGCGAAAATCCCGTCGCCAGCGCGACGAAGGTACTCTGCTTTCCCTAGCCTCTTTACGTCATTTATTTCCGTCAGTATTCTTTCGTATTGCCTCCTCCGCGCTCGGGTTAGATAGGTGAGTGGGACAGATTGAGAGAACGACGAAACAAAGACGAGCGTCTTTCCTGTCCGGTACGAGTCGGGACGCCCCGACGCGTGTGAGCATTCCAGTGGGAGTTGCCCCATTCGACGGCGTGCGCGCCCTCGACCCACCTCGGACGACTTGGAGGGCTGGACCGACCCAGCTTGGCGACCCCGTCCCCGCTCCGGGTTGGCTCTCGTAGCTTGTCGGCGCATTGCACGTACCGTTGTAGAATCATCGTCCTCGTCATCGTCATACATATATTTCTGTTCCCCGCATATCCATCGGTTGACGTCGTGGACGTAATCCGATCAGTTAGCGATACGACACCGAGTTCCTTCCTTCGGTGACGGTCGGACGCCGTTGAGACGACGTCCGGCATCAAATTGGTATCAAAGCCAGGTTGTGGTCGCCCACAGCACGTCTCCGACGTCGCATCGCATCGCATCGCATCGCATCTAGTGCATCGCATCCATCGATTTTACGTGCATCCATATCGGTACCCAGGAATGGCGTGAGAGACGCGATCCGCACGGATGGCGCAACGCGAGGTTCTACCTCCCGCTGACGAGTCGAACCGTCGCGAGACGAGAGAGGCAACGAGATTGACCTCTCGGGACCTCAACCGGCCTCACCGGTTGCGGAACCTACCTTACCCCATATCGAGGACACGCCGGTCCCACCCGACGTCACGGGTGCTCCAGGCACATCGAAATCACCGGCATCGCCCGGTGGTTCACGCCGATCCCAGCACTCCCCACGCGGCACACCGCGCGTCCTCGACGACTCCCGGTCGAGTGACTACGAAGACCGGGATACTACGAGGCGACGACCACGCGGGAAATCTCCCGTCGTCGAGTACTCCCCTAGAGCGACCCCTGCACGGGGTAGAGGACGAGGACGACGAAGCGCCACTCGCCAGTACCCGCCAAGAGAAGAACCTCCGGAAGACCAAGGAGCTCAACGTCGCGCATCGGCAGCCAGGACGGAGCGCTTGGAGCGGATGCTCGCCGACACCCGAGTGTCCGAGCACGGAGTTGAGGCGGGACCGGTTGCACGAGGCCCCCCTCGCCCCCCTTACGGGGCTGGTAGACCCGAATACCGTGGTCACCCGACCGGACCTTGCTGATGATTACGAGGCCCTGATCGCCCGTTTACGGCGTACCACCACCGATACGCCTAGCCAGGAGCCCATACGCGATCCACAGGATGTCCGCGCTTGGGACATGCATCGCCCGCGGGATGACTACACCGTGCCACGACGGGTCCCTTATGCTCGACCTGATCTCCTATACGCCAGTACGAGCGCGACCGAGCCGTGACCATCCGGCCCGTCGGTTCGACCCCGTTCCTCCCCGTGGTCCGCGGTTCGACGAGCCACCGGCACGACGCGAGGACTACCCACGGCCGCCACCCCCGCCATATTACGGGGTTGACGGTGCATGCCCACCACCACATCACCCGGTGCCTTGGGACCGAGCACCGCGGGATGGTCGTCCCTACCACGGGGACGACCGCGGACACGACCCATTCCCGCCCCGTCGCCCCATGGACCCGCGACGAGGAAACTACCCCGTGCCCGAGCGGCACTATGATGACGACGAGCGTCGGCGTGAGGAGCATCGTGCACGCATCCAGAGGAGCGTGCGCGCCGACGCATTCGCCTCACGAGGGCTCGAGGAAGCCCAAGGAGTTCATTGACTGGGAATCAAAAATGAACTCGTATTTCAGGTGGTACAGGATGGATGACGACCTTTGCGTCGAGTACGCAGAGACACGGCTTGACGGACAAGCCAAGATCTTCTGGGAGAATGAGCAATTCTCGGCCGAACGAAGAGGACAGCCCATTATGTCATGGGCAGAAATGGCGCGGAAGCTAAGGAACAAGTACGTTCCTCGTCAGTACCAGATGACACTCTTCCTCTCGTGGCTCGACCTTAAGCAAGGTCGACTCCCGGTGTCGGAGTACATCGAGGCTTTCGAGGAATGCCGGATGCGTTGCCGTTTCGTGGAGGACCCCCGCGTCATCATCGGCCTCTTTGCCCACGGCCTTCGGCCCGCCTTGCGCAGCAAGGTCCTTGACTGCCAACCGGCAGAGGTCGATGAGGCATACCACCTAGTGGAGCACATGGATCCACCTGTCGAAGACACCCCGGCGCCCAACGCGCACACCACGCCGCGAGTTCCTACGGTCCGGCTTGCACCCGCTCGTTCCACCCTACCCGCGACCACTCGGGTCGCACCGGTCACCGGGGGCCAAGGAACGACCCCAACCACCTCAGTGGGGTCTACCCCGCAAGCCCGGGCCTCGACCGGCGATGCCCCGGCCCGTAGCGCTGCACCAAGTCAAGCACACATCACGTGCTACAAATGCCAAGGACGAGGGCACCGGGCGCACCAATGCCCATCTACACTTTTGATTGATGTCGGGGAAACCGAACAGGATTATTGCGATGGAGCCGACGTACCCCAGGAGGACCACTATCACGGGAACGAGGAATGCGCCCTTGAGTACGAGGAGCCCGATGGACAGATAGGGTTCATCCAGATCATCGAGGCGCGAGGAGCCCCACCCGTGACAGGCCGTGCGTCCGTCCGGCCGTTAGCCAACATCGCTGTCGACCCCCCCGGCAGCAGTAGAGATAGGATATCACCGCGGGTTGACAACTCCGCTAGACTGCCACGGGCCGCTCAACAGCCGACACCGTTCGATGATGCGGCCATCCGTACGTCGATCTTCTACACGTACATCAAGATCAACGGCAAGGCATGTAAGGTGATCGTGGATAGCGGTAGTTGCATCAACGCGATCTCAGATACTATGGTCAGCGGCTTAGGGTTGACTTCGATAGAGCACCCCACGCCGTACGACGTTTCATGGATCGACGCTTCATCACTATCTGTGAAGCGTCAGTGCCGCGTCCCCCTGAAGGTGAACACATACGCCGAGGACGTACTCTGTGATGTACTACCCATGAAGGTGGGTAGCATCATCCTCGGTCGGCCGTGGTTATATGATCACGACGTCACCTTAGCAGGGCGCGTGAACACCTGCTCCTTTACGCACCAGGGGCGACGAGTTACGTGGCACCCGTACACCACGAAGCCGGCCAGCAAGCCGGCCGCGACCCGACCAGTAGGGTTAGTGATAGTCCGAGGACCCTTATTCACTCGCGACCTTGGCCGCGAGGGTGACGATACACCTATGTGTCTGGCCGTCACCCTTGACGTCCCTGCTGACAGTGCAGTGACCCCTCGCACCCCAGAGGTTGAGGCTCTCATATCGGAGTTCGGAGATATCTTCCCGGAAGAGCTACCAAGCGGATTACCCCCGATGAGGAACATACAGCATGCCATCGACTTGGTGCCCGCGCGTCGCCCGAACCTACCGCATTACCGCATGGAGCCGCTGGCACGAGGAGTTGCTACGGCAAGTGAGGGAGCTTTGGGGAAGGGCCTCATCCAGGAGAGCATGAGCCCTGCGCTGCACTCCGCTCTCCTAGCGCCCGAAGAAGGATGGCACGTGGCGCATGTGTTGCGATAGCCGTGCCATCAACAAGATAACGGTCAAGTACCGTTTTCCCATTCCGCGTGTGCAGGATCTATTCGACATGATGGCGGGATCCACTATCTTCTCCAAGATAGACTTGAGGAGTGGGTACCATCAAGTGCGGATCCGTCGGCGACGATGGAAGACCGCCTTTAAGATAAAGGACGGTTTATATGAGTGGAGGTTATGCCTTCGGCCTCTCCAATGCGCCCAGTACCTTCCAACGCCTCATGAACGAGGTACTGCGCGCGCCTTCATAGGAAAGTTCGTGGTCGCTCTTGGCGACATCCTCGTCTATAGCAGATCCAGAGGCGAGCATGCAGACCACCTTCGGCAGGTCTGCACCATCCTACGGCAGGAGCAACTCTACGCCCCCCCCAAGAAGTGTAGCTTCCTAGCGTCCGAGGTTGCCTTCTTAGGGTTCATCGTGTCCGCCCAGGGCGTAGCCGCCGACCCGGAGAAGGTCCGGGCCATCACGTCGTGGCCGACCCGCAAACATGCACGGCGTTAGGAGTTTCATAGGACTGGCGACTTTCTATAGGCGATTCATACGGAACTTCAGTTCGTTCGCCCATCACCATCGCCTCAAGGAGGAGTCGTCGCCTGACACCGGCAGCAGAGAGAGCGTTCCAGCAGAGAAAGCTCATGATGACACAGGCGCCGGTACTACGGCTTCCCGACTTCGGGAAAGTGTTCGAGGTTACATGCGATGCCTCAGGTATCGGCATCGGAGGCGACCTCAGCCAGGAGGGCCACCCGTGGAGTTCTTCAGCGAGAAGCTGAACGATGCCAGGCTTCGATACTCCACGCACGACAAGGAGTTCTACGCGTCATCCAAGCCTTACGGCATTGGAGACACTACCTCCTATCATCGGAGTTCGTGCTCTTCTCGGATCACGAGGCGCTCAAGTACCTGCACTCGCAGCAGAAACTGAGCGATCGGCACGCCAGGTGGGTCGAGTACCTACAGGACTACACCTTCGTCATCAAGCACAAGAAGGGCAAGGACAACGTCGTCAGAGCCGACGCCCTCAGCCGGAGAACTCACGTGCTCAACGTCATGAAGGTGACAGTTTTGGGGTTCGAGACCATCCGAGATGGGTACGATAACTGCCCTGATTTCGGCCCCATCAACGCGGAAGTCCGACGAGGACCATCCCACGATTACAAGGACTATGTCTCATCGGCGGATACCTGTTCTTTAAGAACAGATTGTGCGTACCTCGCACATCACTACGTGACTTCCTCACTTGGGAATGTCACGCCGGAGGCCTTAGCGGTCATTTTGGCCGCGACAAGACGATCGCCGCCATGGAAGGCCAATTCTACTGGCCTTCCCTAAAGCGCGATGTTGGCAACATAGTTGCCCAGTGCCGTGTATGTGCCTTGGCCAAGCAGGTCAAGAAGAGCGCCGGACTTTATACCCCATTGCCGACGCCGAGGCGTCCCTGGGACGACGTGAGCATGGACTTCGTCTTGGGACTGCCCCGCACCGCGAGGCACTACGACTCCGTCATGGTAGTCGTGGATAGGTTTTCGAAGATGGCCCACTTCGTGCCCTGCGCGAAGACGTCTGACGCCGTGAAGGTCGCCCAGATCTTCTTCCGAGAGATCGTGCGCCTCCATGGCCTGCCATCCTCGATCGTGTCCGATCGTGCCGTGCGCTTCACGAGTTACTTCGAGGACCCTGTGGAGCCTCTTGGGCACGAAGCTCAAGTTCTCGACTGCCTACCATCCGCAGACCGACGGTCAGACGGAGGTGGTCAATCGTAGCTTGGGCAACCTACTACGTTCCCTCGTAGGTGAACACCTCGCGTCTTGGGATCTTGTCATACCACGCGCTGAGTTCGCATACAACTCCTCGGTGAACAGAACCACCGGGTTGAGCCCTTTGAGATCGCCACGGCCAGGCACCCCGTCGACCCTAGACCTAGCTCCCATAGATCCTCATGTTAGGGTTTCCGAGGACGACTTGCATTTGCCCAGCATGTCTCTGCATTACATCATCGCATTCATGATAGGATCACGCAGCAAAATGCATTGTACAAGCAAGCCGCCGACTTGCATCGCCGACCCAGAGCATTTGACGTGGAGACCTAGTGATGGTCAGACTCAGGCCGGAGAGATACTCTCCGGGCGGCAACGGCTGCATGCTCGCAGCGCCGCCCGTTCGGATCCTCCGTAGAGTGGGCGACAACGCGTCACGTCGTCGAAATTCCTCCTACGTGGGAATAGGCTCTACATTCAATGTGGCGGACCTAGCTCAGTACCGGGCCCCTTCTTCCCCACCCCAACCTCTAGACCCCTTCAATGTGAGTGAGTTTGCCGACACCACTCCCCAATTGTTTCACCCGATAGGCACGAGGCAATCGATTGTACTGCAGGAGGTAATTGACCATGCAGGTGGGGAAGCATCGAGGAGATTCCTAATGCGTTGGCGGGCCACACCTGCGCGACGACACGTGGGTTACAGAACAGGAGCTCGACGCCCGTCCCGACCTACTTCCACCGTCGCGATCCTCCACCCTGACTCGCGGAGTCGAGTCCTTCCCACCGGGAGGGTTGATGGCGCGTCACCACCGGACGTCATCGAGCCAGCAGCAGAGGAGCAGCAGAACTTCCCGACCCAACACCCGAGGAGCCGGCACTACCCAGCTCGCCACCGAGGCGAGTCCAGCCACCACGGCGAGCCGCCGCAGCAACACGGATTCCGCATTCCGTTACTCGGCATGACGCGGACGCCGACCACCGGAGCACACCGACACCTTCGGTTACCTTATTCTATAGCTTTTCGGTTTTATCGTGTTGTCGTGTAGCGGGGAAGGCTCCACATGAGGAACTCTTTCACCCCCCCCCCTCGTTATGTTGGGCCTGACAAGCCCATTTTCATTATTTCCTTTCCTTACTTTGTTTGTTTTGCTGTTTTTTGACTTAAGGAAGGGCCTATCTTCACCCATATATAAGGGAAGAGGTGGGCACTTCCTTACCTTTGACCTAAATTTTGAAGATTGGTATTTTGAGAAGAAGGTCAGGTCGTGGAGAAGAATAGAAGAAAGAAGAAGAAGAGGAAGAGGAAGAAGAAGAGGGGAGGAAGAGGAGAAGGGGGAGAGGAAGGAGGAAGGGCAGCCGCCGCCACCGCCGCCGCCGCGCACCCGCCGCCGCACGCCCGCCGCCGCGCGCCCGCCGCCGCGCGCCCGCCGCCGCGCGCCGCCGCTGGCCCGCTGCCAGCGCCGCCGCGCGCGCCGCGCGCGCGCGCCCGCCGCGCGCCAAGCGCCGCCGCCGGCGCGCCGCCGCCTATCGCGCCGATCGCGTGCCGCTCGCGTGCCGCCGCGCGCCATCGGCGCGCCGCTATCGCGCGCGCCGCCGCCGCGGGCAGCGCGCGCCGCCCGCCGCTTCGCCGTCGCCAAGGCGCCCGCTGCCGCGCCGCGCGCCAAGGCCAGCGCCGCCGCGCGCCGACGCAAGGCCGCCGCGCGCCGTCGCGCGCCGTCAGCGCCGCTGCGCTGCGCGCTCACCGCCGCGCCCGCGCACCGCGCGCCGGTCGCGTGCCTCGCGTGCCGCCGCGCCGCCGCCATCGCCGCGGCGCCGCGCTGCGCGCGCCACCGCCGCGCGCCGCCGCGCGCCGCCGCCGCCAAGGCGCCGCTGCCGCGCTGCCCGCCGCCGCCGCGCGCGCTGCCGCGCCGCTGGCTGCCGCGCCGCCGCTGTCCGCCGCCGCGCCAAGGCGCGGCCGCGCCGCGCGGCCATCGCGCCACCACCGTCGACCACATCTCCCCGCACGCTCCGCGCTGACTGCGCACGACCGCCCCTCCGCACCAGTCAACCTCCGCGCACCCGACAACTCCCTCCTCCGGAACCAGTTGGTGCGAAAATCCGCCGCCAGCGCGGCGAAGGTACTCTGCTTTCCTAGCCTCTTTACGTCATTTATTTCCGTCAGTATTCTTTCGTATTGCCTCCTCCGCGCTCGGGTTAGATAGGTGAGTGGGACAGATTGAGAGAACGACGAAACAAAGACGAGCGTCTTTCCTGTCCGGTACGAGTCGGGACGCCCCGACGCGTGTGAGCATTCCAGTGGGAGTTGCCCCATTCGACGGCGTGCGCGCCCTCGACCCACCTCGGACGACTTGGAGGGCTGGACCGACCCAGCTTGGCGACCCCGTCCCCGCTCCGGGTTGGCTCTCGTAGCTTGTCGGCGCATTGCACGTACCGTTGTAGAATCATCGTCCTCGTCATCGTCATACATATATTTCTGTTCCCCGCATATCCATCGGTTGACGTCGTGGACGTAATCCGATCAGTTAGCGATACGACACCGAGTTCCTTCCTTCGGTGACGGTCGGACGCCGTTGAGACGACGTCCGGCATCAATCCCCTGTTGGGTTCTTAGGCTGTGATTGAAGTGGGAATTAAGTGACTTACATCACGAAAAACTCATAATGCAATCATAATGACTCAATAATTGATGATAAAATTTCTTGTGTGGAGATCAGATCCCTGATTTTAAGTTGCTTGAGGGAGACATGGAATGTGCTTCATGTTTCCACCCTTCGGACATATCAACACAATCTCTAGCCCATAAAAAATTCCTTCATCTTGATTTTCTCAGTTATGGATCCACCATTATTGTTTAACTATTTTGATCTCATTGCGATGGAGAGGAGACAAGCAAGAACAAGGCTGAGAATCGGAAGAATTCTGGCATGGTTGAATTTTTTGATGGCCTTTCCCTATTTACACTTAACAGGAATCATTCATAAACCCCTAAGATTTTAGTATGTCTTTTGGCATCCAAAATACCATTCGCGAGTGAATAAAATTTTTTGAAGTTCCACATTGAAAATGTTCAAAATAATCTAGCTAAGATGTTTTAGAATTCCATGAATAAGAAATCATAGCACTTAGTCAATGGACAATCATCCGTCTATAAGGTGTCTTTGGTGTCTCAGGTCTAATGACCACTTACACAACCTAATTTAATAGTTGGCATAATACTATTCAGGGATTCGTACAGTTCAATTCTATGAACTATTTATGCTAAATAGTACCCACTATCTATCCTTAGTGTCTCCACACTAATGGCTACATGATCATCCATACTCATTATATAAGTGGAACTAGATATTGTTGTTCTGTTAAGACATTTGGTGATGCCCTTCTCGATTATCCTTCCAATAAAAATATTTAAACACATGCTTAAATACTAATGTTCTATGTCTTATGATATCACCATAATTCACTAAGATGCACCAGGTATTCATGGACATCATCATAAGCATCGCACGTACATTATAGTAAATATGCATTGAAGCACTTTGAATGAAACATGGAATGTTGGCTATATATATTTCCATCATACCTAGTCATCATACTTTGCTGATAAATGGGTTAAAAATGGATATAATAAATGCCCTCAAACACCCACCAAGGTCAAATGTTCAAAAGCCTATCCTAGCAACATGCAAGGGAAAATATGTTGTGTATCTTGCCCATATATCAAATGTGTTATCACTCTTAGACTCATTAGATGATACTGAAGTTGATCCATATCATGGGTGAGGACGGTCAGTCTAAATCTAGTACCATCTCTCCAACTAGGACTACTCTCTCCAATAGCTGCTCCCCAGCCCCCTCTCATATACCCTCAATCTTAACTCCCCACACCTCCTATACTACACCACTTCCTTCCTTGACCTTTGACCACTAGTTTCATTCCTCCTACGGCCCTTAGTACTCCATCCTCTGGTTTGAACCTTATGTGGGCCTCCATTGCGTCCATCCATAGTGCATTCTCATTACCCCCTCCAATCTGCCCCCCTCATCTCCATTGATCACCCACATAACCCCTCCAATATGAATCCTCATCTACCTTGATCACTACAACACGTCCACTTCTAACCCATCTATATGACCCAACTCCCCCTCTTATCACCTTGTTACTTGCCATCATGTCCTATGTGTAGTTTTTATGTGACTAACTAAAATTTATTTATGCATTTATGTTTATTATATAGTTTTCTATGTGAATTTTAGTGACATATCACTAATATTTTTTCATAAAAATCCCTACACTTGGCATGTCTTTTGACATCTTTTAAACTGTATGCATGCAGCCCCTATGCCCTTATATCAGTCTGACCACTAGCTCTATAAGCCCAAAATCTTTTTTTATTAGTTAAACCATTTGATAAAATTTAAATATATCAATTATTTAGTAACATTTTTAACCAAGTTGATTGGTTGATTTTCCAACACAATAGGTGCAAAACTATAGCATGTGAATTAGAAGGTGTACAAAACTTTAACAACACTTTCATGTAACCTTTTGGCATTAGTTATTATGTATATATAACCCTCCATTCACATCACACTCCAAGGATGACTTAGAGCATCGTCAACTACTAAACCCTAATCATTCAGCCTAGTTTAAACTAATGCATTAGGAAATCATCAAAGAACTCTTTATTTTATATGTCTGCTACCTTGCAGACGGATTGAATATCATTTTTATCATGGAGTAAATTTTTATCTTAGACTATCCTATCTTCACTTGAATTTCTTCACTTAGAGTGTTTCTACATACACGCTAAAAGTATTAGAAATCGTGTTACTAATCAGGCATTTTAAATGCACACAATATTACTAGTATCCTATGTCTAATCACTACCAACACAACAGTGACATGATTTAACCTAAATGAAAGCTAGGCACACAACCATTTAGGGATTCAAACACAGTTATAAAAGTAGTAGGATTATATACTTTGATGTTCTTTTCAAATCGCATATGAAGAGGACTATTTAAAATTTATGTATAAACATAAGTAATTACCACATTATGGTATCATCCTAATTAATTAATCCTTACTTATGTTCTATGAACTTATTTGTGAATATTGCATTTGACTAATAATGAGTATGTTTTATTTAATGAGCTTTAACAAGCTATAGAAGTACCATTGACTCTTACGCCATATAAATCCATCATTGTCATATAAAAAGACAATGTAGAAACAGTGTTAGAAAGCCAATGGGAAAAGTATATGTACTGCAAATATTTCATAGAATGAGATCAAATGGTTTATTTTAAAACGAAATAAAAAATTAGGAGTGAAAGGGGTAAATTAACCTGTCTCTCACTCAAGCTCATAAGGAGATCTTGGGAAATTTTTGACCAAGTTTTAAAAGGTGTGGGTTGACAAGGCCTTCACACCAGAAAAAAATGAGAAAGACTTCGAGGTGTGTGATAATATCAAAAATTAGTCTTCTAATTTTTTGTTGGTATTTTTTAGATTAACTAACAAAAATATAAACATGTCATCACTTCAATAAATTTAGCTAGTGATGAGAACGGATTGTCTCCACATGGAATGTAGATTAAGGATTTAATATTATTAATATAGTGATTAGTGTGACAAGGTGATATAAGATTAAAATACGGAGTGATGGAATAGAAAATGTGAGGTAAGAAGTGTAAATTAGTACTATAATTAAGATAATTATAGTAGATAGTATACGATAATACTTAAGAATTTAGAAGATCAAGCGAGAGTGAGGATGAAATGATGATGACAAGAGGAATGCAAGTGACATAAAGAGCAAGCTGAATGAGTGATGTAACGACAAGACAATAATGTGAAAATAGTAAGATGTGAATAGAGAGAGTGTACGGACATGAGACAATGTGATGGTGAAATCAATTTAAAATAACTATGATGTCGAGAACGAACAATGTCAGGAGATGATACTTACCATAGATCCTTACATTCCACCAGGAGCACAGAATTTTATGAGTGTAGCTACGCTCCCACTCTCCTCTCTTTCTTTTTCCCATGCACCCAGGACTCCAATAATTGGCTTGATGGATCTCAGAAACTCACTATCTCTCAATCAGCCTGCATGAGTAGGAAGCAAGTTTACGGATGCATATGAAAAGGATCCACACTTCTATTTATAGATTAGAGTACATGGACCTCTTGATCATCATATATCAAGCGATGAAGTTGGAGCAATCCTAGCCATTTATTTTCTTGTCTCTCTCCTTATCATCAGCGCTGATGCTTCCTCATTTTTCCTTGGCGGTTCAGATGTCCAATCATCATCTATTAGTGATTGAGATGATTGCCTCATCCTCTCCAATAGGCACTATGAGAATGCCACATGTGTCTGTAGCAGAAAAAGACAAAAGCTTTCTTTAAAATGTTTATCATTGTGACGTGGCATCATGTCACCACACACACTTCACATCGCTCTCTTTTTTCCTCTTTTTTATTATTTTTGTATCAAATGACATGCTGATGCATGTATTTCTTGCCACAGAATGTGCCAATCATTCAATGATTGCATGACGTGGCAACGCATTAATCATTCAATGATTAAGTGAAAAACAACAGCTACCAAACTTATGAACCGGCCTATTTTTGTGAAATCTATATATTGATATATTATAATGTAGGCCTGAAAATCATAACTAAATTCTTATTTGTTCATTCATAAACTGTTACTGATGTCTAACTTGACTGACATGATTATAACGGATATTATCATCAATACATTGAAAAACTTGAATAGTTGGAAATTGAGTTCATATTATAAATAGAGCTTGAATCTTTCTCTTGATTTAATTTATCTATATGAAGTCAATATTTATAAAGTGATTATATTATTTAATATTCAAATAATTTTTTTCATATGTGGAATTGTCTGAAGGCATATGATAAACCCAAAATATGGCATGAAGTTATATACATATTTTAAAGTCATTTTGGGATCATTTTATGTGTATTATCTTCACCTTACAAGAATTTTCATATCATGCACTAAATGGAGAAAGTGATCGAACAATCCATTGTAATGTAATTTTTATATATTTTACAAGTCCAAGTATTGATTAGTAAAAATGTACTTCAAAATGTTGTTCCTATTAATGATATTAATACTCCCTTTAGTATGTAAATCTATGCTTATCCAGGGAGGAAATCAAAGTTGAAGGAAGAAATAAAAGAAAGAAAGATTGACAAAGAATATATATATATATATATATATATATATATATATATATATATTAAAAAAATAAAAAATTGGGTTCTAAGAAAGCAGGAAGGGCTGAACCAGGGTGCAACAACCAAGCCAGCCGTAGGCGGGTGAATGCAGGTGCTCAAGACCACCTACAACCGGCAAGTGCCGACGCCAAATGCAAACCCCATCAAACCCACAAGCCCCACAAGCACCCCACCAAGCCCATAATAGGCCCACCATCAGAAGACAAAGTGAAGAGGCAGCACGCAGGGAATCAGATATTTTTTTCAATCATAAATATTGAATGGCGTTTATATAATAAAACTTATTTATAATTTTTTGATATGGGATCTCCAAACTAACATATCTTTCGTATTCACATCAGGCCCGACCATGAGAAAGGAGATCGATCGCGGCCCAACAAGCCACAATCTAAAGAAAATAATAAAGAAGCAAAGAGTGGGCTTTGAGCTGACCCATCCTGAAGCCCACATCACACGGGCTGCTTCATAAGTAGCATCTCAATTGGGATCGACTGATCTTTGTTTGGATGCTCCACATTATATTTATCCATTGTTTATTTTTATTTCTTTTTCTAGAGCTTTGTTTGGATACGATGGCTGACAAGGACAGAGGGAACCCTCCAAGGGCGAATCACGGATGCCAATAGTGATAGGGAAAACTAAAGAGGATGTTGGCATGACAAGACGAGTGCATAATATTAACTAGGGTCCGTGGCTGCAATTTAATTGCAGATGTTGGAAAAGTTATCACAAAGATCAGACGGCCAGGGGCAGTTCATCCATCCCTGCCCTTGGCTGT
This sequence comes from Wolffia australiana, assembly GCF_029677425.1. Classification (NCBI taxonomy): domain Eukaryota; kingdom Viridiplantae; phylum Streptophyta; class Magnoliopsida; order Alismatales; family Araceae; genus Wolffia; species Wolffia australiana. The sequence continues at coordinate 2,804,052 of NC_135853.1, forward strand.
TGGCCGGACGGAGGATTCTGGCGAGAAGAGGGGGACTAGAGCCCATCTACGGCCACTAGAGGGCCCCCCTAGACATAAAGCTTGTCCACGACCAGTTGAGGCCCTCTAGAATCCTTAAAAGGGGGTTTATACCCCATAATTCCACATCTTCCGATCCATTCTCTTGTCAGCGATAACAGACCAGGCCAGAGCTCGTCTAGCCAAACTGGAGGTTGTGACACCTCCAAGAAGGTTTGGCTCTCTCAAGAAGGCACTAAAAAAGGAGTAGACTATCTCAGGAGTGCACCAGCATGGAGGAGGATGGCTGAGATGCACACCCAGGTCAGGGGACGGCCAACGGCATCCCCATTCTCAGCAGCCCAAATCAGGGTGTGCTTGACAATCCTCTAAACTTTCTTTGGTAGATATCTAGTTTATATTTGCGATTCTACATTATTTCTTGACAGAAATCCATGTTGCAATCCATTTTGACTGTTGATCGATAGTTAGCTTTATTGAGACATTTCGACAAATGCTTGCCAGGCATCAAGGAACTTTTCTCGATTTATCTTACTTTCTCCATATTTTAACTCGTAAAAAATACTAAAATTACTTATTATATATAAAATTCTATAAACCGCATCTTATCATTATTAACTACCACTCACCATAGGAATATATATATATATATGTATATATATACATTAAACTTTCTCTCTTTTTAACCCTATCTAAATTATCTCAGCCTCCTCCTTAATATCTAATTAAATAACCTCTTAAAAAGGTAGATAACATCTATACTCTCTTACCTAACTCGCTTAATCTTAATCTTCATCTCTTAACATATATAAATATTTCTCTAGCTCACTAATCTATACATAATTAAATAATCTGTCCCTATCTAACAAAATTCTATTTCCATTCTTCTTCTCCTTTCCTCTTCTTAAAACAACTATTCCTATTTATTAAATCCTTACAAATTACTAAGGATAAAAGTACTCGTCACTATCTAATGAAGTATTAATATTCATTATTATTATACCCATCTCCTATCTAAGATACAACTTACCACTAATTAAATAAATAACCTCCTATCTTCTATCAATAGTATCTTACTATGTTTTATATCTTACTAATTTTCTCTAGACCTTCAATGATCTTTATAAAAATTAACCATAACTCTTACTCCATCTCTTACTTCTTTATTATTTCTAGTATCTATAAAATTATATAAATAATATCTGATACTCTCTCACATCTAGTTCTCTTATTCACCTAAAATTCCCTTTACTTACTAACTACTTATTCCTTCTTATACTCACTATCTTTAGTATTATTATTATTGCTTCTTAACCATACCCCAAATTAAATACACTTCTAAAGGCCAGTCCCTGTGGAGAAGATCTTGCTCCCATTATACATTCAAGTGAGTTTCTATTTTTATCAAAATTATTTGATTCAGGCAAATTTAAAAATTACAACAACATTAAAATTATATACGCAATCTGCATTCATCGACATAGATGGACAAATGGGCATAGGAGATGTAGGAGAACCCAAAAGGAGTATGAAGCAATAATTGGATCTTGTGAAGAAGTTAACCAAGGTCAACCAAGGTAGTTGACTGTGACTTGGGTTCTGTTATGAACGACCATTGGATATAACTTGCTTGGTTTTATCCTTTCCTGGTTCACATTTTGCCTTTGATGTGATCACCTTAGTTGAGAGACTGAATCAGTTGGACTTTCGAGCATGGAATAGGTCCTGTGGGTTTGGTCAATAAAGGATGTGATATATCAAATCTCAAGTGAAAATTCCCAAGTCTTGAAGACAGATTTGACTGTGTATTTATGATCAGCCTTGTTGATAAATCCCTCAGGAGTATTGGACTTAGGATGGGCACGTGAAGTGGTCGGAAAATTTTCCCCTATTGGGTAAATGCCTGGCTGGCCCAAACCCACCGAACGGTGTGTGGAGCAGATGTGGAGCACAAATCCATACTTCTACACCCCAAATGGCCCGTGCCAAAGGACCCTAGTCGAGCGCAGGTGCCTCAAACTGGGAGAGCCCAATAATCACCTTAATTTACTAAGTTTAATGCGAAAAATACATTTTATGTATGATTTGAACTCATGACCTCACATACTGAACCTACATAACATCCACTAATCTATCAGCCGCATCATTCTATTTCTTATTTCATTATTCAATAACCAACTAAAACTGCCCATTCGCTCTGCACCAGGCCCCATGCAGTGGGCAGGATGAATGGACTCTGGGATGGGCAGATGGAGGTTAAAAAATTTGAACCACACCGCACAATGACCATACAATTGCCCAACCACAGTGTTTGGACCATCCCAATGTCAGAACCCCTAACTAGACTGCCCACTAACTGGGCAGAAGGGAGACGATTGGATATTGATATTGGTATCTGCATACTAATCCAGAATCATATCAGTTGACTCAACAAAGAGAGAAAGGGGGGCCCAAAAAGAAGAAAAAATGAGGGTGTCTAATCCAAGAAGCAATGACTAGTTGCCGATAGTACATTGAGATAAACAAAGACATGCTTTCATGTCTTCGTATGCCTTTTGCATTTATCCCTCGCCAGAAATCAACTTTTCGGGTAAAGTTTTGTATGCTCAATGTCTTTTGTATTTGTTTATGCTCTTTTCTGCGATGGGTTCTGATCAATTCTCTTGGGAGCTGTTTTTTCAAGTGGGTCTTTGTATTCCTTTGCATTAATCGCCCGGTAGAAATCAACTCATCGAGTAAAGCTTCGTCTTTTGCATTTGTTTGTGCTCTCTTCTGCGATGGGTTTTCATCAATTTTCTTGAGAGCTGCTGTTTCAGGTGGGTATATGTTCATCGGGGGCACCTCCCACATAGGTTAATCCTATCCTAGATCATTACTTGTTTTCGTTGAGAAAATTTTCTTGGTTTTTTATCTTTGATGATTGGGTTCTTTTTTTGGAGTAGAACGCATAGAAAACAATATAGTCCAAAACTTGTTGCTTATTCGTCCAAGCTGACTTCTGATGACTTGGTCACGCAAAATTTTATCCGTCATCTCGTTTTTCATTCATTCAATAAAGCTAGACATTCCTAATTGTATGTTTCAAAAAAAAAAAAAAAAGGAAGATCCTAATGATGCACTTGTTACCACGTGCTTGACGATTCCATGCGTTTGCTTATGTGAAGAATGAATCACTTTTATATAGAAGTCACCGGAGAACAGTAATGATTCATTTGTAGTAAACTTATCCATGAGAAATACTTCGTAGATTGTTAGTTCATTGTATAATTCATCGTGTATGGTGGCACCTTACATTAATGAGACATTGGATTTCACATTCTTTGTCTGTAGATTTGAAGAACAGGGTAAGAATGGACCCATCAAAACCTTCTTTGCCGGTTGCCTTCGCCATCGAAGATCTCGATTTGCTGGCGGCGAGATCATTCATGGAATCCTTCCATTACCCATACATCAAGGCATCTGTTCCTCTGTCTGCTGATGTGGTTCTTCCACAACGGCGCAGGCTGCTCGTCTGCCATGACATGGCAGGGGGATATGGAGACGATAAGTGGGTCCAAGGAGGGTCCAACTCCAATGCCTATACACTTTGGCAGTGGCATCACATGGATGTGTTTGTCTATTTCTCTCACAAACTGGTTACTATTCCCCCTCCATGCTGGATCAATGCTGCCCATACTCATGGTGTCAAGGTTTGCCACTCTCTCTCTTAAGCTCTCTATCTTTCTCACCAACTCTTTCTCTCTCTCTCTCTCTCTCTCTTTATCATTAACTTTCTCTCCCTTGTTGTCTATCTGTCTCACAAACTTTCTGATACAACTCTTCCACGCACCTACGTGCGAAGGAAGAAACGTCTCCGCCTCGCACGTGCAGAGCAGCGGAGGGAAGACGAAGAGACGCAACCGTAATTCAAAAAGAGACGAGAAGGAATGGGGAGGGGGGGCGAAAGAAAGAGGCTGGCTGGCGAGGCTGCGGCACTGCGAGCTACGGAGGCTGGCTTGGGAGATCCTCCCATTCCTTCCAGGGCGATCCCACCGATTCGGTGTGATCGTAGTTCCTATCCCACGCTATCTTCTATGAACTTCGTCGCTAGATGCTTTTGTTTTCATCCAGACTATTGTTGAGTTCGTGGTTCTAGTCTACAACCTTGTTCGTTGACCCAGGGGTTGTAACATTGGTATCAGAGCCACCGATTCTCGGCCAAGCCACAGAATGGAGCAAGATCCGAGAAACGAGAGGACTGATTTAGAGTTTCAGAGAAGAACGACAAACGTCCTGGAACATCTGATGGAACAGATCGCAAATATCAACATTCGGATCAACGGTATTCCACAACAGAATGCTCCAGCTGATGAGGGCGAGGAGTTTGCAAGACACCCACAGGGACGCCCAGAGGGTCCTCCCTATGAAGCAAGGCTAGATCATCATCGTTTCAAGCGTGGAGACTTACCAATTTTCCAAGGATAAAATGCGGATGGATGGCTCACGTGTGTGGAACGTTTCTTTCGTATGCATCCCATGGTCCACCACGACAGAATGCAGCTCATATTTATACATCTCGATAATTCGGCACAGAACTGGTTTGTTTGCACGGAAAAGGAAGCTGGATTTCGAGACTGGGCAGACTTCAAGCAGAAGTTTTCGAATAGGTATGGACTATCTGCCGATGGGTTGTATCAAGAGCTGATGGAAGTAACCCAAACCGGATCAGTCCACGATTTTAGGGCGGAGTTTGAGCGTCTACTCGCTCAACTACCCTATATAGAGCCGAAAATCAAGGAGATGGCCTATCTGCGCGGGCTAAGACCCGACATCCGCACTGAGGTACGAAGGTATCGCCCTTTTGGTCTTCAAGAAATCATGGATTTGTCTATTCAAGCTGAAATGGATCTAGATGTCTTATGGAAAACCCGTCAAGACGTCAATGTCTACCCAAACACAGTTTGGAATTCTCATCAGAAGCTGGTGTACCCAGGATCCGCTGAAGTTCCTTTATCAAGCCGACAAAATCAACCTCAGCACAATGCGAATCTGCCCATTATTCCCGCAACCCCAGCGAATTCACAAACCCCACAAGATAAGGCCAATAGAAGACGTAATCTGAAATTGACCGAAGGAGAATTTCAGCTACGAAAATCTAAAGGTCTCTGCTTTTATTGCAATGAGCGTTTCGCTCGGGACATCGGTGCCGTCGGGACTTAAACCTTATTATGGTGTTGGATGGCGATCAGGATTCTTTATCAGCGGATGATACAGAAGATCTCATGCAGACGGACGAGACCCCTATCACTGAAGGTTCTCTTTTTACGGCTCAGCTTTCTTTTCACTTTTCTCAATCAATGGCTCCTAATGGGTTAGTCAAATTGTGGGGGAGCATTAAGGGCAGACGAGTCCGTATTCTCATCGATGGAGGTGCCACTCACAATTTTATTCATTCGGATTTGGTAACATCGTTATCGATTCCGGTTTTTCAAGGGGCGCCAGTTGACGTACTCTTAGCCAATGGTGTACTTCAACGTTCTAGAGGCCTTTGCTTGAATGTTTCTATTTACCTACAGGGTCTTCAGATTAAACAAGATTTAATACCAATACCTCTGCAATATGGAGGTAATATTGGGGGTACAGTGGCTGAAGTCGTTGGAGTGGTTCTGCAGCAACTACAAGCTACTAAAGCTGAAGGTTCTATGGCATAACCACATATATTCTCTCACGTCGGATCCAGATTTGCTTCCACACGGAGTCTCTCCTGTACACAACACTCAGGCCATCATTCAGAGTAAAAGGCAGTTCCGAGCACTACATGCCGCATGCAACCCAGATCGTTTGACGGTATCGCACCTCCAACTAAACTCCACTTTTCTTAAATTTGAAATGCTTTACCCTACTGTTTTTGCCCCAACCCATACCCTACCCCCAAAGAGACCGTGGGAACATAAGATACACCTCGTCCCAAATGCCAAACCAGTTAATCTTAGGCCTTACCGCTATTCACATCTGCATAAAAATGAATTGGAAAGATTGGTCCAAGAATTGATGGTTTCGAAATTCATTCGACACTCATCTAGCCCTTTCTCTAGCGCGGCATTATTGATTAAGAAAAAGGATGGGGGATGGAGAATGTGTATCGATTACAGGGCCTTAAATCAAATTACAATTCCCAACAGGTACCCCATTCCTATTGTGGATGAACTACTAGAAGAATTGCATGGGTCAACAGTTTTTACAAAGTTGGATCTTAAGTCAGGATACTACCAGATCCGTATGCATGCAGAAGATATACCAAAAACAGCTTTCAAAACACATCAGGGACACTATGAGTTTGTCGTTATACCTTTTGGGTTGTCTAATGCCCCTGCCACCTTTCAAGCACTGATGAACTCCATCTTCAGAAATCATCTGCGCAAATTTGTCCTTGTATTTTTTGATGATATATTAATTTACAGTCGAAGTAATAAAGAGCATGAAAAGCACCTCCACGAAGTTTTTGAATTACTAAAAAGTCATCAACTGTGGGTCAATCTGGCAAAGTGTAAGTTCTCCCAAGATAGAATTAACTTTCTGGGTCACTGGATTTCGGACCAAGGGGTATCGACGGATATAGACAAAATCGAAGCGATTCTTCAGTGGCCTATACCTACAACAGTCAAGCAACTAAGAGGATTTATGGGGCTAACGAATTATTACAGACGTTTTGTGGCTCATTATGCTTCTAAAGCTCAACCTTTAACCCAATTATTAAAGAAAAGGTCCTTCGTATGGAGCGAAGAATCAACAAGGGCTTTCAATATTCTCAAACAGGCTTTGTCTTCGACCCCTATATTACTCTTACCTGATTTTTCTAAGCCTTTTGTAGTGGAGACTGACGCTTCCGGCGTGGGAATCGGAGCGGTGTTGACCCAAGATAACCATCCAATTGCATACTTCAGTCAAGCTTTATCGGCTCAAGCCCAAGCCAAATCAGCTTATGAGCGGGAAATGATGGCAGTCGTTCTATCAGTACACAGATGGAAGCATTATTTATTCTTTCAAAAATTTTATATCTACACCGATCAATTCAGTCTAAAATTCCTAAATGCACAAGATGAAATTCCGCAGCAGTATCACAAGTGGGTGGCTAAGTTACTGGGCTTCGAATTTGAGATTAAATACAAGCAGGGAAAAAATAATACAGTGGCCGATTCTCTCTCTCGATCTATGGCAGAACTTAGCATCTCCAACCTATCAATCTCAACAATTCACTGGCTGGACAAGGCAGTATTGGTTAAAGAAATCATCGCAGATCCCAGACTGTCCAAAATCAGGGCCGCTATACTTTCAAATGAGGAGCAGCATGCCAATTATTCAGTTCAAGACCAGCTTCTCTTCTACAAGAAAAAGTTAGTGCTTCCCAGTCATCCACCCTTATTCCCCAAATATTACGGGAGTTTCATGATACAAAAATCGGCGGACACAGCGGTTTTCTAAAGACCTATAAGAGAATTCAGCAGCACCTTTATTGGCAAGGCATGAAGACTCAGATTAAATCATACGTATCCCACTGTCAAGTCTGTCAACAAAACAAGTCGTCTAATTTGAGCCCAGCAGGTCTACTTCAACCTCTTCCTATTCGAACCTCCATCTGGGAAGACATATCCCTGGATTTTGTCGAAGGGTTACCGACATCTCTTGGCTACAATTCGATTATGGTGGTCGTAGATAGATTATCCAAATCTAGCCACTTTGTTGTGCTCAAACACCCTTTTTCAGCACAATCAGTGGCCGATCAATTCATAAAAGAAGTCATTAGATTACATGGAATTTCCCGCTCATTGTTATCCGACAGAGGCAGCGTCTTCACCAGCTCCTTTTGGCGTGAAATTCATAAACAACAAGGCACTACGACTAAATTAAGCTCGTCATACCACCCAGAAACGGACGGACTAATTGAAGTCACCAACCGGAGCCTCGAATGCTATCTACGCTGATTTTCCTCGGAGTGCCCCAAGACTTGGGCCAAGTGGCTTCCCTGGGCAGAATATAGTTATAATACATCTTACCATTCCGCCATCAAAATGTCACCCTTTAAGGTGGTGTATGGACGCGATCCTCCAGCACTAATCCGGTACGGCACTCAACCATCCCCGATTGACTCTTTGGACCAGTTGCTTCAGGAGCGAGATGCTACATTGGACAAACTCAAAGGTCACCTCTCAAAATCGCAAGCTTACATGAAAAAGCAAGCGGATAAGCACCGTCGTGATGTACAGTATCAAGTGGGAGACAAAGTTTATCTCAAAATTCGCCCCTACCGTATGAAAACTTTAGCAAGGAGTTCAGAGAAATTAGCTCCTAAATTTTTTGGCCCCTTTATGATATCTCAACGCATCGGCTCTGTGGCATACAAATTAGATCTTTCAGAATCTTCATCAATTCACCCTGTTTTCCATGTTTCACAATTGCGACCAGCGGTTGGCGATCATCAGCTTATTTCGCCACTAACACCTCATCTTTCCTCTGATTGGGAATGGCAGGTTTATCCCGAAGCTATCTTGTCTACCAAGGCAAGCAAGGACGGTCTGCTCGTTCTGGTGAAATGGAAAAACTTGCCCCATTTTGAAGCCACGTGGGAGGATATCCTGGTCCTGCAACGCCAATTCCCGAATTTTCAAATCGAGGACAATTTGCTACTCGAGGAGGGGAGCATTGATACAACTCTTCCACGCACCTACGTGCGAAGGAAGAAACGTCTCCGCCTCGCACGTGCAGAGCAGCGGAGGGAAGACGAAGAGACGCAACCGTAATTCAAAAAGAGACGAGAAGGAATGGGGAGGGGGGGCGAAAGAAAGAGGCTGGCTGGCGAGGCTGCGGCACTGCGAGCTACGGAGGCTGGCTTGGGAGATCCTCCCATTCCTTCCAGGGCGATCCCACCGATTCGGTGTGATCGTAGTTCCTATCCCACGCTATCTTCTATGAACTTCATCGCTAGATGCTTTTGTTTTCATCCAGACTATTGTTGAGTTCGTGGTTCTAGTCTACAACCTTGTTCGTTGACCCAGGGGTTGTAACACTTTCTCACCCTAGTTGTCTATCTGTCACACAAACTTTCTCTCTCTAGCTCTGTCTTTGTCACGAACTTTCACTCTTGCTCTCTATCTGTCTTTTCTCACTAAATTTCTCTCTCTCTAGCTTTGTCTTTCTCGCTAACGATCTCACTTTCTAACTGTCTTTCTCACTAACTTTCTCTCTCTCTAGCTCTCTGTCTATCTCACTGACTCTCTCTGTCTCTCTAGCTCTCTATCAAAAAAAGCTTTCTCTTCTATAGAATCTTCCCTGTCTCTTTCTCACTTTCTCTCTCTTTATCTCTCAATGCATCTCACTAACTTTCTCTCTCTAGCCATCTATCTTCCTTACTAACTTTCTATCTCTGCATCTTTAGCTCTAACTTTATCTCTATATAGCCTTCTCATTAACTCTTTTTGTAGCTCTATATCTTTCTCACTTTCTCTCTCTATGTAGCTCTCTATCTTTCTCACTTTCTTTTTCTCTATAGCTCTCTATCTTTCTCACTTCCTCTCTCTCTATATTTTTTTTATCAGGTGCTGGGAACATTCATCCTCGAATGGGATGAAGGGAGAGATATATGCCAGTCCTTGCTGCAATCAACGATTTCAGCTCAGATGTATGCTGAGCGGTTGGTAGAGATAGCAGCCTCTCTAGGCTTCGAAGGTTGGCTGGTAATTCTATCTTCATTACCACAAATTGTCATTTATACTGAATAGAAGTTTTAAATTTTGTTCGGCAATTTGGGTTTGGCACCTCCCACTGATGCTGACGGCGAACATTGATGATTTCACAATGACGGCATCAAAGTCGACAAGCGTCAACATCATCATCAATTATCTATCGTTTTAAGAAGCTTTTGTCATTGTTCTCGTCAACATCAACTATGTCTTTGGGATGGTTAACGTTGGCGATGATATTGATGGTCAGTGTTCATTTAAAAAAAAAAATTTGATGGTCAGTGTTTTTGAGACAAGAGTTTTAAAACCTAGTTTAATCAAATTGACACAGATTGTTTACCTCACAATGTTGCGTCAACCTCAACCTCTATAGTTGACGTTGAAGAAACTAACAATTAAAATTTTTTGGACCTACAGTTTGATAATGTTGAGGATTTGACAATGGTGGTGTCAATGTGAATAGGCATTGAAATCAACATGAATCATTTATTGGTCCAAATTTTTTTTTGTCGTTATTATCAACGTCAACTATGGTTGTTGACATTGTGATAAATCTCTGACATATAGAAGGGGGTGTCTTTCGTCGGCATTATCAAGAAGTTATATCATTCCCCTTTTTGTGTGGAAGGAGATCCTCTTCTGCATGGAGCTGCTGAAGACCGATCCAACTAGCAGCAGTCAAGAATTAGACTGGAGAGCAGTTATTATACTCTCTCTGTCTAGTAACTGTTCCTTTTTCTTGTTTCTGGCAAAAGTTGCGTGTTCGATTCTTCCTGTTATTTGGAAACTGCGATCGCTATATTTTCCGTGCAATTTGAGTGGCGAGATCTTGAATATTGAGCTGAGATCTTCATATTTTAGTTGTCTACCTATTGTTCCGTCCTATTCAGCTGATTCTGTCGGGGATCTTAACAGGTTGACAGGACATTGATGGGTTGGTGATCCCTGTCAATTTAATTTAATTAGGTTTTTTGAGAACCTTGTCTGAAAAAAAAATCAACCGTTCACGGTATCCCATCAGCATCATCGTCAACTTCAACCATCCCAAAATACATGACATCAGCATCATCTTCAATGTCAATGATGATGGTCGATGTTGACGAGCACCAACCCTTATTGGCATGAGTCCATCATCATGTCTTGCTATCCTGCAGATAAATATGGAGGTGAAGCTCGACTTGGCTCAGATACCAATCTTGGTGGAGTTCCTCGGCCATCTAACTAAAACCATGCATGAGGCCAACACTGGATCACTTATTATTTGGTAAATGGTGATTATTTAACCATTTTTAATGCTCAATTGTGAATGTAACTCACTGTTTTCTTTTGCTTATTGTAAACTTCAAATCTTTCCTGCAGGTATGATAGTGTTACTGAGTGTGGAAAACTTCAATGGCAGAATCAATTGAATGCAAATAACAAGATCTTTTTTGACCTATGCGATGGGATTTTTGTCAACTACACGTGGAAGGTTTGTTACCAGACCTTTTGCAGAAGTTTAACATTTATAATTTCATTTGATTTCCATCATTGTCCAGGAAGATTTTCCAAAGATTTCGGCTATTTTTGCCGGTGACCGCAGATTTGATGTGTACATGGGTATTGACGTCTTTGGCAGAAACACTTACGGAGGAGGACAATGGAGTGTAAGAGAAACATACATAATTTTTCTATCACTGAGATCATTTTTTTATTTTAAGACTGAACTTTTTGTTTTTGAAATGTTTAGACCAACATCGCCCTTGATCTATTGAAGAAGGTTAATGTTTCTGCCGCAATTTTTGCACCTGGGTGGGTTTATGAAACTAATCAGGGCCCAGATTTCCAGACAGCAGCAAATTGGTAAATTACCTCATGTTATTTCATTGTTTCTTAATTCAGAAATGTCCTCTTATCATTTAATTGTGCAGCTGGTGGGGGCTTGTTGAGGAGTCATGGGGAACACTACTCCGGTATCCAAAATTATTGCCGTTCTTCTCAAATTTTGATCAGGTTTTTTATTTCAATGAAATAATTTAGTTCAAAGCAAAAATAGACTTATTCGAATGGAGTATAATCTGAAGACAATACTCTTTTCATTTTTTATCATTCTGAAAACTCCTGAAATATCATTATGGAATATTCTTATTATAGTGCGCATAATATCCATCTTTTGAATGATATACCAGGGCCGTGGTCATCATTTCTCCATGGATGGCATCATTGTCGCTGAAAAACCTTGGAACAATATTTCCTGTCAAACGGTACAGGTAGGAACTGAATGATTGGACATCTTTTGTAATAAAGTTATCTTCTATTATGAGGGATCTGAATTGTTTCTTTAATTCTTAATATATTCCTGACCACCTTGGTAGCCTGCGCTTATTCCATCTGTGGAACCTGTTGGTAGACCCATCAATGTTCAACTGAAGTAAGGCTCCTGACTTGTCATCTCATATTTTTTCTCTGTGGATACCTCTCTCTCTCTTCCTCCCTCTTTATATCTCCCTCCAATAATTATCTCTTCCAATCTCTTTCTCTCTGTGAAATTATCTCTGCAGACTTTATATGTGTCCCTTTATCTCCCAAATTCTCTCGTCTCTGTCCATATCTCTCTTTTTAATTTCCTCCCTACTGTCCAAAGACGTCTTTCTTTCAGTCTCCGTCTATTCTATCAGATCCGTCCTCAGAACACATCTTAGACTTCTTTTCCCTTTAAAGACTGGTAATAATGTAATCTAATTAAGCTCCTATTTAATCTGATCTACTGTTGTTTTTCTTTCAAGCCTAAAGAATGAATCATACAGCGGAGGAAGCAGCCTCACATTCACTGGAAAACTGGGCTGCAACTTCATCTTCAGCACAAGGATCTTCCTTGTGGATCTCCCCATAGGAGACGTACCCTTGCTTGTCTCATACTCTGTTAGTACCAATATCATGAAATCTATTATCACACCAATCAACATTTAGTTACCTCGTCTTCCTTGCTCCCACAGGTTAGAAGATGTAACCAAAGCTCAATAATCGGTCTATCACTCTCCTTATCCACCCAAGATGGGAAAGAAGAAAATTCCAGTGTCCTCATCATTGAAGGTGGTTCATCTTCTATCCCGGTTGACTTTCATTGTCAATTTTCTCAAATCCTCAACCCAACCTGTGTTCCGAAATCCTCTGAATGGGACGTTCTAGAAGCTATCGTCACAAGGCCTGGCGATGCCATCACTGAAATCTGTGCAGTCTGCTGCACCAAAGCCCAGCCCATGCCTGGTGCTGTCACTGCTACCTTTCCTTCCTTTTATGCAGCACTTGGACATGTGGGCATTGTTGACTTTGACTCGCCTCGATCTGGTCCATCCTTATCAGTCACTTGCCAGCATGTCTTCTGGGCCAACAGCATAGAGGGCACACGTATGGTCGCTTTGGAGGTCTGTTGGGAGAGGAAAGACCACGACGGCGTTGATATCCCTGCCCTGTGGTACAACATCTTTGCAAGCATAATGAACAAGGGAGGAGAAGACAAGGGAGACGGCAGCGGAGTGAGATTCCTTGGTGTGACCAGGCTTAATCGGTTCTTTGTGGACAATCTTATGGTTTCAGCAGGCGCTTCAGGTGTCAGGTTCATCGTTCAAGCTTGTGGTCTTGATGGAGCTTGCCAGAAGCTAGATCACTGCCCCACCTTGGATTTGCCTGTCAAAGAACCATGATCTAATTGATGGCCCATCTTTTCTATACTTGCTGAAGATTAAGAATCATTTATCCAGACTCATATGTTAGGACTCAAGAAGTCCATCCGTTATTGTTCTTTTGCCTGGTTCTGTCATAATTGACCGTTGTAATAGCAGGTCCTAAAGGACTCAATATTGTAAGTTAAATAGAGATGTAGTGCCCTTTAGGGCATTATGGGAGTGTTTTTCCCTTCCAAAAGTCTAAATGTGTCTTTCCTTCTCTCTTCTCTCTTCCTCCTCTCGACACCTCTCTTGTCCTGCACCTCTGATCGTCTGCTGCCAGAGAAGTGCTTCTGATGCATCTGTAAGACTGTTGCTGCTTCACATTGCTTGAGAGAAGAATGCCTGCTGTGATACATCTCTTTCTACATTCTCTACATCTTCTACACAAATTTGTGACATGGAATGCATTCACCCAAGTGAATCAGATCATTCTTTGTAATTTAACACTCCTATTGAATGCATTTAACGCCATCTACCTCATTGCCAGTAGCCGAGTGGACGACACTCAGGCGACTGCCTGCGTCTTCCTTCGCCGCCCTGCCCCATGCTGGGGGGATAAGGGAGACGAGGGGGGATGACGTTGACGTTGACGGATGAGGTCAACGATTCAGCAAGGGTGGACGACGTTGACGATGACGGAGGGGGTGGACAAGGCGGAGAGGATGCCAGAGAAGGTGGGGCGGCGGCAGGGGTCGGCGCGCCAGCAGCTGAGCATGAGCGTCCTGAGTGGCGGCGGGCAGGGGGGGGATTTATGGCCGGAGAGCGCCTCGCTGTGTGTGTCTCTCTTGGTCTCACCCACTCTCTCATTAGGACTCTCTCTCTCTCTCTCTCTCTCTCTCTCTCTCTCTCTCTCTCTCTCTCTCTCTCTCTCTCTCTCTCTCTCTCTCTCTCTCTCTCTCTCTCTCCCCATATCAATCTTCGATAATTGGTGGGAGAATATGTTACCTGACCTCTGATTTTCAAAGGAAATCTCTGGGGATTGCCATTTGAGATAGATGGGAGAAGCAAGTCACTGAGTATTTTCTAGCTCGTTCTTGTAGAACAATAAAGTTAAGCCTCCATTTTTGGTTCACTAAATTGGTTTCACCATCCTTGTTTTGAGTCAAATTGATTCTCAGACGTCTCTCTTTTTTTTTACGGCATGATTGCCTGTAATTGATTTTGCCATGTTCTTACTAGATGGTGAATGGAAGGCCATTAAGTGAACAATTTCCCATTTGAATGTTATTATTATTGGTGCAGTCTGATCATGTTTAAACAGTCTAAGATCAGTATTTTGTTTTGAAATTCAGTCCAGTGATGTCTTGGAAAATGCACTGGTAGCAGTGTGGGTCTGTGTGGATGCACTTCAAGCCATATGCAAAATCATGTTCAAAGCATTAATTTGTATTTAAATTATCTCAAGTATTTATTTATATTTACTAGAACACATTTCAAGGAGCTCATATATTAATAAATTATTTTCTTTCAATATATTGTACCCATTTCTCTTTCGATACTAAGTTAACTCAATGCTACACTCAATGTTATGCTCATTTTATATCTTAAACATATTCAATAAAGTCTCTTTTCCCTCAAATCAGTCCCCCAAACTCCTAATTTCTGTTTATCTATCTTTATCAACCCTCCAACTGATTTCCCCTTTTCAGTTTCAAATCCACAACTTCAACCTGACCCCTAACATCTCAAATTAGGAAATTCAACGGTGGTAAATGAAATATCAACTAAAATTAGGAAGATGAACTTGAAATAGACGTGGTGGCTGAGATTATAATTTGGATTTTGAAGACACGAAGGGGATAAGGTGAATAATGGCTTCAGGTGTTTTTTGTGTTGAAGCGAGAGATTGAAATTTCTAAATTCATGGAATTTAACTCGCGCAAGAATATGCAGCCTAACTTAGGTGTTTTCTACATCAAATGGGTTCCAAGAAATCAATGACTTTCAAAAGTCAGTCTTCAATCAGGTGTATCAACTTGGATCCTAGGACAAGCCTTGTCTTACCATCTACTGCAAGTACAAATTTCAAGATAAGACGAGAGAGAAAGGAAGAGAGAACTTATTACTTGGCATTTTTTACTCAAGTTTCCCAGTCCCTTTTTCTTATTATATCCAATGTTATTTATTGGTCTACAGATTCAGGAACTAGATTTTTTTTATCCCACTATAGGATAAAATATGAATAAATAACACCAAAACAAACCAATTTTTAGGTTTCATGTGAAATAGGGTTTCTTTAAAATTTCAACTGATAGAAAAAACTGAAATTTTTCTTATGATAAAAATTTGATATCATCACACATTTATTTTCTGTCGCATATAACTTCATAGACTTCATTTTGATATCCTTATACAATCATGTGAGTAACCTTCATTTATCACAAAAATCCAGGAAATTCCCCAGTCATTATCGTGAAACTACACATGATTTCCTTAAATCTCATGTGAACAAACAAAATTCCACTAAGTAATACACTCAGTTTTAACCAAAAAAACATGAAGGTTATCTATTTAATTTGAGTAATTAAATGATGTAAAAATTACTTAAACATTTAAAATAAAAACGTAGATACCAAGAATACAGTACATTCATTTTGACTCAAATTGATTTCTTTCTACATTATTTGGCTTATTGCAACAATCCAAACATCTTTTACATGGCTAGTCCTGGATTAATATGAGTAACAATTATTGCCCATGGATTTTCCACTCTGTTTAAAGACATTGGGCACCTTGAAAATTCATCAAGATACTAACATAGGCATTTAAAAATTTATAAATTTTGATGTCGTTCCATGTCTTACACCTCGTTCTCATATATTTACACAAAAAAATCATAGATTAAATACACATTCATCTATATCCTGAAGAGATCATTTTGAGTAAGGTTATCCAATCCTTACCCTTAGATTACTCTTAGCCTGAATTAACCAACACCTGTATCTCATTCAGATTTAGATAGAAATTGTGTGCTTAAGCTCTCTTGGATAGACACCACTGGTGCAACAATGTTTTCCATTGATGTTGTATAAAAAGCCCAGGAATTTTAATCCCAAAGGTGATGAATTTGGTTTTGAGATGCCAGAACTCATTTTTATCCAGACACTAATTTGTCATGTGCTAGCAGACCATATATGCTTATACCTACTTGTGATACATTACCGTCTGAAATCAAGATAATAAGATTTGACTTATCAATAGATTCATAAGGATTTCGTTCATTCTACATGTGGCTGTATTGACCAAAAGATGATGAATATGGTTTTGAGATGCCAGAACTCATTTTTATCCAGACACTAATTTGTCATGTGCTAGCAGACCATATATGCTTATACGTACTTGTGATACATTACCGTCTGCAATCAAGATAATAAGATTTGACTTATCAATAGATTTATAAGGATTTCATTCATTCGACATGTGGCTGTATTGACCATCCTGATTTCAAATATTCAACAGACTTGTATCAAATAATTAAAAGTCAGGATATCAATCACAATGTAAATATTCCTCATGAAAGTTTTGTTTTAGTGCAAAATGATCAATAGGTCGAATCAAATCAAATGGTTTATGAAATTGGAGTATCTCTGCACCTTAATATATTTTTGGTAATGCTAATCTATTATCAAAGACAATTCCATTGTGTATTTAGGCAGTAGGTACATCCATGTACATTTTTTTAAAATTTTCCCTTGACTAGAGATCAAGATCAAATATGTGATCATTTATTTCTTTAGATGAAAGTACATTTTTTACCTAGAAATGACTTAGAATCTTGTGAGATATCATTTGTGCAGCTCAGAATCTTCTAATCCAAAAAGTGGGCTCATCGTTATACCAGACCTGGTTGCTGCGTATACCATGCTGATTCAATCTTGACACGATATCAATAGTACAATTGTGACAAAGAGTTCTTATTCCCAGTTTGGTGTTTATTTGAAATACCCATAACTTGTAATGTAAATATAACTAACATTATTGTTTACAGTGATTCCTCAATGCCAAGACAAAGTTCTGAAAGCACAAAATATGCCCTCGTAGAGTTCAGTTCAACCCATAAAAAAGGATGTGACTGAATTGGGTCCAACGAAATTAGATCATTTTTTTCATTCCCAAGGGAGTGCATGTCGGGGAAGGATCTCAGGGGACAATGGTCAGAATCAATAATATTATGGGAGTGGATACTCCACCCACTTTTTAAAAAACCTTGAATAGGTGACTTCGTCTGAGAAGATAGCAAAGAAGAAAATAAACTGAAGAAGTGGATACTCCACTCGCTTTAAATATAAGAAGCCTTTAGTCTGAATGGGTAGCAAAAAAAAATTAAACTAAAAACATTTTCTAGGGATATCTAGACAATTGAAGATGACTGAGAACAGAAAAGAAGTAGATTCTCCACCCACTTTAAACATAAGAAGCCTTGAGTAGGTGGATTAGTCTGAATGGATAGCAAAAAAAAAAAAACTAAAAACATTCTCTAGGGATATCTAGACAATTGAAGATGACTGATAACAAAAAAGAAGTAGATTGTCCACCCACTTTAAACATAAGAAGCCTTGAGTTGGTGGATTAGTATGAGTGGATAGGAAAAAAAAATGAAAGTATGAATAGTTTCGAGGGATATCAAAGAAGGAGATGACTGGTAACAAAGAAGAAGCAATAACAGGAGCCCCAAAAAAAATTTAAAAAAATAAATAAATAACAGGAGCCCCAGACCTCTGTGGGGGGGCTCTTAAAAATTAGTAGTAGTCTTTTGGTGAGCTGTCAATGCCCCCATTCCAAGTTCTTCGCTGGATTTCTATAAAATTGACTGCTCCAGAAAGAGAAAATGAAAGAGACATCGAAAGCACCGCCCATCAGTATCAAAACCATCACATGACCAAGGTTTTATAAAGCAAAAAATACAACCCACATACACAAAACTAATATCGTAAACAGCCCCCCCTCTCTCTCTCTCTCTCTCTCTCTCTCTCTCTCTCTCTCTCTCTCTCTCTCTCTCGCGCGCGCGCGCGCGGGAGGTGCAGAGAATACACATAACTACTAAGAAATAATAAAATCGTAAAGAAGAAATAAATAAAATGATGGTGCTTATGGCAACAATATTCCTGATATGACGATGTTTCTAATGGTGATGATGCAAACAATAATGATGATGATTATGACATATAATAAGAAGGATGATCACGTCTAACCAGTCAAAAGGAAATCACATAGAAGAGAGAGAAAGTGGGCCACATGGAAACCGTTACGGTGGTCCCCACAGCAGCCAGCCTGCGGGCCCCGCCTAATTAAATGCCCCGACAAAGCGGACAGCGTACCCAGCGTCCCATCTCACCCCTCCGATCACCATCCGACGGCTATCCTTGCTCGTCAAAGCCGGATCTGACACGGCGTCATTACTCCGCTCCACCGGTGGGCCCCACGCAAAACCGAACGTGAGGATGACGTATTTTCCTTCCGTCTTATCGTTTAGCGGTGACGTTGACTGATGACGTCAACATTCTTTGCCGGTGAGTTTGATCGTGTTGACCGATGACGGAAGACGTTAATCGGTTCTGGGTACCTCCCTCCCTCAAGCCCACTCTGTCTGGCTAGCCTTGGCCTCAACTTTCATTCAAAGATTCAATGGTTCGTGGGTTTTTGTAATTACCACCATATATCTCACTTCAACGTGCTTCAGCAAGGCGACAGCTGCGATATCCATTGCGATTCGATGGTTTGTGGGTTTTTTGCAATTATCACCGTGTATCTCATTTCAACGTGCTTCAACAAGGCGACAGCCAAAATATCCATTGCGGTTGCGTGGGCACAAGTTGCGTTCAAAGATTCGATGGTTTGCGGGATTTTGTAATGTATCTCATTTCAATATGTCCTCCGTCGAGGTGACTGCAGAGATATCCGTTACTACTAGCTGCGGCGCCACATGGTTACGTGGGCACAACTTGCATTCAAAGATAGAATGGTTTTGCGGGATTCTGCAATTAACACCATATATCTCGTCCCAATTTGTGTTTCATCGAGGCGAGAGCCGAGATATCCACGATGCAACTTGCATTGAACAATTCGATGGTTCGTTGGATTCCGCAATTAACATTGTCTATCTCATTTAGCTTTGTCCTTTGTCGAGGCGACCGCTGAGAATTTGTTGCCGGTAGCCGTTACACTGCACAGTCGCACGAGCACAACTTGCATTCAAAGATTCGACAGTTTGTGGGATTCTATAACTGTTACACCCTCTATCTCATTTAGCTGTGTCCTTCATCGAGGCTGAAAGCCGAGATATCCATGGCTGGAAGCCGTGGCGCCCAGCAGTTTCACAGGCACTACTTGCATTCAAAGATTCGACGGTTTGCAGGATTCTGCTGTTAACACCGTCTATCTCATTTAGTCGTGTCCTTCATCAAGGCGACAGCCTAGATATCTGTCAGTGGTAGACATAATTGCATTCAAAGATTCGACGGTTTGCGGGATTCTGCTACTAACACCGTCTATCACAATTAACCATGTCCTTCATCGAGGCGATAGCCGAAATATCCATTGCTGGTAGTCAAAATTGCATTCAAAGATTAGATGGTTAGTGGGATTCCACAATTAACATCGTCTATCTCATTTACCTACATCCTTCATCAAGGCGATAGCCGAGACATCCATTGGTGGTAGTCAAAATTGCTTTCAAAGATTCGATGCTACTAACACCGTCTATCTCTTTTACCTACATCCTTCATCAAGGCCACAGCCGAGATATTCATTGCTGGTAGTCAAAATTTCATTCAAAGATCTGATGGTTGGCAGGATTCCGCAAGTAACACCGTCTATCTCATTTACCTACGTCCTTTATCGACGCAGCAGCCGAGATATCCATTTCTGGCAGTCAAAATTGCATTCAAAGATTCGACGGTTTGTGGGATTCTGCAACTAACACTGTCTATCTCATTTAGCTGTGTCCTTCATCGAGGCGACAGCTGAGATATTCGTCGCTGGGAGTCAAAATTGCTTTCAAATATTTGATGGTTCGCGGCCGGGATTCTGCAGTTAACACCGCCTATCACAATTAGCCACATCCTTCACCAAGGCGACAGCCGAGATATCCGATGCATGCAATCAAAGATTCCATGGTTCGGGGGATTCTGCAATTAGCACTGATTATCTCATTTAACACCGGCTATCACAATTAGCCACGTCCTTCACCGAGGCGACAGCGGAGATATCTTTAGGCAGAAGCCGCGAGGGTGACACTCGGGCGACCGCCTGTGTCTTCCTCGGCTGTCACGCCTCATGCCCGGGGGAGGAGACGGTGATGGAGGAGATGACGACGACGACGACGGTGCCGGTGGGGGGAAGGATTCAGCAAGGGTGGACAACGTTGACGTTGGCGTTGGCGTTGACGCTGACGTTGACGTTGACGGAGGCGGCGGACAGGACGGAGAGGATGTGGGAGAAGGTGGGCCGGCGGCGGGGGTCGGCGTGCCAGCAGCTGCGCATGAGCGCGGCGAGCGGCGGCGGGCAGCCGGCGGGGATCTCCGGGCGGAGCCCGCCGGCAGCGACGCCGAGCGCCGCCTGCACCGGCGAGCACCCGCCGTACGCTGCCTCCCCCGCCACCATCTCCCACACCACCATCCCGAAACTGTACACGTTGCTCATCCACGTCTCCGCCGCCGTCTCCGGATCGCCGCCGATCACCTCCGGCGCCCGCCACCGATACCCCGCGGTCTCGTACTCCGCCGCCGCCGCTCCCGTCACCGCCGCCGCCGCCGCCACCGCCCCCAGACACGCCCCCCCTCCCCCGTCCAGCAGAACCCGCCTCGCGTTCAAGTCCCGGTAGGCCGCCCCGCGGTCGTTGAAGAACTTAAGCCCGGCGGCGATGTCCGCCGCCAGCCGTCGCACGGCGGCGCCCGGCAGCCCGCCACGTGTCCGCCGAATCAACCCCTCCAGGGAGCCGCCGGGCTTGTACTCCGCAACCTGGCAGAGCCCGAGGGTGTCGTGGAGGAGCAGCCCGTGGACACGTAGCACGTTGATGTGGCCGCTGGACATGATCTCGAGGAGGTCGGGCCGGAGTTGGATCTCGTAGGCGGCGCCCGGCGGCGCGCCGGCCACGGGGTAGAGCCAGCAGCGGCGGCCGCGGAAGAGCGGCGGGGAGCCGTCGGATGGGGAGGCCACGTCGGCGGGGGAGAGCATCCACCGTGAGATCTCGGCGCCGGTGGATCGGACGGTCAGGGATGGGCGGAGGGAGGTTTTGAAGGCGGCGATGGCGGCGGAGAGGGAGAGAGGGCGGCGGGGCTTTCGCTTGGGGGGCGGAGGGGGGGGAGAGAAGGCTTCGGAGCGATCTGGGCCGTTCATCAGGATCTCCTCGTCCAGGCTCGGCCGGGCTGACCAGCACTCCATCGTCGTCCCCATTTGCTCTGCAACTAGAGAGAGAAAGGGGGGGATGGGGGTGAACCGGTGAAGGGGGAAGAGAGAGAGATGGGTTTGGTGGGTTTTAGATAATGATGGTGATCGTGATCATGTCCGAGGTTGACTTACCGCTACAGAGAGAGAGTGTGGTAGAGGAGGGTGGGTTTAGTGCACTGGTTTCGTGTATGGCGTTGCGGACGGGGGTTTTTCTTGTCTATTAACTGAGGGTTGTCCCCACATCCGATCCATCACGTGATTTCCATGAGGTGAGACTCTCTCTCGTTGTCTATCTCTATCTCTATCTCTATCTCTATCTCTATCTCTCGTTCCATCTCTCTATCTCTCGTTCCATCTCTCTATCTCTAGTTCCATCTCTCTCTCTCTCTCTCTCTCTCTCTCTCTCTCTCTCTCTCTCTCTCTCTCTCTCTCTCTCTCTCTCTCTCTCTCTCTCTCTCTCTCTCTCTCTCTCTCTCTCTCTCTCTCTCTCTCTCTCTCTCTCTCTCTCTCTCTCTCTCTCTATTTCTATCTCTCTGTCTCTCGTCCCATCCCTCGCACTCTCTCTCGCTATCTCTCGTTCCATCTCTCCCTTCAATCTATTTATCGGTCTATCTCTCTTTCCATCTCTCTCTCTCTCTCTATCTATCTATCAGTCTACCTCGCTCTCTCTATAAATCTTTCTCCATCTCTCGTTCCATCTTTCTCTCTCTCTATCTGTCTATCTCGCAACTTTTCTATATATCTCTCGTTCCATCTCTCTCTCTCTATCTGTCTATCTCGCACCTTTTCTATATATCTCTCGTTCCATCTCTCTCTCTCTCTCTATCTGCCTATCTTGCAACCTTTCTATATATCTCTCATTCCATCTCTCTCTCTATCTATCTATCTCGCTACCTTTCAAAATATCTCTTGTTCCATCTCTCTCTGTCTATCTCGCCACCTTTCTATATATCTCTCGTTCCATCTCTCTCTCTCTCTGTCTATCTCGCTACCTTTCTATAAATCTCTCTCCACCTCTCTCGCTCCATCTCTCTCTCTCTCTCTCTCTCTCTCTCTCTCTCTCTCCCTCTCTCTCTCTCTCTCTCTCTCTCTCTCTCTCTCTCTCTCTCTATCTATCTCTCGCTCCATTCTTTCATTCCATCCACCTCGCTGCCTCGCTTTCTATCTATCTCTCGCTCCATTCTTTCATTCCATCCACCTCGCTGCCTCGCTTTCTATCTATCTCTCGCTCCATTCTTTCATTCCATCCACCTCGCTGCCTCGCTTTCTATCTATCTCTCGCTTCATCTCTCTATAGCTGTCTATCTCGGTATCTCTATATATCTCTATCGCTCCTTTCTCTCTCTAGCTGTCTCTCTCGCTCTCTCTCTCTCTATATATATCTCTCTGGTTCCTCTCTCTCATTCTATCGACCTATCTATTAATCTCTCCTTATCTCGCTCTCTCTATATCTCTCTCGCTCCTCTCTCTCTTTCTGTGTCTCTCCCGCTCCTCTCTCTCTCTCTCTCTCTCTCTCGCTCTATCGACCTATCTATCAAAATCTCTATCTCTCGCTCTCTCTCTCTCTCTCTTACGCTTTATCGACCAATCTATCAAAATCTCTATCTCGCTCTTTCTCTATATCTCTCTTGCTCCTCTCTCTCCCTCAATCTCTCACTCTATTGACCTATCTATCAATCTCTCTCTATCTCTCGCTCTCTCTATATATATCTCTCTCGCTCCCTTCTCTCTCTCTCAATCTCTCACTCTATCGACCTATCAATCAGTCTCTCTATCTCTCGCTCTCTCTCTATATATCTCTCTCGCTCCCCTCACTCTCTCAATCTCTCACTCTATCGACCTATCAATCAGTCTCTCTATCACTCGCTCTCCCTATATATCTCTCTCTCTCCTCTCTCTCTCTACATGTCTCTCGCTCTCTCTACATCTTGCTCTCTCCATACCTCTCTCTATATCTTGCTCTCTCCATATCTTGCTCTTTCCATATCTCTGTGTCTATCTCTCGCTCTCTCTATAAAGATCTTTGTCGCTCTCTCTATATCTTGCTCTCTCCATATCTCTGTGTCTGTCTCTCGCTCTCTCTATATATTGCTCTCTCCATATCTATCTCTATCTCTCGCTCTCTCTCTACATATATCTCGTTCCCTCTTTATCTCTCTCTCCCTCACTCCACATCTCTCTCTCCATCTATCTCTATATTCATCTCTACATCTCTCCATTTCTCTATCTCTCTCTCCATCTATCTCTAGATTCATCTCTACATTTCTCCATCTCTCTATCTCTCTACCGATTTCCCTCCATCTTTATTTATCTCCATCTCTGTCTCTCTGTCGCTCTGTATCTCTCTGTCTCTCTGTCTGTATGTCTGCAGCCTTGGAATTTGAAACGCATCCGAATTCCATCTTTTTCACGCGTACCCCTTGGCATTGGTAGCTTTAAGAAAGAACTAGCTTTTATTTACAAAAGTTGCATCCCCAAGACATATACATATGTATAGTTGAAATCGTCAAGATGTGAAAGATAAATAATTGAGAAATTAACTGAGCGTCCGTATTTGTTGTGAATTATGGTTCGATCAATTGGGCCAATCCGGTCATGAAACAGCCTCCTGGTCATATCAGCCGATCATGATCAAGGACACTAGACTGATCAAATCTTTCAATCCAATCCCAACCCAATTCTTCTTTTACGTAATTCTCTTTCTATTTTTGACAATTTATTCCCAACTTTTGGAGTATTAAATCAATCACTATTATTAAGAAATCACCTCTATCTCTAAGACATGAGTAAGAGATAAATGGAACAGTTTTTAGTATAACGTATATGTCTTCATTGTATCTCTATATTCAACATAGACACACACACACTTCATAGTTGGGTCTTAAACAAATCTCTCTTTTCAAAACTTAAATCAACAATAATTATAGTGAAATATTTGATTTATTACCCTATCTCTATGACACGGTTAAGAAATAATTGGAAGAATTTTCAGTAAAAAGTATGTCTTGATTTATCTCTATATATTCAACATAGGACACACAATCTTTATAGTTGGAACTGAAACAAATACCCCGTTTTAAGACTTAAATCAACTATTATTATCGTGAAATCAATGAATTATTACCCCATCTCTATGACACAGTTAAGAAATAGTTAGAAGAACTTTTAGTAAAACGTATATGTCTTCATTTGTCTCTATATATCCAACATAGGACACACTCTTCATAGTTGGGTCTTAAAAAAATACCCCGTTTCAAGAATTAAATGAATTATTATTATTTCTCTAAATAAACACTATTTCTAAGACGTGATTAATAAATAATTGGAAGAATTTTTAGTAAAAATAATATGTCTTGATTTGTCTCTATATACTCAACATAGGACACACACTCTTCATAGTTGAGACTTAAACAAATACCCCGTTTCAAGACTTGAATGAATTATTATTATTGTGAACAAAGCCTACCTCCAAGATGTGACTAAGAAATAATTGGAAGAATTTTATGTAAAACGTATATGTCTTCATTTGTCTATATATACCCAACATAGGACTCACACTCTTCATAGTTGGGTCTGAAACACATATCCCGTTTCAACACGTAAAATAATTATTATTGTGAACAAGCCCTATCTCTTAGACAAGGCTAAGAAGTAATTGGAAGACTTTTTAGTAAAAATTCTATATAATCAAAGAGCCCGTCGCCACACTTCCCATCTATCAGACATAAAAGAGAGATCAACATATTTATGGGCAATGCCACAATTCGGAAGCGACACAGGACACAGCGCAGCTAGTTCCATGTCAAGAACATGTCGTGGGTCAAAGGGCTTCTTCTTGGTCAACCCTACGACGAGGGGAACCGTTGGATCTGTTCTTCCATCTACCTGTATAAGTCACAACCGAAGAACAAAATTAAGAACATCAACAACAACAGCAACAAGAAGAACATCTACCAGAAGATCAAGAAGAAGAAGAACAACATCAAGTCGTAGAAGAAAGAGGAGTAGGAGGAGGAAAGAGAGGAAGAAAAAGGAGAGGAAGAGGAAGAGGAAGAAGAAGAAGGAGAGGAAGAGGAAGAGGAAGAGGAAGAAGAAGAAGAAGAAGAAGAAGAAGAAGAAGAAGGAGAGGAAGAGGAAGAGGAAGAAGAAGAAGGAGAGGAAGAGGAAGAAGGAGAGGAAGAGGAAGAGAAAGAAAGAGAGGAAGAGGAAGAAGAAGAAGAAGGAGAAGAAGAGGAAGAGAAAGAAGGAGAGGAAGAGGAAGAAGAGGAAGAAGGAGAAGAAGAAGAAGGAGAAGAAGGAGAGGAAGAGGAAAAAGAAGAAGAAGGAGAGGAAGAGGACGAGGAAGAAGAAGAAGGAGAGGAAGAGGAAGAGGAAGAAGAAGGAGAGGAAGAGGAAGAAGAAGAAGGAGAGGAAGAGGAAGAAGAAGAAGGAAAGGAAGAGGAAGAGAAAGAAGGAGAGGAAGAGGAAGAAGAAGAGGGAATGGAGGGGCAAAGCGGGGGGAGGGAGGGAGGAGTGGAGGCGCCGGCACGGCCGGCGAGGCGGCAGAGGCCGAGCCGGTACGAGTCACAGAAGAGGCGAGACTGGAACACGTTCACGCAGTTTCTGCGAGAAAAATCGCCGGCAATACCGCTCTCCCGTTGCACCGGAGCGAACGTGGTGGAATTCTTAGAATTCATGGACCAGTTCGGAAAGACCAAGGTCCACAACCAAGGCTGCGACAACTACGGCCAGTCCCACGCCAAGAACTCCTGCCCTTGCCCTCTACGCCAAGCCTGGGGCAGCTTAGACGCCCTCGTCGGCCGCCTCCGCGCCGCTTACGAAGACAAAGCCGCCGCCAGCGCCGGCGGCGCCGCCGCCTCGAACCCCTTCGGCGCCGCCATAGTCAGAGCTTACCTCCGCGGCGTGAAGGAAAGCCAGGCCAGAGCCAGAGGCATAAGATACCGCAAGAAGAGGAGGAAGAAGACTGCGCCGGCCGAGGCCGGCACTTCCACTCCGGCCAGCTGAAGAGACTGACCAAAATCTAACTCTTTTACAAGTTTTATCGCTTCTTCTTTGTTGCGTGTATCCTCTGCACCTCCCGGAAGAGTGAGTGAGAGAGAGAGAGCTGTTTACGATAGTAGTAATATTATTATTATTCTTCGGCGTGGACAGTTTTGTGTACGTGGATGGTATTTTTTGCTTGATAAAACCTTGGTCATGTGATGGTTTTGATACTGATGGGCGGTGCTTTCGACGTCTCTTTCGTTTTCTCTCTCTGGAGCAGTCAATTGTGTAGAAATCCAGCGTGGAACTTGGAATGGGGGCATTGAAAGCTTACCAAAAGACTACTGCTAATTTTTAAGAGGCCCCCCACAGGTGTCTGGGCCTCCTGTTATTGCTTCTTCTTTGTTATCGGTCATCTTCTTCTTTGATATCCCTAGAAAAAATTCATAGTTTGCTCTCCACTCATACTAATCCACCAACTCAAGGCTTCTTATGTTTAAAGTGGGTGGAGAATCTACTTCTTTTTTATTATCAGTCATCTTCAATTGTCTAGATATCCCTAAAGAATGTTTTTAGTTTTTTTTGTTTGGCTATCCATTCAGACTAATCCACCAACTTAAGGCTTCTTATTTTTAAAGTGAGTGGAGTATCCACTTCGTCTTTGTTATCAGTCATCTTCAATTGTCCAGATATCCCAAGAAAACATTTTTAGTTTAATTTTTTCTTTTCTATACACTCAGACTAATCTACCTACTAAAGGCTTCTTATGTTTGAAGTGGGTGGTGTATCCACTCCTATTGTATTATTGTTTCTGACCATGATCATCTGAGATCCTTCCCAGACATGCACTCCTTGGAATGAAAAAAAAATTGATCTAATTTCGTTGGACCCAATTCAGTCACATCCTTTTTTTAAGGTTTGAACTGAACTCTACGAGAACATATTTTTTACTTCCAGAACTTTTTCCTAGTATTGAGGAATCACTGGAAACGAGAATATTATTTCTAGGTAAAATATAATTTATGGGTATTTTAATCAAAAAACCGAATTGGGAATAGGAACTCTTTGTCAAAATTGTACTATTGATATCGTGTCAAAATTGAATCAGCATGGTATGTGCAGCAATCAGGTCTGGAATAACAATGAGTCCATTTTTTGGATTATAAGACTCTGAGCTACACAAATGATATCTCGCAAGATCCTAAATTATTGGTAGGGCAAAAAATGTACCTTTCATCTAAAGAAATAAACGACCATATATTTGATCTTGATCATTGTCAAGGGAAAAATGAAAAATACTGTACATGGATGTACCTACTGCCTGTATACAAAAAGGAATTGTCTTTGATAATAGATTAGCATTACCATAAATATATTCAGGTGCATGGTAGACATAGATACTCCGATTTCATAAACCATTTGATTTGATTCGACTTATTGATCATTTTGCACTAAAACAAAACTTTCATGAGGAACATTTGCATTGTGATTGATATCCTGACTTTTAATAATTAGTTACAAGTCTGTTGAACATTTAAAATCAGGATGGGCAATACAGCTACATGTAGAATGAACGAAATCCTTATGAATAGATTGATAAGTCAAATCTTAGTATCTTGATTGCAGACGGCAATGCATCACAAGTACATATAAGCATATATGGTCCGCTAGCACATGACAAATTAGTGTCCAGATAAAAATGCGGTCTGGCATCCCATTTCTCTAGTATGTTATTTGATGTAATATATGTTTCAGCACCATGAGAATAAGAACAGATGGGGAATGGGAGTTGGTAGAAAGAACTGGAGAATAAAGAATCAGGAGAGGTAGAAGAGAAGATAAAGCCTAAAAGGAGGGATGCCCCCAAACCATATTAATCACCCTTAGGATTCAAATTCCAGGACTTTTATAAACCATCAATCCAAAACATTGTTGCACCAGTGGTGTCTATCCAAGAGAGCTTAACCACACTATTTCTATGTAAATATTAATGAGATAAAAAGGTCTGAGTGTGTTTGTTTATTCCGGCTAAGAGTAATCTAAGGGTAGGGATTGAATTACCTTACTCAAAATGATCTCTTCAGGATATAGATGAATATGTGTCTAATTTATGAATTTTCTGTGTAAACATATGAGAACGAGGTGTAAGACATGGAATGACCTCAAAATTTATACATTTGTAAATGCCTAAGTATCTTGATGAATTTTCAAGGAGCCCTATGTCTTTAAACAGAGTGGCAAATCCTTGGGCAATAATTGTTACTCAGATTAATCCATGACCAGCCATGTAAAGATGTCTGGATTGTTTCTATAAGCCAAATAATGAAGAGAGAAATCAATTTGAGTCAAAATAAATGTACAGTATTCTTGGTATCTACGCTCTTATGATGAGAGTC
Source organism: Wolffia australiana (assembly GCF_029677425.1). Lineage (NCBI taxonomy): Eukaryota > Viridiplantae > Streptophyta > Magnoliopsida > Alismatales > Araceae > Wolffia > Wolffia australiana. The sequence goes on from NC_135853.1 coordinate 2,833,260, forward strand.
AATTTAAAAATTAAATAAAACTTGTGATAATATTATTGTGCCCTTACTATTTAAAATGTTTAGGTCATTTTAATATCATTTAATTACTCAAGTTAAAACGATAAACTTCATGTATATTTTGGCTGGAATTGAGTGTATTATTTAATGGAAATTTATTTTTTGACATGAGATTTAAGGAAATTATGTATTGTTTCATGACAATGATTGGGGACTTTCCTGGATTTTTGTGACATATGAAGGTTACATGATTGTCTAAGGTTATCAAAATGAAATCTATAAAGTTCTATGCGACAGAAATAAATGCGTGATGATATCGAAATTTTATCATAAGATAAAATTTTAATTTTTGTTCTTGCAGTTGAAATCTTAAAGAATCCCTATTTCAAATGAAACCTAAAAATTGGTATTTTTAGGTGTTATTTATTCATATTTTATCCTTTAGTGGGAGAAAATATTCTAGCTCCAGAATATGTAGACCAATGGGAAAATATGAATAAATAAAATGGGACTGGGAAACTTTAGTAAAAAATGCCAAGTTATAAGCTATATCTTCCTATCTCTCTCGCCTTCTCTTGAAATTTGTTCTTGCAGTAGATGGTAAGACAATGCTTGTCCTAGAATCTAGGCTGATACCCCTGATTGAAGACTGACTTTTGGAAGCTCTTGATTTCTTGGAACCCATTTGATGTAGAAAACACCTAAGTTTGGCAGCATATTCTTACTCGAGTTAAATTCCATGAATCTAGAAATTTCAATCTCTCGCTTCAACACAAGAAATACCTGAAGCCATTATTCACCTTCTTCTCTTTGCGTCTTCAAAATCCAAATTATAATCTTGACCACCACGTCAATTTCAAGCTCATCTTCCTAATTTGAGTTGATATTTCATTTACCACTGTTGACTTTCCTATTTTGAGATGTTAAGGGTCAGATTGAAGTAGTGGATTTGAAATTGAAGAGGGGAAATCAGTCGGAGTGTTGATAAAGATAAATAAATAAAAATTTGGAGTTTTGGGAAGTGATTTGAGGGGAAAGAGTCTTACAAAATACTGATCATAGACTAACTAAACACGATCAGACTGCGCCAATAATGATAACATTCAATTGGGAAATTGTTCACTTAATGGCCTTCCATTCCCCATCTAGTAAGAACATGGCAAAATCAACAACAGGCAATCATGAGGTAAAAAAGAGAGACGTCTGAGCACCAATTTGACTCAAAATAAGGATGGTGAAACGAATGTAGTGAACAAAAAATGGAGGCTTAACGTTATTTTTCTGACAATAACAAGCTAGAAAAGCTAGAATATACTCAGTGACCTGCTCCTTCCATCTATCTCAGACGCTCCTTACTTAGAGGTAATACCCAGAGATTTCCTTTGAGAATCAGAAGTCAGGTAACATCTTCCACCACCAACTATATCCAAGATTGGCAAGAAGGAGAAGAAGAGAGAGAGAGAGACAGAGAGCAAGAGTGTCCTAATAAGAGAGTGTGGGTGAGACTTAGAGAGAGAGAGAGAGAGAGAAATTCTGAAAGAGAGAGAGTGTGAGACCAAGAGAGAGATAAGAGTCTAACAGAAATAGAGTCCAAAAGAGAGAGGAAGAGAGAGACCAGAAGAGATAGAGATTATCAGAGAGAGAAGAAGAGGGAAGAAGAGAGAGACCATGAGAGAGATGAGTCTAACAGAGAGAGAGAGTCCAAAAGAGAGAGGAAGCGACAGACCAGAAGAGATAGAAATTATCAGAGAGAGAAGAAGAGGGAGGAAGAGAGAGACCAGAAGACATAGAGATTATCAGAGAGAGAAGAAGAGAGAGACCAAGAGAGACAGAGTCTAAGAGAGAGTCCAAAAGAGAGAGGAAGCGACAGACCAGAAGAGATAGAAATTATCAGAGAGAGAAGAAGAGGGAGGAAGAGAGAGACCAGAAGACATAGAGATTATCAGAGAGAGAAGAAGAGAGAGACCAAGAGAGACAGAGTCTAAGAGAGAGTCCAAAAGAGAGGAAGAGAAAAACCAGAAGAGATAGGGATCATCAGAGAGAGAGAAGAAGAGGGAGGAAGATAGAGACCCGAAGAGATAGAGATTAACAGAGAGAGAGGAAGAGAGAGATCAGAAGAGATAGAGACTGACAGAGAGAGTGAGAGACCAAAGAGATTATCAGAGAGAGAAGAAGAGTGAGGAAGATAGAGACCAGAAGAGATAGAGATTAACAGAGAGAGAGGAAGAGAGAGACCAGAAGAGATAGAGACTGACAGAGAGAGAGAGAGAGAGACCAAAGAGAGAGAAAGAGAAGCCAATGAAACAGACACCGAGAGAGAGACAGGCTAGGAGAAGGTAGAGAGAGAGGCCAAAGGGGAGAGAGAGAGAGAGAGACAGAGGCTTAGAGAGAGAGAGAGAGAGTCGAAGGTAGAGGGGAATTGGGAACGGAATTGGGCAAGGGGAGAGCTCTCAGCGGAGCTTCTCCTTGCCCACATAGCTCCGGGCCGCCTCCCTGACCTGCTCCACGTACCCTTCAATGGGGGGAGTCAGCGTGGCCATGAACCGGTTCACCGGGAACGGCGTCAAGTCCGGCACCGCCGCGGCTGCCCGCAGCCCCTCCGGCAGCGCCGCCATCGCCGCCTTCTTCAGCCGCAGCAGCCCCGACTCCGCCGCCTGCCTCGCCCGCAGCCTCCTCATCAGCACCCGACTGTACTCCCTCGCCAATCGCCGCCCGTCCTCCACCGTCAGCTCGTAATTGGGCACCGCCTCCCCATCCACCAGCCCCAGCGCGATCAGATCAAGCCCCGGCGTACCCATCACCCCCTTCTCCTCCCCCGCCATTGACGGAGCTCCCATCTCGCGCTGCCGCTCTTTGGAGAGAAGCCCTAGCTTCTCCCTCTCCGCCTCTCTCTCGCGCTGCTTCGCCGTCAGGTGCCGGATCGGGGTCGGCGCGGTCAGGCAGGAGTCGACCAGCCGGTTCAGCCGCTCGCCGGCGTCGCCGCGCGGGCGGCCGCCGGGCGCGGCGGCGGAGGAGGGGGGCTTCTTCTTGGGGATGGAGGAGCGCTTCAGGGCCTGGCCCGCCTTGAGCTTGCCCTTGCCCTTCGCCGTGCCGCTCACCTCGCGCGCCTGCACGAGCTGCGCGGCCCTCTGCGCCCACGCCCTAGGGTTTCTGATCATCTCTGAGATTTCTCTGCAGAAGAAGAAGGAAGAAGGAAGAAGGAAGAAGAAGAAGAAGAAGAAGAAGGGGAGGAAGAAGATGAAGTTTTAAGGGGGTTTCTTTGCTCGGCCCAAATTGGCCCAGTACGGATTGGGGGGACGGATGACGGTTTATTATCCTTCGCAACTGTCGTCGTCGTCAGTCATTTGTCTGGACCTCGGAACAGAAAAATGGAATGATGGTCTTCGTGTCTACTGCCATCCGGGGAACGGATGAAGATGACGATTCTCCGTCTATTAAGACAACGAGGAAGAAGATGAAGTTTTAAGGGGGTTTATTTGCTCAGCCCAAATTGGCCCAGTAAGGGTTGGGGGGGCGTATGACGGTTTATTATCCCTCGCTACTTTCGTCGTTGTCAGTCATCTGTCCTGACCTCGGAACAGAAAAATGGAATGATGGCCTTCGTGTCTACTGCCATCGGGGGAACGGATGAAGATGAAGATGACGATTCTCCATCCATTAAGGCGACGAGATGGTCTTCGTCTCTACTGCCATCAGGAACGGATGACAATTCTCCATCTATTAAGACGGTGAGGAAGAAGATGAAGTTAAAGTGGTTTTCTTTGTTTGGTCCAGTAAGGATGGGGGGACGGATGACGGTTTCTTATCCGTCGCAACCCTCGTCGTCGCCAGTCATCTGTCCTGACCTTGGAACAGAAAAATGGAATGATGGTCTTCGTGTTACTGCCATCGCGAACGGATGACAATTCTCCATCTATTAAGACGGCAAGGAAGAATATGAAGTTTAAAGTGGTTTTCTTTGTTTGGTCCAGTAAGGATTGGGGGTGGACGGATGATGGTTTGTTATCCATTGCAACCCTCGTCGTCGCCAGTCATCTGTCTTGACCTCGGAACAGAAAAATGGAATGATGGCCTTCGTGTCTACTGCCATCGGGTGCTGGTGATTTACACTAGGTTTAAAATGATTCTTCGTCTATTAAGAAGGGGAGGAAGAGGATGAAGTTTAAATGGGTTTTCTTTAAGTGGCACAAATTGACCTAGTAAGGCTTGGGGAAACCGATGACGGTTCACCATCTGTCGCAACCCTCGTCGTCAACAATCATCCAGCCTGACCTGGGAAGATAAAATTGAATGATGGCCTTCATGCCCACTGTTCTGTTGTGTTAATCTGCCATCGAGTGACATTGATTCACTCTAGGGTTTCAACGGGTTTCCGTCTATTATGCTATTTGTTTTGTCAAAGCCCTCAGATAGATACAGAACAAAACTGCAGAGTCTGTGAAAGATGACTGACCGAAATGTTGTTCTGTCTCGTGATAAAGGGATTTTTAGTAGTCAAAATCTACACATTTTAGAGTTAATATATGCATTATTTCACTAATTTTATCTTTATTTTACTTAAAATTTGCCCTCTATCCATAATTTCATAAAAACCTTCATAATGACCATTTATTCTCATTGAATTCTCCTTGGTGTTTGAATGCCATTTTTAGTTTTAAAAATGCTTTGAAATCATTATGGCCTTAAAAATTAAAAACAATAATAAATAATAATAAAAATTTTATGTAATTGGCCAGCTCAGGACCAGCCAGTACCACTCAAGCCAGCCACCAGCCAACGAGCGCACAAGCACTCAAGTTGGCCAGCAGCTAGCGAGCACCGCCAGTGACAAATCTTTCAAGTGCCAGACATTGAGCATACAGGGAGGCCCCATTGGAGAGCCCTACAAGCAGGCCCATAGAGGCCCATGGAGTTTAGTCGCAAGAGAGGTGAATGATTTATTTCCAATCCATATCGGTGAAATTTTTATATACTGACAGCTTCTTAGATTTTCCAATATGGGATTTATATCCCATGGTATATTTCACCTTTGCATCGGGCCGGGCCGATAAGTAACCAAGAAATCGCGGCCCGTTGGGCTGCGATCTAATGAAAATTTTAAAGGAAATCATGACCAGGCTTCAAGCCAACCCAGCTCGAAGCCCATGTCATTTCGGGCTTATTTTAATAGGCAGATATGATCTCATCCGTCCACTCTTCTTAAATAAGACCAAACGGTGAGATCTATCTCGTCTTATTTAATTGGTTCTTCTTATTTTTCAGGCCTTTGATTGGCCACGACAACTGACTCGAACCGAGGCCACACTAAACGGACGAATCAGAGCATGCATAGCTGACGGGCAGCTGATGGGGCATGCTGACATGGCCAATAAAGGGGTACACCGATTAGAATGGGTCCATGACTGTGATTTAATTGCGGCCGTTGACCCATATCAAGGAAGGATCAGACGGCCAGGGGCCATTCTCATCCTTATTCACCCCCAGCCGTCATCCTCGTTGGCCAATCAGTGGAGGCCGCTAAAGAGGGGACCCCAGGAGGGCCGTTGGATCCCTTAAAAAGGGGTCAAGAGAACCCCTCTCAACCCCTTAAAAGGGATAATTGAATGCATTTCTTCTCATCTCTCGTCACAGGAAGAAAGAAGCCGGCGGAGGTCCCTTTTCAGAGATCGGATTGCTCGGCGGAGTCGTGACAGCTCTGACTTGGCACCAGGAACTGGGGAAGGCTTCAAGGAGGAGCAAGGGAGGGCAGATTTGGCACCTGCGAGGAGAGAAGAGAGGGGGAAGACGCAGACCGAGGCTCGACAGCGATTGGCATCACCACCCCGTTCTTTGATTCAGGGCGGAATCTGATAACATCTTGAGCTTATCCTTGTTCCAATTGAGGAGATTCACATTCTAAATTTGATTCAAGTTCTTTTAATCGGCAAGTTAGTTCTGTTTGATCATAGTTCAACACCGCTACTCCGTTTTGGCATTTCGTCTAACACTGTGTGTTCGATAAATCATCTTCGATCTATATAAGTTTTATTTTTATCAATCTTATAGAACCTATAAAAAATTATATCCATTCTTATCCCGACCTCTCCTGGGCATTCTGTCGAACACCCGAGAGGTGTTTGACAGAATTACCCCCTTTTACCTGATTTCCTACTATAAAGAATACATAAAACATATAGAACATATAAAAATATATAGCTCTGATTTTGGCCTCTTTCGGGCATTTGTTAGAACACCTCCAAGGTGTTTGATTAAATTACCCATCTAACTCCCGAAATCGACCCTATATATATAATATATTAAAAAATATAAAAATATATAAATACATATATCTAATTATATAGTAACTACTAAACCCGTATAAAGTGTATCCTACTCCTATAATTAACTTAATAATAATATTCATCCTTAAATTTCTTATTAGTGTCGTTACTTTCTCCTAACTTCCTTCTATTCTCTAATTACTATCTTTTTACTTTGAGCGTTTCGAAACTGGACAAAAAAATTAACTCCTCTGACTCACTAGTTTTCTATACAACCTGGCAGATTCTTCTAACATATTTAATTAGTTATCTTACTAAGTAATTTATCTCTAGACTTGCACCAGTCTTCTCTACTCTTAATATATATGCATATAAATATTTATATATGTTTTATCTACTCCCATTTATTATCCAACATATAATACTTACGTATCTATATCTTTACAATACATATTCTCTCTTTCTACTTTTCTTTCTACCTATTACCTATTACTTAAATAAAGACCTCTATAAACTAACTACTTATCTCTTATTACTATAACCTCTTATTTCTCATCTCATTCAAATATTAACCCACTATCCTTAGAATCTACTCATATTCTCATATAGCTCACTAATAATTAAGTATGTAACCCCTAGCCTTTTTCATAGAACTTTACTATTTTATTTATCTTATTAAACTTCTCTACTTACCCCATTATTCAAACAAATATTTCTCATAACTCTTACTACATCTCTCATTTCTTTATTATCTCTAGTATCTATAAAAATATATAAACAGTATCTAATATTCTACCACTTACTAGTTACTTATCATTTACTACATTCACTATCTTCATTAGTATTTTTACTATCATCAAAACTCAATTATTAAATACGCCTCAATTATTGACTATACTTTTGAGTGAGTTTACATATTTATTCAAATATTCTTCCTCTAAAGCCCACCAAGCCTTAATAAGCCATTTTATAAGCCCAGCCTCAAATAGGGTCCAACACGTAAGTATGATCATGACGACGACCCTGACAATTAGTGGATGTGTGATGTAATATGGTTGTCATCATCATGTCTGTCCATTTAAGACATTTTTTTCCTCATCAATAATTCTCAGAATGTATGATGAATGAATAGTGAATAATATGCTTATTCAGTTATTTCAGAATGAAAATAACTACCCTTTGGAGAATGCATGGGCACACCCTTTGAAGCTCATGTGTTACATGGATATGATTACTTGGAGGCAATATATGGTGAATTGGGATGATTCAAATATCAGAGGTAAGAATTGATCAGAAATTATGATCATGATCTTATAATAACACATGGGCTTTTGAGCGGATATTCAAGGTAGTGATTGCCCATCTAATGTCAGTATGATATCCTATCTCCAGTAGGAATCGGGCGGACGAATATTGAAATATCTATACGACATCGGATATCAGGACGGATATCATGGGGCTCTAGATGTGGCAGATGCTGGTTGATAACATGCACGTTTAGTGCTTTAATATGATTATATTTACATGTATATTTGCGTTAAATCACTCATATTTGTATGTTATTTAGCTTAAAATGATTAATTCTATTTTAAGAATGATTTTCTGAATTTTCTGCAATTTTGGGATTTTAAAGAATATAGTTTTCTAACAATAGATTCTAAAGAATATAAATTTTGAGACATATGATTTTTCTGGAATTTTTCGGCATTAAATTTTGAAAGATATGATTTTTCTAAGTCGAATTATATCTTTATACTTATTTTTTGGGATTTTATTTTATTTAATATGAATTTTTAAAATATTTTTTGTTTTTTGGTGCAGGGCGCGTTCATGTCCACTCATTTAAAACAAAGAAAAAAAGAAGGCAGAAGGTGATATGGTGCGCTGATGCGCCGCCACGTCAGCCTTGAGAAATAACTTTTTTAATTTTTTTTCTTTTTTCTCTTTTGTCTTTTTCTTCTTACTTGGTACACGTGGAGCGAAATACGAAAAGTGCCACGTGGAATAAAAATAGCGTGGAATACAGGGTGGGTTGACTTCTCAACGGACATAGAAAATGATGATGATGATGAGGAGAGAGATATTTCAGAGGCTTGGTTTTCTTCAACTTCAAACAACCATAACTTTTGATCTACAACTCTGATTGAGCTGAAATTTTCAGCATTGCTTTGTCTTCCCCTCCTCTTTCCATCCATACCTCTGATTTATAAATAGAGGCATGGATCATGTTGAAATTTATCTTGAACTTGCTTCCTACTTGTATGGGCTGATTGAAAGATAGTGAGTTTTGAGATCCATCAAGTGTGTTCTTGGTGTCTTGGGTGTATGGGGGGAAGCATAAGAGAAGAGAGGAACTTACCGACACTCACAAACTGCCGTGATCCTGGTGGAACATAAGGATCTAAGGTAAGTGTCTTCGCCTTACGTTGTTTCTCTCTCGATATCATCGTTATCATAATTATAGTTTTTTATCTACTTTTCATTTATCATTTCACTTACTTACATCCCCATTATATCGTCCCTATCTTTATCATCATACCATTTGTGCATTCGATCACTATAGTATCCGTCGCACCATCCACCTTATTCCCGTAACACTTCGCGTAATTCTACTTATATTTCTTCGATATCACTATCTCGCCCATTCCACTCTCGTATTTATCTCTTCTCATAATGATAATCACTATAGTGAGAAAATTAAATACTTAATCACCGTTCCCTGTGGAGACGATCCGTACTCATCACTAACTAAATATTTTTAAGTAAGTAGGTTAGATATAATTTTTATTGAATGATCTCAATTACCAACGATGAAATTAAAACCCCTAAAATTGAGATTATCACTGGTACCAGCTATTGAATCTGATATCCGATATTGAAATCTGATATCCGGATATCGGATATCGAGATATGTACCAAAAAACAATATCCGGATAAAGATATCTGATATCCAGAGATCAGTTCAAAAGTCCAGGATTTGTGTCCCATATGGAAAAATTTTAAAATTTACAGTAGTATAAATACCCATGGTCAATAAGTTGATAAAATAATTCATGCGATGAACCAAAATGCTAAGTCCATTAGTAAGTGGGCTAGAAATGTGCTCCGCGGTAAGAGAATTATGGCTCGTTTTGTACCAGGGCAGACAAAATATGATATTAAAAGTGAAATATAAATTTAAACCATTAAGAAAATTTCTAAAATACTCTCATAAATAGTATATATGACTCACACTAGCGTAGTGATGTAATTAAAAATTAAAGTATATTTCGAATTCATATATCAGATATCAAAAAAACTGATATCATCATCCAATCTTTGAGACAAGGACGAACGCCGATATTGGGAAGGATATCGGTATTAAATATCGATACTAAAGCAATTAAGATCCGATATCCTCATCTGGCATCAAGATATCGGTATGGACGGATATCTGAAAGCCCATTTCCAAGATCCGGTTCAGCATTCGTCCCAAGATTGGCATCTGATATCGAGGTTGGGAGGGGTGAAAACTAATTCAAGGCCATTGATAGATATTGTCCTTGTATGGGGTTGTTATTAAGGAATCTGAGAATACATTTGTCAACTTGGGGCTTGGTCATTGTGTGATATTATAACCTTTTGCATTGTCTTTTGCGACCAGATTAGAGAATTATTGGAAAAATTTTCTTCCTCATCCTCAACACCAGTTTATCTTGTCATCTTGATGATAACCGGGTTGGCAGCCTTTTAACTTAAAATTACCAAAATTAATGGCTGATGCTTACAGACCACGCTAATGTATTTATTGTTGTGTTCGGTGCCTTGGTTCATCCATAGAAAATACAATTCCATGGATAATAAAAGCGTGTTGATCAATTCATAATCAATCTTTAAAATCATACATCGAATGTACCTTGTGGGGAACTTGTTCCACCCTTGACTTTGTCGCTCAGAGATTGTTTTGAATTCGTTCGCATGTCCGGCCTCTATAAGTATCCACGCAATCACTTGGCGCTTGGATCTCCTCCTCGTCTTCTTCAACTCTTCTTGAAAATCTTCAAGATCTTCTCACCATGAAGATACTCTCCTTGGTTGAGTGGAGAAGAGAGTGGAGAAAGGGGGGGACTCTCAAATCTGGCTGGCCTGGGTGTTTGAAATGAGTGCCCCTTCCCTATTAATATTTTACTTAAGTTTTTCTCAAAAATCCAACAAAGTAAAATATATCCACCAATGTCCTTATGACCTTGTACGTGTGACCCTCTTGGCCCATGTATCATTCTAATAAATAACTTTAGTGGCCTAATAACAATTATTGGCCAACCTTATTAATTAACTATATCAACATACAGATTAATTAACTAAGGATTTATTTAACCCAATCGATAGGTTAAGTTTTTAGCCCATGGGGTGCCAAGCTGCACTTTGTGCTCTAGAAGATAACGAGTAGTGTTGAACTCTCTCATAGAACCTTTACCGTCATCCGTCATCATTCACCATATATGTAGAATCCATCATCCACGAGAGACTCACGAATGACTTAGGGTATGGTTTATTGTCAAACACTAATCCATCATTCGATTAGTACTCATGCGTAATGGGGATCATTGGAGAACTCCTCTAATATCCTCACTACCCTGGCCATGAATTTTCTGTATCGTCTTCCTTGAGTCAATCTCCTATTATACTGAGGGTGGATGATTCCGTCTTGACCACTCAATCATCTCCATGAGCTTCTTACTTCATCCGAGCTATGACTTGTTTGAATCCAATGATTAGAGGGTCGTAAGTTGTAGTCAAAATGTAGTCATCCATTCCCAAGATGTCATTGGTGTCTCAGGTTAGTGGATCACTTATACAGCCGTGATATGAATCAATCTAATTGATGTTTAGGTAATATCATTGTACGGATCAATTCAGTGAACTCTTTCTCCAAAGAGCACTCACTATTTGTCCTTAGTGTTTCCACACTAATAGCCACATGATGAGCTAGTGTTATTCTACCTAGATAATTCCATGTCCGTCTCGACTATCCATCGAGTAGAAATATAAAGAATACATGCTTAAAGTCTAGTGATCACTGTATTATGATCTCATCATAATTCACTATGTCAATGCACGTATTCATGGACTTCATTATGAACATATCACCGGAATTATAATGCATGTAAATGTTTTATTCAATGAACTTAAATAAACGTGGTGGTGTGATTGGCTTGATGGCCACATAATATTCATCATTTATCACCCCTTTTTGAGTGTCTTTTGAAAATATTTTTTTCAACCATTTTTCCCCATAACATTGGCATCTCTTTAGGAGCACATAAATAAAAACATGTGAGCCTACACAGAAATAAGGCGTATGTTGTAGAATCTTTTGGATAAATGATTCAGTGAAATATGCTCTTTACCCACTTAGTGTACGTTGTTTTTTTTTCATTTGTCAATTCATCATGCTTCAAATCAATGGCTGCTTTGATCGATTATCCTCAGTATAAAAGATGTTTAGATTACATAAAAAAAACTCAATATTCTGGATATTGTGTGAGTCCATGTTTTATCTGTACTTTTATTTTTTATATTTACTTATTATCAATACAAAGTTATATTCATGTTTTTATTCTAACGACATCGATTTAATTTCAAATTTTTATCTAAACAATACACATTTTAAGAATATGTAAACTCAAAGATCAATGTAAACCTTGAGGCATTTATGGTTGTTGTTCTAGGATGAGGGGTAATAATCGAAAAATGGGTGAATATGAAAACATATGGGAAGTGGATTATATTCTAATGAACATCATATCTATATAGTCAACACCAATGTCGACACTCCATAGAAATTTTCTCATTTATCATGACACCAAAAATGATGTTTCTAGTCTCCCTAGAATTGTTCATTAAAATGAGAAACAAACCCCTTTTCCACAGCAGCTATTAAACAGCCTAGATCAAGCTATACACCAAAAGTAGCAGATTAGCTAACGGATTTGAGGTTTGAGAGAGAGTGATGAATTCAGGGATCTTTAGAAAATAATACATATTCAATCCATCTATAAAAACTTATCCTTAATTCTTCTTGTGCCATGAGGCATAAACGGTTTGCATATAGAGATTGAAAGATATCTTCACATCTGAATGAGGAAACTGGCGTTCCAAACATATCCAGTTAACAAGATTGATATGCATCAAAATAGATAATATGATGTCTATTAATGTTTCTTTTAATGAAAAATAAATCTACATTTCATATTTTATAAAAAAATTGTCATGTAGTTCAAGAACATATCAAATTAAAGCCCATATATGTCTCAAAAGAGGTAAAGAGACTAGAAATGACTTATTTGAATCCATCCCAAACTAGTCTATATTATCATTTTTTTCTTGTGTCAACATCCAAGTGTACTATGTGCAAGATGGAAAAAGGCTATTAATTTATGAGAATTATGTGGAATGTTACGTGATGGCAAGAAATAAACTTTTTCTCAAGAAATTATCCCTAAACAAATTGTTAATCACTCACCTAATGTAGAATAAACACTCAACTATCGCGGCAATGCAGAATAAAATTTTCTCAAGCTAAAATTTGTCCACGTATGCTTTACATATTGATATTCCAATGGTTGAAATTCATGTTCAAACTTATTTGGTTTGATCCATTTAGCCAACTCTCAAAATTAAAATTATCTTCATAAATAAGAAAGAAATTGTGCATTCACTTACTTGCCATAATGGATGTAGGTGTAAGAAAATCCATAGTCAAGTTTACTGTGTTCAGAACTATTTGAGATCAGTTGCCTCCTCTAAAGTATTTTAAAACAGTGCTTTTGAAATTTTGAGTAACAAATGAATTTCCTTGATCTTTAAGCTTAGAAGTCAATTTACAAAGTAGAAATCCTGTGGTTTTGATGGAAATTACATGGCCGTCAAGCCAAATTACACCACCATGTTCTTATTTAAGTTCATTGAATAAAATATCAGTTCATTATTATTCCACTGTGATGTTTATAATTATGTTCATGATTACGTGGAATGACCTAGTGCATTATGATGAGATAATAATACACTGATCACTAACATTTAAACATGTATTCTAAATATTCTTATTTGATGGATAGTCAAGATAGAATTGAATTATCCAGATAGAATAAGATTATTTGATCCTACTTAGACGATAAGTATAGCTGATCCTTTGGCTACTAGTGAGGCGACACTAAGGACACATAGTAAGTACTCTTTGGAGAAAGAGTCCACTGAATCGACCCCTGAATGGAATTATACCTAAATGTTAATAAGGTTGATTCATTTCATGTTTATATAAGTGATCCATTGACCTGAGACACCAAGGACATCTCGTGGATGGGTAACTACATGTTAACTATGACTTACGAGCCTCAGATCATGGGATTTCAAACAAGCCATAGCTCGGATGTAGTAAGAAGCTCACAAAGATGATTTAGTGGTCAAGACAGGATCATCGGCCTTTGGAATAAGAAGAGATGGACTCAAGGAAGATGATGCAGCAAATCCATGACCAGCGTAGTGAGGATATTGGAGAAGACGTTCTCCAATGATCTCTGTTATGCTTCAGTACTGATCGAAGGATGGATTAGGGTTTGATGATCAACCATACCCTAAGTCATTCAAAAGTCTTGCATGGATGAAGGATTATACATATATGGTGACCGACGACAGTAAAGGTTCCATGAGAGAGTTCAAACACTACTTAGTATATTCTAGAGCACAAGGAGTAGCTTGGGACCCCATGGGCTAGAAACATAATTATTATTCGGCCACTAAAGTTATTAACTAGAAGGATACATGGGCCTAGAGGGTCAAACACATATGATCATAGGGGCATTGGTGAATATATTTTACTTAATGGGTTTTTTTGAAGAAACTTAAGTTAAATATAAAATGGGGAAGGGGCACCCATTTTAAGCTCCCAGGACAGCCAGAGTTGGGAGCCCCCCCATTCTCCACTCTGATATCTTCTTCACTCAACCGAGGAGAGTGCCTTCATGGTGAGAAGATCTTCAAGATTTTTAAGGAGAGTTGAAGAAGTAGAGATCCAAGAGCAATGTGATTGATAATGTCAAATTAGATCAGTAAAATTATACTTTTATAATTAATTTTTACCAAATATTTTTAGATTTGGAATAGCATTGTTCACCATTTAAGGATAAAATGACAGATTTATGATTTATTTTCCCAAGTTCTAATTTTATATATTTTAATTGATTTTTAGAACTAAACCCACTTGACTCTTTAGAGTCAAGTGGTTTTCTCATATATTATTGGAGTTTTATTTAATAAACAAGACTTAGGTAAATATAATGGTGCATTTGAGATAATTAAAGGAGGAAATTAGAAATTAAATGGATAATGAGAGGAGGCCCAATACACAAGAAGCTCATTATAGAAGTCCATTCAAACCTTCTTAAAGACCGGGTCAACTAAAGAAAAGAATTGTGGAACTAACCCACAATTTGAGTTTGAATGATCTATTTTGAAATATGAGGAGGGCACGTGGGTCCACGCTGGAAATCAAGAAATTTTAGCCCTCCAATCTCATGGAATTAAATCCAACAGCTGGGAGAGTTAGGTCACTTCTATTTAGTCTCTTCTCCCCATTCTTTGTATCTCATCTTGGATTTCTGATCCCAACTTGTTGTTGGAGGCCTAGTGCATCATATTTCTTTTATCCATTCTTGTTCTACAAGATTGTGGGAGAGAGAGTTCAAGGGTGATTGAGATTCTTCAAGAAAGAGCACCACTTGGCCCTTGGGGGACGTGACAACAAGGTTTATGTGATCTCCTGAAGGTTTGATTTTAATTTTCTCAAAATTTTATTTGGGTAAATTCCAGAGGATATTCTAGAATTCTTCCTATAGCAAAAGTTACAGCAATTTTCGTCCACTACTCATTTTTGCCGCAATTTCACCGCGAGAAATGCGGCCTAAGGTTCTATTTATCTTTAAAGTTTTTCTTGTCCTAGAAATAATTGTAAAAATCAAATTAAATTATTAGACGTTATAATAAACAACATAAATACTTATTTTATTTATTTAAAATAGTTTTGACTAGTTTTCTATCATTTAGTTGATTTTCTCTTTACAAAATAGTTAAAAATCCAAAAATACATAAAATCACCAAAGAAAGTTATTTCAAAATATACTTGAATTACAATTTACTCTCTCATTACTTTCTCCTTGAGGATTAGATCCACAATTACCCTATTCTAAGGAAGGAAAATTTTAGAAATATTTTTGCATAAATCAGAGCCTTAAATGACTTATTTAACCCAAATTATGGTCTATCAATGATCGTGTGGATACTTCTAGAGGGCGGCCTTGTGAATGGCTTCATAAAAATCTCAGAGTGAGCAAGTCAAGGGTGGATTAATTTCCACATAAGGTACATGTGATGTATTGATTTTAAAGATCAATTTGGAATAAAAAACACTTCTGTATTCATGGAAAAACTTTTTTCCATGATTGAACCAAGGCAAAAAACCCAATAGTGGTATCAGAGCCAGGTTCTAAGTGCCTTGGCTCAAAAAGAATGGAAACCCATCCAACAGGATGTCCAAAATTTTGGTTTTGGACATTTTTTAGGACATTTTCTTGCCCCAACGTCGGCGAGCGGAAGCACTAGAGGCGGCCAGCCCTTATAAGGCTTACCATCCGTCATAAACCTCATCATCATTAGAAGAAATAAGAAGAAGAAGAATAAGAAGATGCAGAAGATGAAGTTTAAAGGGGTTTTCTTTGCTATGCCCAAATTGGCCTAGTAAGGATTGAGGGGATGAAAGATAGTTAACCATCCGTCGCAACTCTCTTCGTCATCCGTCATCCGTCCTGACCTCGGAACAGAAAATGGAAGGATGGTCTTCATGGCCACTGTTCTGTTATGTTAATCTGCCATCGGGTACTGGTGATTTACTCCAGGGTTACAATGGTTCTTTGTCTATTATGCTATTTTTCTTTTCCAACCCCCAGATGGATACAGAACAAAATTTCAGACTCTTTGATGGATGACTAACCGAAATAGTGTTCTGTCCCGTTACATCATTCATCTTACCCAAGCCTTAATAAGCTGTTATGGTACGCCCAGCCTCAAATAGGGTCCAACACACCAATATGATCATAACATCATTAGTGGATGAGTGATGTAACATCATTGTCATCGTCATGTCTGTCCATTTAAAGCATTTTTGTCATCATCAATAATTTTAAAATGTATAATGAATAATATGTTTAATGAATCCTTTTAGAATGAAAATAGTTGCCCTTTGGAGAAACAAATGCATGGGCATACACTAATGCTTCATGGAAATGATTACTTGGAGGAAATATTTGATGAATTGGGATGATTCAAATATTAGATATAATAATTGATTAGCAAGTAACAGGTTAAAAAATTATTGGAACATTTATCATATTCATCCTCGACACCAGATTATGTCGCTGCTTGACAATCACAGGGTTGGCAGTTTTTTAACTTGAAATTAGCAAACATAACGGGTGATGCTTACAAACCACATAAATGTCACTACCGCCCCTTTTGAGTCTCTTTCCCTGTAACATTGGCTTCTCTACAGGAGAACATTAAACAAAACAAGTGAGCCTAAACTGAAATAATGTGTATGTTGTAGAATCTTTCGGATAAATGATTCAGTGAAATATGTATTTTTTATCTCTCATAGTGTAAGTCATTTCTTTTCATTTCTCAATTCATTATGCTTCAAGTCAATGTCTGCTTTGACCTGTTCTCCTAAATATGACAGATGTCTGGATTACATATAAAAAATCAGTATTCTGGATATTGTGTGAGTCCAATATGCTTTCACACCATGATTTCAATTTTTTTATGCAAACCATACATATTTTAAGAATATCCATAATCAAACGTACCTTCAGACATTTATAGTTGTTCTAGGATAAGGTGTAATAGTTGAAGGATGGACTATATTCGAGTGAACAACATATCTATCTAGTCAACACCATTGACTCTACCGCATAGAAACTTTCCCAGTTATCATGGTCTTAAAAATAATGATTATGGTCTCCCTAGAATTGTTAATTAGAATGAGAAGTGAATTCCTATTCCACAACAGTTGTTAAAACAATTCTAGATCAAGTTATTTACCAAAAATAAAACTTTGAGAGAGAACAATAAACTCAGGGATCTTTAGAGAATAATGAATATTCAATCCATCTATAAAATTTATCCTCAAATCTGCATGCATCACGTGGCATAAATGGTGATTCTCCAGGATCTCATACTGTTTGTTGAGATACGTTTGGTATTTACATCTATTTATTACAAGACATCTTCACATAGCTGAATGAGGAAACTGAAGCTAAAAAAACAGGCAGTTAACAGTATTAATATGCATCAAAATAGCTAATATTATGTACATAAGTATTTATTTTCATGAAAAAATCGGTAGACCTTTCATTTTTTATAAAAATATGCATGTAAGTTCAAGAACCTCTCAAATTGAATCCCAAATAAGTCTCAGAAGAGCTAAAAGAACTAGAAATGATTTGTTTTATTTTCTCCCAAATTAGTCTTCATTATCATTTCTTCTCAACATCCAAGTTTACAATCTCCAAGATGCAGAAGAGGCTATTGATTTATCAAATTTGTGGGCAATGTTACGTGATGGTAAGAAATAATATTTTTTCTCAAGTACTTATCCTTTAAAAAAAATTGTTCAATCACTCACTCAATGTAGAATAATATATATGTGTGCATTGACTAGGATTTTTTCAGGTCAATTTATGTGTATCAAGTTTATGTTTATTTTTCCACATGTTTTAGATATTGACATTCCAATGGTTGAAATTTAATTTCAAAATTATTTGGTTTGTCCCATTGACCTTATGCTTTAAATTCAAAGGGTATTCATAAACAGTGCCTTTGAAATTTTAAGTAACGAATGGAGCTCCAGGATATTTAACCCTTGAAGTTTAGTAAGTGAAACTCCCACGGTTTGTGGAGCTACTTTCTCAGCCCTAAGTTCTCTCTGATAGGTATTTGAATTTTCTTAAGAAAGATAGGGGAGTTCTCTATTGCCTTACAACATTTATTTTGTTATATACATCACATAAGAATTTTTGAAACCACTTAAGATATGTATTTTTTAGGAAAGGGATGGCTCTTTTCCCTTGCGTTTTTCTCAAAAACTTTTGTATATCTTTTTCCACGTCACTATTCCATCCTTGGTTAGCCTTTCTGATAAAATGCATACATACTGTGGCTTTAAGTCATTTATCATCATTATATGCATTATACAGATTCAAATAGTGCATGTTTTTAAATTTATTTTATAAATACTATATTTATTATTACATAAATAATTATTTGTGAAATATTATGCATGAAATTTTAAACCCACAAATATTGTGAAATGTTCCCTTAGATAATAATATACATTTATTGGATTCATTCAACACATAAATGTTTATTCATTCCAAAAATATTGTGCTCATATTGATCAAAATATATGTGGCCGACAAACAAATCACACATTTCATATTTTGTTCCACATTCATTAATGCAATTTATCTATTATACTCCACATGGGAATTTATGACGAAGTGCACAAATACATCATCGGACTTGGTGAATTATGATGAGATTGTAATACGGAGATCACAAGACTTTTAACCATGAAATCTACATACTCCTATTTCAAGGATACTTAAGAATGACACTGAAGTATTCGAATAAAATATGATTTTCTAGACTCACTCATATGATGAGTATGGCCAGTCTCATAGCCATTGGTGTGGAAACAATAAGGATATATGGTGGGTTATCCTTTGAGGAAAGAGTTCATTAAATTGATTTCTACGAATCTCTGAATGGTATTATACCAAACTGTCAGTCAGGTTGATTCACGTCACATTTTTGTAAGTGGTCCTTAGTCCTGAGACACTAACGATATAAGGTGGATGGATGATTGTACTTTGACTATAATCTATGAGTTTCTATTTATAGTGTTCTAAGTAGTTTTAGTTTGGGTGCATCAAGAAGTTCATGAAAATGATTGAGTGGTTAAGATGGAATTATCTGCCATCGGTATAAGAGGAGAGAGCTTTAGGAAGATGATGCAATGAAGTCCTTGTCCAAGGCAGTGAAATATCATAGAATATTTCTACGATGATTTCCAAACGCATCAGTTCTTACTAAAATGACTGATTAGGGTTTGATAGTTAACCATACCCTAAGTCATCTTTGAAGTATCAAATGGATAAGTGATAACTTGCAAATTATAATGTTAAATTGATAAATATTACATACATATATGTATTTTTTACTAGCCATATTTGCATGTTATCATAATTTAATAGACATAAATGACTTGCACTCTAGTTTTATGATTGTTTTTAATTTTTTAGTATTTTTTACATGATATTTAACCTCAGTGCATTGAAGAGTTATTTTTTTCACGACATAAAATACTTGGCTAGAGATTGGTAAGGGTTTTACTAATTTTTCTGGGATGGTTCCATATTTTTTTATAATTTTATAACGATTATATAGCCAAGAAATTATTTTTAAAATTTAAAGAATTTTTTTTTTGGCATCTTAAAAAGAATTTTTCAAAAAAAATCACGTGGCATCCACATCATTCACCCAAGATTTGGGCAAATGATTGGATGTGTTAAACGAGTACTTTATTATTGGCTCGTTATGGCATCGCAATGCGCGATGCCATAATGAGCAAATCATGGCGCAGAATAATGATAAATTGAATAAAGATTAATTTGTGCAGGCGGCGAGGAAAAAGGTACTTTTTCTTTTGGCTTTTTCGTGAAATAAATGCACGCAAAGAATCGATCTCCGCGTGCATTTATGCAAGAATGATATTCCTCGTACACGTGGAATCTATTCGCCCCGTGTACTGATTGCACGCGGAAATTGATAACCACGTGTAATGATTTTTAACGTGAAGATTCTGTCATATTTTATTTTAAAATAACAGGAGTCGATGCGGGCGATGTGGCACATTCTTAGCCGCTGAAAAGGCATCACCTTTTTGAAATTATTGCGGCCTTTGGAAGCACGCAAAAATGTGGCAGCACACGATCCGAGGGCGTAGAAAACAAGGAAAATACATCAGCTAATCAGAAAAGGGCATTTTATTACCACGTGTGATGTCAGACGTCGTCGGGGACGTTGTCTGGTCGACACCGAGTATGATGGCTCAGTGCCGATAAGTGATGATGTATCAAACCTCGACAGTGTCGTCGTTCGACGGATCTAAAACACTTACGGGTCCATGTAACTACGATGGGAGGAATTTCCTACGTGTCGTTCGTGCAGGCTCTGACTCAAGGGAGGCGCTGAGCTCCAAGCTTGGATGGTCGCAGGGTGGTGGCAGCTGTGGCCTCTCGAACCTTGTCAGAATGACGAAAGCATCTACAGCCGAACAAAATCTATCCGTAGGGCTCGCAAGTAACGGCGTACTCGTCCTTACCAGTAAGACACTCAAAAGTCATAGTTTTCTCTCAATTTATATCTCACCTACCTAGCCGAGCGCGGGGGAGTCGAATCAAAATTATACTGCAAGTGATAATTAAACGGGCCAAGAGAGAGGGCGGCTTACCTGGTTGGTGTGGCTCGTGGTCCAGGGTTTCATGGGCGTCGGAGCGTGTGAAGCGGAGAGACACCAGAGAAGACACGGCGGCTCGACTGGCGGCTCAGCGCAGGAGCAATCTAAGGGGGGGAAGAATCGTTGAGGACGTTCAGTGCTCGAGGCGATGACCCCTTCGGGCGGCAAGGAATGGCACCCTGGGGCGACGTCTGTGGAGGCGTCACGGATTGGCGACGCTCGGCTGAGGCACAAGGTGTTGTGGAGGTGCCCGGCGGTGGCGTCCAGTGTGGTGGCGGTGCAGGGGGCAATGGCGATGTCCAGTGGCTGCGACCAGTGTCGACGGTTGCAGCCGCCCTAGTGGTTGCGGCTGCTCTGGCGGTGGCAACCACTCCGACGACTACGGTCAGCTGGGCGGCTACGGCCACTCCGGCGGATGCGGCGGCTCCGGCAGCTGCGGCCAGTCTGGCGGCTGCAGGCGCTTCAGCGGCTATGGCCGCTCTAGCAGGTGCAGCCTGCTCAGGGCGGCTGCGGCCTGCTCGGGGAGGCTGCGGCCTCCCTTTGGCGACTAGGCCGCCCTGGCATCTTGCCGTTGCAGCTTAGTTGCTGCGGCGGCTCTACGGGCGGCGATCGACGCCCAGCTGTGGCACGGCGGCGGCGCGAGGCCGCGAACAAGGGGGCCGGCAATAGGGGAGGTCAGACGGCCGCCAATCGGGCTCTGACAGTGGCGACGGCTTCAAGGAGCACGGCGACGGCCTTGGGGCAACCCGACAACGACCGCGGGGCAGCGCAGTGGCGGCGTGCCCGTGGTGGTGGTTGCCTAGGGCTCCAACGGCCGGGCTCCGCCAAAAGGAGCCCTAGAACGGGCGCGTGGGTGGGACGGAACGGGCGCGATTCCGACCCCGATCCGTTCCGCCCACTCTCTCTCCTCCTTTTTTTCCCTTCTTTTCTTCCTTTCTCCCTTTTTTGTCTTTTCTAAAGTGAGACCAAGATTGAAAAATGATCTTTTTCTCCTTCCTGGTAGACATGCGCCAAACCGTGCGGTTGGGCACATGTGCGAAGCAGTTGTGCGAATTTTCGCACACCACTTTCGCACACTGCACTGCCCACGGCACAAGGGTCGGTGCGGTGCGAAAATTTCCCGTTGTGCGAAAGATGCTGCTTTTGAAGTCGAAAGATCTTGGTTCAATCTTCAAAGTTGAAAGTTTCTTCTTCATTGTTTGAACTTCTTCTTGAACGAATCTAAAATGCCAAGGCACGGGCGAAATGTTCATGCCCTTGAAGTTGATTTGAATGGTGATTAGCATTGCAATTTGATTTTGATTCAAGCTTTGACTCTTAATCCTTAGTTCTACATTGATTTTCATCTGACTTTGCATCTTAGATCTTTAGATTAGAGTCGAATTTCATTTTAAATTGATTTTTGAAAATTCTTCTACTTTCTCTCTCTAGGTTAATCCGTCCACTTTCTCTCTCTAGAACTAAAATTGACTTTTTGAAAATTCAATTCAATATAAAAAAAATATAAATCCAAAAATTCATCCATCTTCAAGTCCAATTTTAAAAATCCCTTTCTTGATTAATAATTCCTAATTTGATTGGAATAAATCATCTTGATTGGAATATTGGTAATCTGAATTAATCTGATATAATAATCAAAATTATCCTATCTAGAGTGTCTTGACCGAAAATATTAATATCAAAATTACGCTTTTGCTTAATTTTGATTTCATCACAAACAAAATTAAAAATAATTAAGGCCCATTAAATGCAAAATTAATTCATTCTTGAATTAAGTCATTTGAATTAGGATAGAAATTCTTGCAGAGTGCCTCCCTGTGGTTTGAACCCTTGCTTGCTCTATACATTGTATTTTGTGATTAAGGGATATTATAAATTTTATTGCATAAGTCTAAAAACCCAAACATCGACATATTTTACACACCAATTTTAGGCTTATCAATAAGGTATTATATGTGCATGATAACTGATGGCAAACTGGTTCCATGAGTGTGCCGATACACATTCCTTTGTATCTTCTAGAGCATAAGGTGTAGCTTGACTACCCACAGGTCAGAAACTTGACCTATCGATTAGGTTAAATCAACCCGACATTAACTAATCTATATGATGATATAATCAATTAATTTTTAATTTCAATAAAGATTATTGTATCAATGGATCATTAACTAGACTGATATGAGAGCCTAGAAGGTCACACACAAATGGCCTTTTGGATGTCAGAAGATATACTTAAAGTTTGGGGGTTATTAGAAATACCCACTACGCATATATAAAGGAAGGCCCTAAACAAAATTTATCTAGGCGAGAATTGTTCAAGGGCCTTTTCCTTGTTCAGGGGCCTTCTCCCCATATCTCCTCTCCATTCCCAATGCAATCAGGATGATGTAACAACGACGATGGAGGGTGAATGGAGCTCGCAAAGACATAGGAGGAGATTCGACATGTTGAGGGTCACGTGGATACTTTTAGATGTTGCACACATGAGCAATTCCCACTTCTCGTTCGAGGATCAAATGAATCACGGATGCAACCACTTCCCAGGTGATTCATTTCATGTTTTTGTTGATGTCGTTAGATTCAGTTGAAGTCCTACGCTACATATTGTTTTGGGTTTTCATCCATATCAAGGCCCTTAGAAGCCAACATATATATGGCTACAAAGATCATGATTAAAATTCATAAAATTTAGCCTAGGATGTTCTTAATTGGCATCCTTAGATTCTCAAATTTGTTTCAACTTTGTCTTGAAGATCAATTTCCTCCGACTATTGCTCTAATTTCTCTTTCTGCCGCAATATATTTTTTTATTTCTAAATTTGTTATTTCACTCCAAATATCAGTTTTCTATTTACACTTTCTCTATGAAGACAAAGTTGAAAGCCTTAAATATCTAGAGACATGCTAAAAAAATATGAATAAAATTCATTCATTTTCACCTCTAATTTTGAATTATTATTTTTTTTCATTCACAATTTATTCATCTCCTTTATAATTATGAATTTTTATTTGTATGATTTCTCCTAAGGAAGTCGAAATGTAGTCAAATATGGAATCCCTCTCTCTGATGGCTGCTTAGGGGCCCAACTCCACGCACAAGAGCAGCTGTTTTGTGCCTAGTAGCACACAAACCAATGCCAAAATTGGCCCAAAAACTAATATAAATATATATGTAAAAGTTACATGAATATAAACTTCTTTTTTCTGAAAAAAAATTTATGTATAAACTTAATAAATAATTTATCAACTTTAAAAAAATCATAAGAATAGGATATTTCTCATTTCACATTCTTTTATATATTCAACTGAAAATTTAATACACATTTTTTTATAAATGCTTCCATATGGAACAACGTATTTCTTATTCTCTACTTAGTCTAAATACCCAAATGGATGTTTAAAAATATAATTACGTCTTTAATTCACATTAAGCCACCCCGTTAAAAATAAATAGTTTGAGGTTCAACCAAAAATTGTAAATAATTTTTACCCATAGTAACGCTAATATTTGCAAGAAATTTATATTCCGAACTATAAAAGGATATACCTTAAATATCTAGAGACATGCTATTAAAAATGTAAAATATATATCCTCCGTTTCTTTAGATTTTAGGCTCTGTTCGGGAATAAATAAATAGTCTCTGAAATTATTTTAAACCACTATTTTCATCAATTATTTTCAAAATGGTTGAACTAAAAAAATGCATAGTCATTTGAAACATTCACCGCAGTCAATGGTGCCAAAACATCCTTGTTGATACAGTTTACAGGCTTTTATTAGTTCAGACATGTTTATTTGTATCAGGATTATGCATATAAAAACATATAATTAATATGTTTCAAACGATGCAACTCATATGTGCGTTAGATGACTACCTTCATATTATATAAATATGTGATTTTTAAGCATCTGATCAGTGGGGAAAATCATTGAGTTAGGGTTCAAGATGTTAATACATGTTGATAACCAGGTCCTATGTCAATCTAACGCACATGAAAAATAGAAATAAGAATGATAATAAAAATATAATCAATCATGTTTAGCTTGATTACACATATGTAGCTACTTTATTCTAATAAATATACAAAATCCATGTTATTAGTATGATAATTAGTGTTTCATCAGCGTTATGGGTTCCCAACCAAGAGGCATACAACATGAAAAATAGAAATAAGAATGATTCAGATCAGATGGGTTCCTTGCCTTTTAAAATCATTTGGGGGCATCTCCACTTGTGGATTGGCCTTGGCCATAACTTTTACTGAAAATCACATTTTGTACTAAATTCATGGTTGAAAATTATGATGGTTTCTAAATTCAAACTACATCAACATAATTACTGAATCAAACATTCACCTTCCATGAGGGTATGCAACATGGCACATGACATGTGTGCCAATTGGAAAATGCTCGTGAGCCGCCCAATGGTCCTAGAAGTCAGGTCAATGATCATGATTTGTGCTTATTCAAACAGTTATTTCCAAAATATACCATGCTAACATGATGCTGACACATCAACACTTAATCTTAATCTCCAGTGAACCAAAATGTTGAGAAAGGCATTCATCCAAGATATTGGGCCAAGTAGCACATAGCATCGTATTACATTCTCTGGTGTTGAGACCCCTTATTGCAGTTCATGCTATGCTCTAAAATTACTGGAATTAAATAACTAGAAGGTCTTTTATAATACTAGGCCTCCCCTATATTCAGGAATTTATGCACTTGTCGATTGTCCCGGAAAAGATACATTATATATTTCAGGAAATTATGTTGCCTTTGCTTGATCGAGAATCAACAATTAAACCCAAATCCAATAATATTATAACAATACTTTAAAATATGGTTCAAAAATCTATTTAACTCTTCATATTTAGTTATGAATTAAATGCACTGATACGTTTATTTTGAGCTCTAACTATGTTTACATTTTAAAGACACAAAACTATAACTCAAATCACATAATTATAAATCAAAAGGGTTTCGAAATAATTATTTCTCTATCTCTATCCCTATCTGGATCCTTAAATTCCTGAATCAGCAAAAAATGGCATGCGGTTCAGAGTTTTTTTTCCTGAAAGGAAGTGAAAATACACATTTACATCTAAAAATAACATTTTTATGATTTACGTACTTGGAGTTGCTGGTATCCGTGTAATCATTTGAATGCCATTGCCCGAATACTAATATTTAATTTTTTAATCCGTAAATATTCACAGTTGTTAGGGCTCCGAGACATAGGACTTAACAATATTTTCAAAATTAATATGTAAAATTGTAATAAAATGTAAGGAATATGAGAAGGTTGCTGCATTAGTCTAGATGGTATTGGGCGACCCAAACATTTTGAACTTTTACCGAATTTTTTTAAAAGAATTTGTAGTTATTTGATGTATACTGCACCCCCAGGGATAACACTAACAAGAACTTGCATTTGCACAACGGAGCGTAGAATTTTTAACATACTTTGGGAATAGCACAAATGTCAAGTGGAGGATATATATAATAGGTGTTACCATGGTTTGGGAAAAGCCAAATATTATTTTATTACATGAATGTTAGAGGACGTTGAAATAAGTTTTGATGACTGAAACGCCAAAAAACTTCAATCATTTTCAATATTCAATGTTAGATGTTAAAATCCAAGAAAACTCACCTCGGTAATTTCTGACAAACCATTGTCAAAATGGAAATTAATGCACTATAGTTGTGTATAGTCTAGAATGGCCTTATGATGAAATTTGATATCTAGACACCACGATTACTTGACGACAGCAAGAAGAGCCAGATATTAATTTATTATGATGGAAGATTGTAAAAAAGAGTTCTAGTTCCCACTGATTACTTGACGTTAATGTACTTCTCATGCACCAGGGAAAGTGTCCATGAAATGCTAGATGGAGATAAATAATAATGCATGAGTTTTTTCTTTAATAATTTAATAAAAAGATAAATCATTCCGTTACCTACTTAAAATGAAACTTTGATAAAAATGAAAAAGGAAAAATCAAAGACTTTCAGTACAAATTAACATATAATGAAAAACTTTTAACTTTAATCATTGGTCTCAAAAAAATTAGAGGAATGTTAAGATAAAACACTCAAGCTACTGCATAAGTCGCTTCAGGTTACAATGAATCATACTCAATATACCAACAGACTGAACTCAATCCAACCCACGTTATGAAGAACCTCACAACATGGGTTAAAAGATATTATCTAAGATTGTAGCCAAATGATAGATGATGAAGATAGTAGCATAGAGCGAAAAGATAACGAGAAAATGAGAACGTACAAAGATTTAGAAGCTTAAATTTATAATTGGATCTTCTCCACTAGTTGCTAACCTCATAATGTAGCCGTACACAACCGATGTGTACAATTGCCTTGCATTTTCGAGAGATTAAATGAAAGGAACCAACCACCGCATCTCTTTTCCATTTCCGTTGGATAGATAATAAACTTTCTTCCACTTTTCCTCGGAAAACCCATCGCGCCTGATGAGCCTTTGCCTGTCATATTGCAATGGAAATTGACAGGTGCCAAAAAACAAAAAAGGGGCTCAAAAATAGAGTGCCCAACTCTAGTTGGTGACAAAACGCCAGACGAAAGAAAACCTCAACAGTAAAACAGCATGAAGAACCAAACTTTTTTTTGCCTTCCTTTCTCAGTATTCACATCCAAATAGTGTTCTGATATGATCTCCCTCGGAGAGATATAGAATTGATCACGGAAAGAGTAGAAAGATAACAACGATCTCTTCTTGAATTCAAGGAAACTACCAAAATAGTACATGTTTCGAGAAAATACCAGAACGACCAAAGAATTTGAAATTATCCGGGTAAGGATGATTTATGAGAGAGTAGAGGTTCTGATAAGACCCTCGAGGGGCTTGCCTCGGACTCAGAAAGATTCAAAGGATTTAGCAATGTCCTCAATGAACAATAGAAGAAACTGAGGTTCGAAGATAGGAAGGGGATTGGGTAGAGGGTGGTGAGCTAGAGGGAGAGAATCGCCAAGGAAAGTGCAGAGCGGTGAATCCCCCCCCTCCCTTGCTGGTGCGCCTGAGATCCGCCTGAGATCGAACGAGGACCGAGAAGGGTTAGGGTGATCGGCAAAGAGGAAGGGTAGAGAAAAGGGGAGAAGGAAGCTTACTAGGGTTCTTTGCTGCCTTCCCCTTTCTCCTCCGTCTTCTCTTATGTCTCACGGGACTCAGTGAGTCAAAACCCTTAGTGGGTTCAGGCTTGTTCGGGCCCCTTCTTGTGGGCCGAAAATACAGGGGGTCGTTTGGCCCCCTGCTGTCGTTGGTACTTCTGGGTTGGGGTCTTAACAATTCTCCCCCCTTGAAGGATCAACTTGTCCTCAAGTTGAAATTCTGGGAAACGATCAGCAATTCTGGCTGCATCCTCCCAAGTGGCTTCGAAGTCTGGTAATTGTTGAAATTCAATCAATACCTGTGTTCCATCACCGGTGTACCTGTAGTCTTTGAGAGCCTGCAGTGAGACATTCCAAACCAGGTCCTTCGTCAATACCGGGGGAATCTCCGAAGATGCCACGTCAAGCCCAACGGCCTGTCGCAGCTGGGACACGTGAAAGACAGGGTGCAGGAGACAGTGGGTGGGCAATTCCAGCTTGTAAGCCACGGGACCAATGCGCTGGCAGATGCGGTATGGTCCAAAATACCGGGGACCTAGTTTCTCATTTGGGCGCCGCGCCAGAGACTGCACGCGGTATGGCCGTAGCTTGATGTAAACCATGTCTCCGGCCTTGAAGGTGACCTCGTGCCGATGCTTGTCCGCCGATCTCTTCATCTGGGCCTGCGAATTCTGGAGGTGGTGTTTCAGCACATCCAACATCTGGTCTCGAGCTGCCAATAGTTGATCGACGTCAGCCACAGGCGATGGCGAGGATCCATAACGTACCAACGGCGGAGGATCCCGACCGTAAACGATCTTTGTTAGTGAGATAGTCAGCCTTATGGGCTAATGGGCCCTATTCTATAAGCCCATTAGCCCTCTTATCATTCTCTCCCTCCTAGGGTATATGTATACCCAGCCATGTACTCTATTGAGTTATGTCATTATCTTCTTCCTTCCTCTCTTGACATGGTATCAGAGCTCCAGAGCTCTTCCATCTAGGGTTTGACATCACCCTCTCCCTGTCTAGCGAACCCGGAGCGTGACCGACGGATCAGCCACAGCGCGAGCTGTAGCCAGCCCGCGGAGCTTCCGGAGAACCAGCCGCAGCCGCAGCCGAGCGCCAGCCACAGCCGCAGCCCTAGCCGGAACCGCAGCCGAGTGCCAGCCGCAGCCGCACACAGCCACAGCCGCAGCCGCTCGCCAGCTGCAGCCACGTGCCAGCCACAGCTGCGCACAGCCGCAGCCGCAACCTCGCGCCAGCCGCAGCCGCGCACAGCCGCAGCCGCAGCCGCGCACAGCCGCAGCCGCAGCCGCGCACAGCCGCAGCCGCAGCCGCAGCCGCGCACAGCCGCAGCCGCGCCAGCCACAGCCGCGCACAGCCATAGCCGCAGCCGCGCACCACCCGCAGCCGCGCGCCAGCCGCAGCCGCGCACAGCCGCAGCCGCGCGCCAGCCGGCCGCGCAGCCGCAGCCAGCTGCCTCAGCCGCCGCCGAAGGCGCAGCAGCTGCCGAAGCAGCCGCCGCAGCCGCAGCCAGCAGCCGCAGCCGCCGCCGAAGCAGCAGCCACAGCCAAAAGCCGCAGCCGCCGCCGAAGCAGCAGCTGCAGCCACTGCCAGCAACCGCAGCCGCCGCCGCAGCCGCAGCACGGGCCGCAACCTCAGTCACAACAGCCGTCTCCGTAGAGACCACGGCTCTGATGTCGGAGGAACTTTACTCCACGGGCCAGACGCGTCAACCGGCCGTCCCAGATGATGGCTTCACCGATGCAGACTTTCAACGAGAACCCTTGTCACACAAGGTTACTCATTCTCTGCCGGCGGTTCCCGACACGACTTGTCTCCAGGGCCCGAATTTGTTACAGTGGCGTCACTTTGTCGAGACTACTCTCAAGGCTCGCCAACTGTTCAAGTATTGCACACAAGCCCCGCTTCCATCGACCCATCCACATTATGCGGCGTGGGAAGCCGAGGAACACTTCGTCCTTGGATGGCTCTACACGACCTCCCTGGCACCCTCGTTCCGTGAAAGGTTCCCTCGCTGCTCCACCGTGAAGGGTTTTTGGGACCAGGCCAACAAATTTTGCGGCCGCGAAGGGGACAATTGGCGCCTCTTTATGCTCATTGCCAAAGCCAGCAACTTTCGCCAAGGCGCACTGTCCATCTCGGACTATGCGCTGGAACACAAGAAGCTGTGGGACGAGGTGGACTACTACTTGCCGACGGATGATCCGACGTGCAAGTCATTCCAGAACACTCTTCGCCTACGCCTCTTGGGGTTTCTTTATGGCCTAAACAAGGAGTATGACGACACTCGGCGCCGTGCCCTCCATCGCAAGGAAGGCCTTCCTTCCATTGATGACTTGGTGAAGGAACTCCAGGAAGAGGAGAGTCATTTTCATGTCATTGGCACTCTCTCCTCGGAGGCAGCTCGTGACTCGACTGCCCTCCTCGCCCGGCCTCCCTCGCCCGCTCCTGCTCCCCCCGCGGAGGCGGCCCCCTCCGGGCTGATTTGCTCCTACTGCAGCAAGCCTGGACATCTCCGCAAGTGGTGCAAGAAGCGTCAGTACGACAACCGGAAAAAGAAGGAGGCTACCGAAGGGAAAGCTATGGTTGCCTCCTCCTCTACCTCTTCTACCAGCCCGGCGACTATTGAGCAGCTCCAAGCCGACTTGGCCCGTCTCCGTGACCAAGTGGCTACTATGCAGACTCCGACTCAGTCGACGGCACATTTTGGTGGATTTGGTGCGTTCTCTCTCCCTCAGTCTGAACAGTGGTATTGTGGTACGGCTTCTTACTCGCCTCTCGTATCGGATACGAGCTGGGTTCTTGATTCGGGGGCAACCGAACACATGACCCCGTTCAATGACCGGTTTGTATCCTACGAAAGGCATAGTGGGGACCGTACAGTTCTTACAGCCGGTGGTGGACGGTTGCGTGTTGCTGGAATTGGGGCAGTGTTTGTAGACGGCCTCGGAGTGGTCAGCAATGTTCTTCATGTCCCCGCCCTGCGAGCTATACTTATGTCTCCTCAGCGTTTGGTTGACAGTTTGTCCTGTTCTTTTCACCTCCAGCCTGACGGGATGTTTCTATCTGACAAGGTGGGTCGGACTACACCGATTAGGCGGGAGAACGGGTTGCTGTTGTTGGGCGATGGGGCGCTCGGTGCTTCCTGCTTCACCGCCAACTCCGACCGGCGGATGTGCAGCGTATGGGACGTCTCCAGTTGGCTCACCAACGGCTGGGTCACCCGCCATTTTCAGTTTTACAGCGTCTCTTTCCTTCGATGTGTACTGGATTGGACCTTCAGACTATCGTGTGTGATGCCTGTCAACTGGCGAAGCACCGTCGTTCATCTTTCTCTCCGTCCACCTCGAACTCCTCCACTCCATTATTTCGCATCCATAGTGATGTTTGGGGACCCGCCCCGCAGGCTAGCCTAAAGGGCCACCGATACTTTCAGATCTTTGTTGACGAGGCCACCCGCTACACATGGGTCTACTTGTTGACCGCCAAATCTGAGGTTGCTCCGACGGTCCGTCACTTTTGCACCATGGTTCGTACTCAGTTTGGCCGAGGTATTCAGCGCTTCTGCTCCGATAACGCCCGGACTTCACAACACCGAGCTGGCCACGTGCTTTGCTGACCATGGATTCTCCACGAGTCCTCTTGTGTGGCCACCCGGAACAGAACCGTATGGCAGAACGCCGGATCGGGTATGTCACGTCGACCGCCCGTGCCCTTCTGCTGAACTATTCTGTTCCGTGGCGTATTGGGGTGAGGCGGTCTTAACGCAGTACCCATCTCGTAAAACCGTCTCCTCCCAGCCCCTCGGGTTTGTCAGCCCACTGGATCGTCTCTCCACGGCGTTCCCCCATCTCTCATTGCGGACTGGACTCCTCCCTCGCATCTTCGGGTGCACGGCGTACGTCCACGATACGGCTCCCTCTCGCACGAAGCTCGATGCTTGAGCTCTCCGGTGCGTCTTCGTCGGGTACGCTTCTCTCCAGAAAGGTTACCGTTGCTACCACCCTCCGTCTCGGAGATTTTTCATCTCGCAACGCGTCACCTTTGCCGAGCATGAGTCTTCGCCGGTGATTCTACCTCGCCACGCCTTCCGCTGGTTGAGGCGTCTTCGACTCCTTCCTTGGAACCCTTTCCGTTTGTGGGACCCATTCCTCCATCGTCGCCGTCCCCAGCCACCTTCTCTCCCTTGCCTCCTACCGTCTCACCTCCTGGTGCACCGTATCCTCCCCCTAGTGCACCTCCTAACCCCGGGAAGTCCATCTCTCACCCCGGGGAGCTACCTCCTACTCTTGGTGCACCGTATCCTTCTCCTAGTGCACCACCTGCCCCCGGGGAGCCTCCCCTACCCCGGGAGCTATCTTCTTCTCCTCCTTTGCTTCCGCTCCTCCGTCCGGACGATCGTCACCCTCGTCTACTGATGATGATGCTCAGTTGGGATGGCCTATCGCCCTTCGGAAAGGGGTTCGTCAGTGCACTCGCACACCTCTCTACCCCTTATCTCACTATCTCTCTTTTGATCGGCTAAGCCCTTCCTACCGGTCCTTTCTTTCTCACATCGAGTCGCATCCCCTCCCTCATCGCCTATCCGATGCTCTTGCTTCTCCTCATTGGAAAGCGGCGATGGATGAGGAGATGCAGTCCTTGCTCAAGAACCACACTTGGGAAGTCGTCCCACTTCCTCCTGGCAAGAGGGCGGTGGATTGCAAGTGGATTCATGCCAAGAAGCATCATGCTGATGGTACTCTCGAGCGCCTCAAGTCTCCACTTGTGGCTCGGGGGTTTACTCAGTCGTATGGCGTGGACTACTTCGAGACCTTCTCTCCTGTGGCGAAGATGGAAACAGTCTGTCTCCTCTTGGCGCTTGCGGCTCATTCCGACTGGCCGATACGACAGTTTGATGTGAAGAATGCTTTCCTCCACGGTGACTTGACGGAGGAGGTGTACATGCAGCCACCTCCCGGGTATACCCTTGGCCCTCCGGGCACCGTTTGCCGGCTGCGGAAGTCTCTCTATGGACTGAAACAGTCACCGCGGATGTGGTTCAGTCGGTTCTCTTCGGTCATGAAGACCGAGGGCTACACTCAGAGCAATGGGGATGCCTCCCTATTCTTCCGTCACAGTTCCGCGGGTGTCTCCATCTTGGCCGTGTACGTCGACGACATCCTCATCACGGGGTCCGATTCTGCAGAGGCCGGCCGCCTCAGCTCTGCGTTGGCCAAGGAGTTCGAAATCAAGGCCCTCGGGCCTCTTCGCTACTTCCTTGGCCTTGAGGTGCCCTACTCCCCCCGGGGGATCTTTGTGTCACAGCAGAAGTATGCCGTTGACCTACTGGCCTTGACCGGAATGACTGAGTGTGCACCGGTTACTACTCCCATCAACCCTAACGTCAAGTTGGGTAAGGGGGAGGACTCAGCACCGGTGAACGCATATCAGTACCAGCAGGTGGTGGGGAAACTCCTGTACTTGACCCACACCCGCCCCGACATCAGTTTCGCCGTCAACCTCCTCAGTCAGTTCATGCACTCTCCGCGGGAGATCCATCGTCAGGCGGCCAACCGGGTACTTGTGTACCTAAAGGGCTGCCCCGGGAAGGGCTTGTTCTTTCCTCGGAGTATGGAGCGGACCGTGAAGGTGTACACTGATGCGGACTTTGCCGGCTCAGTTGTGGAC
Source organism: Wolffia australiana (assembly GCF_029677425.1). Lineage (NCBI taxonomy): Eukaryota > Viridiplantae > Streptophyta > Magnoliopsida > Alismatales > Araceae > Wolffia > Wolffia australiana. Next base: position 2,866,960 of record NC_135853.1, read on the forward strand.
TGTCGTTCCACCACGGGGTACTGCACTTTTGTCTTCGGCAGTCTTGTCAGTTGGAAGAGCAGCAAGCAGGACAAAGTGTCCCGCTCCAGTGCTGAAGCCGAATACCGGGCACTTGCTGATGGGGCCTCTGAAGGCCAGTGGATATACGGAATTCTCCATGACCTTCGTGTGGAGTATTCCGGCCCGATCCATTTCTACTGCGACAACAAGTCGGCAATCGCCTTGGCAAAGAACCCTGGCCAACAGGGACGGATCAAGCATATGGAACTCCACCGCTACTTCTTCAAGGAGCGCATGGACGAGGGCATCTTTGACTTGGAATTTGTTCCATCCGCTGATCAAGCTGCTGATGTCCTTACCAAAGGACTATCTCGACCTCTCCTGCAATGTGCAGTGTCCAAGCTCGGCATGGATGACATCCATACTTCGCTTGCGGGGGGGTGTTAGTGAGATAGTCAGCCTTATGGGCTAATGGCCCTATTCTATAAGCCCATTAGCCCTCTTATCATTCTCTCCCTCCTAGGGTATATGTATACCCAACCATGTACTCTATTGAGTTATGTCATTATCTTCTTCCTTCCTCTCTTGACAATCTTGAAAGGGGATGTCTTGATCGCGGTATGATATGCTGTATTGTAACTATATTCTGCCCATGGTAGCCATTTATGCCATGAGTGTGGCTTGTTCCCTGCGAAGCAGTGCAAATAAGCCTCCAATCCTTGATTCACAATTTCCGTTTGCCCGTCCGATTCTGGGTGATACGCGGAACTCATCCGCAGTTCAGTCCCTTGCTGTCTATGCAGCTCACGCCAGAACAGACTGGTGAAAACTCTGCCCGTCGGACACCATGGTCGTGGGAACCCCATGCAGACAAACAATTTCCTTGATGAAAATACCGGCGATGTCCTTAGCAGAGAACGGATGTTTGACTGCCACGTAATGCCTGTATTTGCTGAGGCGATCCACCACCACCATGATTGTGTCAAATCCGCCCGAGCGGGGCAAGCCCTCCACGAAATCCAAAGATATATCTTCCCCAATTCGATGGAATCGGAAGGGGTTGCAGGAGCCCAGCGGGTGCCAAGTGAGACGACTTGAACTGTAGACATACCTGGCAGTGATTGACATGCCTTTTTATGTCGCTCTTCATGCCCACCCAATAAAACTGTTCCTTGATTCGGTGATACGTCTTCAGAAATCCCATATGTCCCCCAACCGCCTTGTCCTTAAATTCCGTGAGGATTATCGGAATGATCTTTGATTGGCTGGGGAGGACAATCCGCTTCTTGTACAGCAGTAAATCCCCTCGAATAGTAAATCTTTTGTCTCGATTGGTACCTTGGCAGATATCTGTCATCACCTTGTGCCATTTGGGGTCGGCCTCGAGTTCCCGGCGCACGGTCTCCACATCTTGCCATACCTGCAAGGACATAGAGCATAAAGCAGCCTCCTCTAGCTTGGGTGAACGCGAGAGTGCGTCCGCCACCCAATTGGTGCGACCTTCCTTGTAGTGGATATCAAACGAAAAGCCCATCAGCGTGGAGACCCACTTGTGGTACGGGCCTTGCACCTCTCGTTGCTCGAAGAGGTATTTCAGACTATATTGATCTGTGCGAATTACAAAACGTCTGAACAGGAGGTAGTGTCTCCATCTTTGGACTGCCCACACAATGGCGATGAGTTCTCTTTCATAGGTAGAACGCACCTTCGCGGTGGGCGGAAAAGCACGGCTGAAGTAGGCCACAGGTCGCCCCTCTTGCATCAAAACAGCGCCCACTCCCAGACCCAAGGCATCCGTTTCTATGCAGAATTCCTGGGAAAAATCTGGAAGGCGCAGCACTGGTGCAGTGGACATCGCAACCTTCAACCTCTCAAATGCGAGTTGAGCTTCCTCTGTCCACCTGAACGCATCCTTCTTTAACAGCTGAGTAAGGGGCCAAGCTATGGCCGAATAATGAGCCACGAATCTGCGGTAATAACCTGTTAGGCCCAGGAATCCGCGCAGGTGTCTCACTGTGCGGGGAACAGGCCATCCCACCATATCAGCAATCTTCCCTTTGTCCGTCACCACCCCTTCACTCGAGATCACGTGTCCCAAGTATTCCAACTGCCCTTGCAGGAACACACACTTCTTCACATTCACACATAGCTGATGGTCTGACAGAATTTGAACCACATGGTGAAGATGATGCACATGGGCTTCCTGGTCGCAGCTGTATATTAATATATCATCAAAAAAAACTAGCACAAATTTTCGCAGAAAAGGTTGAAAGATCTGATTCATCAATGCCTGGAAGGTGGCCGGCACATTAGTCAAGCCAAACGGCATTACCAAGAATTCATAATGGCCATGATGAGTTCGGAACGCTGTTTTTGAGATATCCTCTGCATGCATCCGAATTTGATGATATCCCGACTTGAGGTCTAACTTAGAAAAAACGGTCATACCATTCAGCTCTTCCAACAGCTCATCCACCACTGGAATGGGAAACTTGTTGGGTACAGTAATGCGGTTGAGGGCCCTTTAGTCGACGCAACAGCGCCAAGTACAATCTTTCTTGGGCACAAGCAGAGCTGGGCTCGAGTAGGGACTGGTCGAGCGGCGAATAATTCCCTGGGTTAATTGTTCCTGCACCACGCGCTCCAACTCATCCTTCTGGGCTGGTGAGTAACGGTAGGGGCGCACGCTGACTGGAAGTGCTCCGGGGCGAAGCCGTATGCGGTGGTCAACCCTGCGTATCGGAGGAAGTCCTTAGGGGCTCTCAAATGCTAGGGGAAAAGTCTCCTGCAGTTGCGCCGAAAGACCTCCGCCCCTGAAGCTGATATTATCTGTGACACTCCTGAGATGTAATGGAGCTCTGAGCTTTGATATTGTTCATCCCGCCGGCAGTGTTCCCTCCGATTTGGTCGATGAGTCGAAGGGTCACCCCTGAGAGTGTGAGGCACTCCGTTCACAATGAAACTGAGCATTAACAGGTCATAATTGGTCTTGACCCATCCCAGGCTTCGCAACCACTGCACCCTGAGAATCACCTCAATGCCAATCCTCTCCAACGGTAGGAAATCTTGAAAAATGGTGAGACCTTGTACAGATAACTCCAGGTTACGACATAGCTGGTGGCCCTGCAGGACATGACCATCCCCAGTGTAATGTCATAGGGAGTAATGTCAACCAACGGAATTTCCAGATCACCCAACAAGCGTCTGCAGATAAAATTGTGTTGCCCCGCTGTCAATGAGGATGGAGATCTGGCATCCCCGGAGCTCGCCCGTCATCTTCAGAGTTCCCTACAAAGTGAGACCCAGCATTGTATGCAGAGTTACTTGAGCGGTGTCCGGGGTCTCGTCCTCGGGCAGTAGCAGACAGTCCCCTTCTTCGTCTGATGAGTAGCCGTATTCCATGTCGCCTTGGACTAAGTAGAGCCGTAGCTCGCACTTACAACGATGCCCAGGGGTGAATTTTTCATCACAATGAAAGGATAGGCCCTTCGCCTTCCGTGACCGCCATTCTTCCTCCGTCAGCCCTATATAAGTGCATCCACCTTTCCGACCAGAACCCGCCGCAAGATGACTCACCCTGGGTGATGCTGGGGATTGTGAACTGGTTGGGGCCTTGGGCGCCCTTTCTCTAAAGGATTGCGGCGTGGCGATCTTCGTCTGGACTCCCTGCAGCACTTGGGATAGCTGATTCTTGGCTTCTAGAGCATATTCTTGTAACTCATCCAATGATCGTGGTCTATTCCGCCTGACTTCGGCGCGAATATCTGGTTGTAGGGTCGAAAAGGAAAGCCTTCGCCAAAATATCTGATGGAATAGAGAAGGCATATCCAGCGAGTTGTTCAAATTCAGCGATGAGCTTTTCCACGGTGCCCTGTTGCTGAAGCTTTAATATATGGTGGTACGCTTCATCAGACGAAGAGCCAAATCGCTTGGAGAGCCGTTTCCAAAAATCATCCCAATCCGTAAATCCAAAGTCGTCGTCCCGGTAGCAGAACCAATCCAGGGCCATCCCTTCCAGGTGCATGGCGACCAGTTGAAGGCGTTCATGGGTTGCTGCCGGATGCAGGCGGAAATATTGGTCCACCTGACGTAACCACCCCTCGGGGTTGTCTCCCGCGAATACCGGCAATTCTCCCTTTCTGTAAACCCGGAAGCGGTCACCGTGACGCCCAAAGCCCGCCTGATTGTTGTCACCCAGCGGGTCCCCTTCAGGTGAGAAGGCCCTCGGTAACTCCCGATGTGCTGGCAGAATTGGTGGAGGTCGACCCAAGTGGCGATTGGGTTGCCGCTCGTGGCCGATGGGTGCTCTATCTCCGTGTTCATCATACTCCTCTCATCGGTCGAACCGCGCTCGGGGTAATCCAGGATCCCACGCAGGAAGGCTCCGATTCGGTTCATCATGGTCAACATGTTCTGGATAGGATTGCGGGTGCCCCTGTGCTCCGTGGATCAGTTGCCTGTTCGATTGGTCTGGATGCCATCGGGTGCGTAATCGCGGGTGGGGCGGCAGCGGGGCTAGCTGCGGTGTCTTTTGCAAGCTCGGAGGGCCGCGGTCCACAGCCGGTGAGAGAGCTGGGGCCGCCGGAACCTCTGTGGCCTGGGTGGGATTTCCTCCCGCACTGTCCAATCCTTGGGGCGGCAGGGGCGAGTGACTGCTCGGGGATGCTCCCGGGTCAAGCTCGTTACTCTTGTCCTTGTTTGCCAATGTACGAAGAATTCGATCCAGAATCTCGGCAGTCGACTTCTGGTTCTCGTCCATTCGTGCAGCTAACGCAGACAGTGCCTCTGCGGTGCCTTGGTGGGACACCGTCAGCGGTTCCATTCTCCCCTCCAATTCTTCCATGCGACCCACGGTGAGGCCCTTCGGCATGCGCAGGACATGGCTCTGATACCAAAATGATAAGACCCTCGAGGGGCTTGCCACGGACTCAGAAAGATTCAAAGGATTTAGCAATGTCCTCAATGAACAATAGAAGAAACTGAGGTTCGAAGATAGGAAGGGGATTGGGTAGAGGGTGGTGAGCTAGAGGGAGAGAATCGCCAAGGAAAGTGCAGAGCGGTGAATCCCCCCCTCCCTTGCTGGTGCGCCTGAGATCCGCCTGAGATCGAACGAGGACCGAGAAGGGTTAGGGTGATCGGCAAAGAAGAAGGGTAGAGAAAAGGGGAGAAGGAAGCTTACTAGGGTTCTTTGCTGCCTTCCCCTTTCTCCTCCGTCTTCTCTTATGTCTCACGGGACTCCGTGAGTCAAAACCCTTAGTGGGTTCAGGCTTGTGGGCCGAAAATACAGGGGGTCGTTTGGCCCCCTGCTGTCGTTGGTACTTCCAGGTTGGGGTCTTAACAGGTTCTCATAACATCTGTTAACATGGGTTAAAAGATTTCTGAAGAAGAAGGGATTCACGAGGGAGAGGTTTATGAAGAAAACGGGGTTCAGTGACCAACCCAGGTCAACCAGTTTGGCAGAGGAGCTTTTCCAAAGTATGGATTGACAGGGTCATCCAAGTTGACGACATTGTCCACTTGGCAAAATCGATTGCAAATCGAACTGCGTAGCATGATCGATTGCTTCAGCCTAATCAATCCAATCAGCCCATTGTGCCCATCGATTTTGAATTTATTTGTTTATTAACACCTTCAGCCTATTAAATAAAAAATGAATAATATGGTAGTAGGGTAAGGAGATGGACCCAGACCAGCTGGTTTGAAGCCAAGTCATGAAAAGAGATCGGCCAAAGAGCTTATTCAAATATCAAATTGGAGTCGACAATGAGTCAACTACGTTTATACGCACCAAAATAGCTGATCTAAGATTGGACCAAATTTTCGACATATTGATCAATCATCCAAACTCGACCTTCTACACTGATCAATATCAAGCCAAACCCTGGATCCAAGGGGTTAACAGAAGTTCCACCAGCACCTGGTTCTCCACTCATCCTTAATATCAACTGATAGAGCCATACTACAATCAAATACTGTCGATTGGACCAATGAGGAGATACTGAAAAGTCCTAAATCCGAATAGGTTGACTTTGGGACCATGCCGAGAATTCTATTCCTTAGATTATTCTGTGATTTTCACTAAATACTACGCCCACAATAATTAGACAGTGTAAAAATGTTTGGAGGCTCGAGAAGATATGAACCACTTGTTTGCCATTTAAAAATATTAATCGGCCTCTTTCTTTCTTTACTTGTGTCTATTTTTGTAACCACACGGACCCTTTTTTTATTTTTCCTTTACGTTGGATGTGGACCACTCGTGATAAGTGGCCCACATCAAATGGTTACATTACTCATTCCTCGCTTAGGAATAAAAATGTAAAGTAAAGTGGACCGAGGAAATAAGAAAAGGTATGAGGGTCATTGGCACATTATCTTAATGAAGGGTACTTCCAAACACTGATCAAGGAGGGAGGTCAGCGGCACTGAAGGGAAGCTGTAATCACAAAAACCTTCATCGGTTGAATACGCTAAAAAGAAAACACCAGAGCAAGATAACGTTATTTATGAACTCTACTCAGATAGCAAATTGTTATAAAACACAGACGTCTAGGACCAGGGTCAATGGACAGCGAATAGGTCTAGAAAATGAGTTTATTCGAGTTAATTTCCAAGTTTTTCCCACATACACAAGTAAAAACGATTGAAGACAAAAAATGAAAATATTTCCTCACCTAGACATTCAATTGGTTATGTGAGGAACAAAAAGCCGACCATAAAATAGGATGATCACGGCCAGAAAGTAATGCCACATTGAAATATGTTAGAAAAGAAAAGTGATATTAAATAGAACAAAAGTAAAATGAACTAAATTGAAAAGGGGGAAATCAAACCTGAGATAGTAATGAGAAACACTTTCGGCCTCAGCAGTATTGTACCGAGGTAAAAGTATCCGGGCATCTGATGGAACGTCGGGCAACTCCTTCCTCAGCTTGCCGACAGCTGTTGAATGAGAAAATGCTCCCACCATCATGTCGTTATGCATCATAGATCTGTACCCACTAACCTACATAATGGAAGATTGATTTTGGACACTGGATCAATTAACCAGCTTCAATGGCTCAACCGATTAGAAAATCCGGTTAAATCTCCTTTAAGATATAAACCACAGAGTTTTTTATTAGAAAATACATTCATTTCAAGTAAAGATCTTTGAGTTCCCTGTTTTGATTATATTAAAGTTCCATTAAAATCAGGGAACTGAATCATTTATTTTCTATGCAATAATTTAAGGGGACAATATCCCGTTTTAGATTAACTGTTAAGAGCTAATATAAATAACTGTAACCGTAGAATAGGCCAGTTATGAATAGGACATAAGAGGGCCCAGATAAGGAAAAATAGAAGTGTTTTTTGAAGCAAATATATTTTGTCATCACCAGGGTTACAAGCGTACAGTAGGAGAAAAAATAAGGGGAAAAAAGAAAGAATCTTCTAGTCGTTGTGCCAGTTCTTCTGGTCGTTGAGAGACGCCACAGCATGCTCAGTGGCAGTAGGTCCAGCTTACTCAACCAGCGTGCACAGCTTTGCGCTGATTTTAGGGTTCTGCGGGGTCTGCTGGCACAGGAAGTGGGTGCAATTGTTTCAGTCTCTTTCCCTCCTTGCTGACAACCAAGGGCTATGAGAGCATCATCATCTCGAACCAACTTCTTCATTCTCCAGAAAGAAGTGAACATCCCAATGGGGACGTATCCCTTTTTTCTTCTTCACATACTTCAACAAGAACTTCTCTGAGGGCAAGGTTTCATCACTGAAGTCGTGTTCGACCTGGTGCACAATCTTTTGCGTAATACCGTTGCAACTGATGATACCTCTGCCTCTACGATAAAATATTTTTGCAATTTTGTAGCTTTTGGGGAAGTGGAAAATATAAGAAAGAAGGTAGGGCAGCAGGGACAAAATGATGGGCTCAAAATGGCTCTCATTATATCTGAGTTAAATAGCCAAATATGAGTTCCACTTCCCAATAAACCACCTTCGAGAAATGGAGAATCCCCTTTATAGAACGCTCTACATTCTGGGAGATCCATCTTCATCCTCAGTCACAGTCCAATTAAATTTTGAAAATTCAAGTCGACGACACAACGTTGGTAATCTAGGTGTGCTTGACATATGTTTTCAGAAGATAGTTAAAATTGACCAAATCAAGCTTGCCAACTAATGATTAGTGAACAAGAAAATGTGGCCATTTCTGTAATGAACGAGAACGGAACTATGACCTCATCTTAGTAAGTTCATTTAAGCTAATACCCATCATGATGTGACTGGATGGAGTGTGCTACAGGCTGATTTCTGATACCTCCAGTTCATATGAAAGAATCTAGGGAGAGTTTAATCTTGAGAAAGATTACCCAATATGACAAGATGAGTTCAAACCCACAATCGTAGACAAGTAAAGAAAGATAGAATGAGGATCTCTCTTTCAGTTGCTCCAGACTGACTGCCACTGACTTCTTGTTAAAGTATTCTTCATTCCTTCATCTGCCAGTGCTTTATTTAAAGATTCTCCCACAGGTCCGAGTTTATCTGCATGTGTGTCTAACTGGCGACCTTCCGCTTATTCCTCTTGCTACACTTTCTTGAAGAGAACATACAAATTTCTTCGCCTAAATGGGCCCGCACAATGCCATGAGTCATCCATTTCAATTGTATAGAGAAGTAAATGATCTGGAAGAGATAGCAGTGAGCTAATAGAGAGAGCTAAATGCAAACAGTTGAATCCCTTATGCTTTTCATCAATCAATTCGTAAATGTTACTTTTTAGCTATCTTCTAAGTGAAAGATGATACATGAAAACTACCGACAAAATCTTGAGTACATCAAAAGCCATTTGGTTCCCTGAATCAGCACTTACTCCTTCTGCAGGGTTCCATTTTCTTTGTGCTAAAAGCCTTAGAGTGGGAAACGGACATTGTGAAGTTGGAGCTCACCAGTTGCGATTATCGGGAAGTGCAAGGACTGCAAGGAGATTAGGGTAAAACCAAAAGAGGTTGTTGATTACTTGATTGGAATGGATCCCCCTTATACGTATTGTTACGGAGCCTAATGGCCCCACTAGTACTTAAACCTGGAAGTCCCAATGAGGACTTATATTCTGACAATCATAGGGTTACAAAAAAACAAATTAAAAATAACGTAAATAATAAGCTATAGGTTCACAGGTTTTATGGTTTTTTAAGCTTGGGGGGCTGTGGCCTCCATCAAATTAGTCTATATCAAGGCAGGAAGAGAGAAAAATTCTCCAATGGAAGTGCTTCTTGGTCATGAAGGTATCTTCTATATTCTTGAATCTCTCCTCTTTTTCCTGACTTCCTGTCTTTCTTTTTCCTGGTTCTCCGACATTCTTTATACTGTTACTGTTAAATGTAAAGGCGGATCTATAAGCCCAAGAATGCTTATTTTTATTTTTCTTATCGGATCCAGGCAGATCCAGTAACGGGTCCGGGTAGACCCATTACCCGAATCCTTATCGGATTCGGGTAAGTTATAACGGCTAATTTTATAGCCATTATAACACTAGCCGTTATTAACGGCTAGTTAATTCTCCTATAAAAGGAGAGGAACCTAGGCATGTTGTGGGTAACCTTTTATGGTGAAATAGATTGATTTTCTTCCTTGTCTCTTCTCCCTTCTCTCTGACTATTATCTCTACATCCTCACTGAGCAAAGAGTCAAGTCGACAGTTACAATTCGAGATCACAACTCCCAGGTACTCAAGCATGACTTCCTGAAAGAATTCATTCTACTGTGACACGATACTGGACCAGATGAAGCGCCAGCCCTGCATCGGCCCATCAAAAGAGCAGGCCCTTTAAGAATGAAGTTGGCCCCATAAATAGGAAGGTGAATCAACCTTTCACGGCAGCTTGACAGTCTGTGAATTTTTTCCATTATCGAGTTTTTTTGTATCTGTCTCTCTAACTCTCTTCCCCTTGCACCAGACATCCCATTCCTGTGCAAGGCAGCAGGCAAACGCTCCAGCAACGTACATTCTGCCGACACTCTTCTGCAATGTGCCGACACCAGACATCCCCACTTTCTGTCAAATCGGTGGCAGCAGTTACATCTTCTTTTCCCCTCACTAGTGGAGGCCTATAACTATATACAAGAAAATTAACTTTGCAGATGATGGAATACTCCTGAGGGGATCATCAATTGTATCAGTAGTCTATGGCATACTAACAATGAGTGAAAAGTAAAATTCGCGTTTAGTCAATGCGAGTTCAAGGGAAGCTGGAGAAAACACCCAGGGCTACATACAATCCTATGTCCACTTCATCAAATTTAACACCCTTTGTTCACACACGAACCTCCTTTGCCCTCCTGGTCAAACTTTTTTTGACTTTAATGAATCCAAGATTCCGGAAACTTAAACTTCCAAATCATTTACATGATTTTCCTGGACTGTACCGATATTTATTCAGCGTCTAGTTCTCACTTCTACCAACTATGTATCCACGAATGATGAACTTGTCACCTGACTTATCACTCATTACAGGCCCGATCTTTTCCATGAAATATAGATGTTGAGTTTTATCTCTATCCTCTAACAGCAGGTGAATGGCGGGAATCTGAATTTATTAGATGTATTTATAATGTTTTCAAAAAAATTAGATGTATTTATAAAATGTTTGTTTTCATTCATTTATCCTAGAAACATGCCTACAATCAACGTCCCCATCATAGGCTACATTTCTTTCACCTTAATGGAGGGATCAGTTGAAAAAAAATGATACTCTAATGGAGGGATCAGTTGAAAAAAAATGATACACTACCTACAGACTGGAGAAAATGGATGTTAATCAACAGGATGAGAAGACTGCTGATGAAGGTTTTAGGGAAGATTTGACATGGTTGGAAGATGTCAGCAGTTAAGTTGAATTCATATTTGGATTCTCTCGATAACATTATTATTAAGGAATATTTATGCGGCCAATTTCTACAGAAAAACTGAAGATTCAATTCGATGCAAGTCAGTAGAAATGAATTAAAATTAAAAATAACAACTGAAAATAATCATGATTAACAGGAGTTTTCATATTTCTAGGTCATAGAACGGAAATTCATGAGTGAGTTCTTTATTCCAACAGAGAAGTCAATGACAGCAAGAATTTGAGACAAGTAGAGGAATACTAAAAATCTTTAAACACTAAGATTAGGAAACGAGTGTTAAAAAAGACAAAGGTATAAGTAAATCATAATTGATGTTATAAAGCGCGTATTTTGTCAATGTTCACCAGGTTCGCTGCTGCCACTTGTCCTTAGAAGGTTGGAGAAATGAAAGAGACCAAAGAAAAAGAAAGAAACCCTTAACTCTCAATCATGAACCAACTGGTTAAATATCAGCTGGATGAGGACCAACATAATACATGTGGGCCACTTATCACTTACAACATGAAGCCCACTAACACAAAATAGACAATGGAATGTGTCAGCCGTGGAAACTATTTTTCAATTTTTTATTTCTTTATTCTTTATGTTTGTGTATTTGTGTAAGTGCCCTTATAAGGCCATACGTTATGTCATATTATGGGCCCACTTATTATGCGTGACCCATCCTGTAACCCTACAAAATCGTGGGGAACTTTTTCTGAGAAGTTATGTTCTTCCATCCAAACCCTATTCGTTTGCTAGGGTTTACAGGTGTTGCACTGTTGCAGAGATTTCACGTTAAACAGGAAGAAATAGAAACAAACTAAAAGTAAGCATCATCATGGCATATTGGAAACAAACTAAAAGTAAGACCAAATAATAGTAACAGAAGGCAGTAGATAGTTGAATCTAAGAACTAACCGTTGACAGTTCCCTCGCATGAATTGGATGGCAAGAACGAGGAGAGACAGGCTCCTCATATTCACTAAACGTAAACCAACTGTTGTACTGAAATCAAAGTAGAGACCACGGCACTAAGTCACAATCTATATAAAAAAAAATGCAGTCAGCAGCCACAACCATAAATTTTAAATATGCACCTGATCTATCGCAAATAGTACAGGGATGTCTTTAACCATTGATAGCTCTTTTCTCAAACGAACTACCACACCAACTGATGCGTGCTGCTCTTCAATCCCAATGCGAACTAGGTCCAGCAACTTGGAATCCTCGGGCATTATCATACTATCAGCATCCTTTCTCATCCGAACCCCAGCTCCTTCCCCCAATGGAATCGGATCTTGTATTTGTAGAGGCAAATTTTGCAAATGAGACTCGTTGAACTTCAGGAAGTCCTGAAGAAGAAAACTATACAAGTTCTATGTAAAATGCATTAAGATATCGATTCAAGCAGAAAAAAAATGAATAAGTTCACCAAACGAGTTGGAAGGAGTTATGTCTTTATGTTTTATTTAGAACCGGACCCTCTTTCTGATTCCTTAAAACCTCGATCATCTAAAATTAGTCAATATGTCCTCAAGATTATCTTAAAGGGATCGTCCTTCGGGTTGGGCTGAGACCAATAGTTTTGCCACCCGCATTCATATAGCTCTTTTTCAAAAAAAAAGCATTCATATTGCTCATTTGTCAGTTAGAGATGTATCTTTTAGCAAAACCCTAGACTGCCAGAGTGGCGGCAGAGAGAGGCTGAGGGAGAGTATGCCATGATTCTGAGAATAAGACTTTTAAAAAAAAATTGATTCTGAGAATAAGTCTCATTCCATTATCGGAAACTATTATCGTTTTAAAGCAGAAGACCGGTGATAGTTTAAAATAATGTAAGCACAAACCTCTTGTTCATTTTCCAAATCAAAGATACACAAATATCAAAGAGGGATTGAAGTCAATAACGAAACTATTCATTTAGTAATAATAGTAAATATAAATTATTTATCAAAAAAATAAGGGTAAATATAAAAGCTGTGGTTTGATAAAATGCTGCAGATGGTATATAAATGATAAACTAATTTAAAACTTTGTTTCCTCATAAAACAAAAAAATATATATTATAACTTTTAGATTTAATACTGAGCTGAGATGGATAGAGTGAAAGTGCTTCTATACAGACGTTCTTTCAACCTTTTTCAGGAAGCCTGTGCATGCAAAAGAAAGTAATTCACGGTAGGCCTTGATACAAAGCTAAGAATAATTTATAACATTATGTAAAGCCTACAAAAAAAGTTTCAGTAAGAAAAATAGAGAGGGCACGAACCCTCGACAGTCATTTAACTTTATTCCGGTTTCCAAAACTGCAGCTATCGACCACATTATGAGAAACCTATGCCCTAGATAAGACGTTCATTTCAGGATCTTCTTGAAATGAAATTTACAGAATGGGTACTTGACTCTCTCAGAAATATAAAAGGCTATTCACGTTTTTCAAGAGAAACATGCCTGAAAATGCTACGTAAAGCTATAATTGATGATGACAGAACAAATGTTCAAGGTTTTCCATGACATAAACTACGCTATTTCGAAGGTGCATAGGCCTTTTGAGGAGGGAAATACTCTCCTAACAAATATTGTAAATTTTAAAGTCAGACAAGACCCAAATGGTCAGTGAAAACAGAAGCACTCAAAAAGGGAACAGCAAAGTTGGATCCATCGGTACCAGTACCTTCAGAATTTGAGTCGCCTGTACAGGAGTATCCCATAAGTCTGTCTGTGGGTTTTTGTAGAAGAAACCTCCACGAGTCCATTCGCTAGCATTTGGCACGTAGAAGACTAACCAACCTTCACTACGTGCCCAATGAACAAGCATAGCAAGCAGGATACTTTTTCCACAGCTAACTAGGCCATCCAATATGACTTGTTTTCGAATTGGTGAACCTGTTAAAACTTGTCAACGTGAGAAAAACGGCAGACTCCAGCAACAACTATGCGTTGGTGTGAAATACATGCAACAAGGTCATCCTCAACGTCAAGGTCATCCTTGACGTCATCTACCCTCGTTGAGGTTGACAACAAAATAAACATAGTCAAAATTTAAGGTGGTTGACAAGGTAATGCTTGACATAGACGATGTCAAGGTATCACGAACAGTTGACAGTGCCCATCAGCATCTATGGCCAACTTAATAAAATTCTAGCCAAAAAATTGACAACCTCATCAATGTCAACATCAACCAGCTTGATGCTGACTATGACAGAATTTTTACAAGTATAGACAGACAATGTTGCCGCCAATTAACATCGATGACGTAATCAGCAAACCTTCAACCAGCGTCAACATGAATGTTATATATCAATGTCAGAACGTGCAGAACAGTAGGCGGGAATGGAAACAGTCAAGCAGTGGCAATTGGTCTGTCTCCTGCGATTAAACAGAAGCTAGCAGAGAAGCCAAGCGTTTCCTTTAAAAGGTAAGCGACATCATTCCTTTCAAAAAATGTGATAAGCGGACATTATTCCCACTGAAAAAATGAAAAGCGGGCATCATTACCCGCTATAATCAACGACAACACATGATGTCAAGACAATAATACTACTATTATGATTCTAAGCACTGTTTAATTTTATTCTAGTCTTTAACTTATTAAAATACTGATAATGCACAAGAATAATTTTTCATTTACGAATACTATGTATACACATGTGTCTTATGAATGCAGAATAAACAAATGTACATCTGACAGAGGAATATTCCTGGCCAGGGTCAGCATACAATGAAGGGGACTGCCCTTGTTACGAAAGAAAGGGTGTTGCTTGTTGGCAGATAAAAGCAGAAGTGGGGTGACTTTAGGAGCTGGGCACAGCATAAGTAAGAGAACCATATGGGTGATACAGTAAGCAGAAGATTCTATTTGGGAATTAAAAATTCCGAGTTTTTTTTAAAATAATTAAAAATTCCGAATTAACCCTCAGTGAAAGCATGATTGAAAAAATGAACTGAATAGTTTCACTGTAGTAGATAGATAAAGGATCCAAAAGAAACTTAAGTCCTGGAATGTAAGATGGAGATGGATATCCGCACCATTAAGAAATGTGGATTGAAGTTCGTAAACATACCTATTTTATTTTAATATGGAAAAGAAATGTAAATATGGTGTTGATTCGTGGGGGGGGAGGGTTGGGGAAGGGGGGGCGCGCGGAGAGGAGTTCGGAGAGAACAGAAATCTTAGAAGGGTAATCTAAGACGTTTTTCTCATTTTCCTCCTCAATTATGATTGTAAATGAAGAATCAAATTAGGATATCAAGAGGGCGATGGTTGTTTTCATTCTTCTTTCCATCAACATGAGTTCTAAAAAAAGAAGTCGACTCCGTCCTTCAAGAAACAGAGATAATCCACCAGAAAACCTCATTGAACCGAAGCTGCAGCGAGCAATAAAATTAAACCCTTTTTTTTTTCAGAGAGAGAACTTACTTTTACTGCTAACCCGGGCAGGAGGATCAACAATACGACGGAAATTATCCCGCAAGTCGATGAAGCTCTCTCTAACCAGAAGAGCCCACCGCCTAGTCTCCCCAAATTCCTGCGTCATCCCTGCCGGCAATCCCTCGGGCAACTTCCCCTTCAAGTCTTCTACACTGAAATCCCAAAATTAACATCAAAACTCAGCAAATTCCGACAACAAAATCCAAGAGACGGTTAAAAGGAAAGACCTGAAATCAAAATAAGAGCATATGTCCTTGTGGCCGAGCTCAGCGAGGGAAGATTTGCCGCAAAAAAGAGGGCGGCCATTGGGACGCACATCAAGATCCGGATCAAACGGCGGAATGGGAAGCGGATCAGTCGGAATCTCAAACTCCACGTCCTCGGCACCGGGAGCGGCCGCGGCCATGTCGTCGACTTTGGCGTAGGTCGGCGCTTTGCGATCTTTGAACTTGCCTCCTCCCGTGGCGCCTGGTTTCTTCGCAACCACGGCAGTTCCCTTCGATTTGGACGAGTAGTAGGCGAAATTCGTCGTCGGCGCCAAGAAAAACGAGTTCTGACCTAAATTTCCCGTTGAAGAACCGATCGAAGCAGCTCGAAGAAGAATTCCTCGCCACATTTCGACTTCTGCAGGTACACGAACCACGATCGGAAGGAGATTGAAGGGACAGTGAAGGGTTTTGAAGTGTCGGTTGCTCTTTGATTTACTTCTGCTTCTCCAAGAACAAGCTTGCTCTACTTATATATTAAATATTATAAACTATTAATTTTCTACCTATATATTCTAACTGCAAAAAATTAATTAAAATACGTTTGATCATTTTGTACCAAAATAGTAGTCATGTAAGTTGGGACTATAGTTCCGGATCGTCCGGGACATGGAGGATGGATGGAACGTCCAGAATCAGTGCAGGGATGCGGACGGGATGGTTTTTCGTCCCAGGATGAAAAAATTGTCCCGTCCGCGTCCCGACTTTGCCAGTTTCGTCCCGTCCAGAGAAAACCCGTCCCGTCCCTCGTACCGGATGGAATATACAATAAAAATAGTTCCAAGGTCTGATTGAATTAATATGAGTGATTTTTCTTAGTTTTTTAGGAAAATATGGAGGAGAGAGAAAGCGGAGGGACGTATGAACAATTACTTTTGGGCGGCGTCAGTTTGGGTTCCCAAAAAAAAGCAGGGACATTGATGCAAAATGTCAAGGAATCGATTGTAGCGATGCCACATGGCAAGATCTCAACCATCTGAAGCAAATCTGACGAATTTTCATCCATCCCTTACCGTCCATCGTCCAAGACCTCTGGACGGGACGGTTTTTTCGTCCGAGCGAACGAAAACCCGCCCATCAGTTCTTCCCGAGACAAATTTACGTTCCGATTTTCGTCCAACCTCGCGGACAGGACGATTTTTTCGTCATGGGACGAAAAAGACTTCCCGTCCGCGTCCCTGCACTATAGTTGGGACAATGGGTATTGCTCGTGAATAAATTTAAATATATGCAATATAATCGGCATATGTGTCAACTCTTGTTCACCTGAATATTTTGGATGATTTAATAATCATGGTCCTCATGCTCTACTTAAAGGTATTAAAACTGTTAGTTTTCTAACCGTATCTTCTAACTACCAAAAATTAGTTATTTTGCTTGTTCATTCCATTCCAGTCTTAGTACCAAAATAGTAGTCATGTAAGTTAGGAGAATGGGTACTGCTGTTGAAAAAATTAAACAACATGCAATATAGTCAGCATACGTGTCAACTCTTGCTCACCCAAATATTTGTTGTGATTCAAGTATTATCTTTATGCTCTAGGGCCATGGATGTCATTTCCTCTTGTTTATATTTTTATTTGATATGGAAGATGTCCAAAGATGGTGGGGAATTTGGGCAGTTTATACGGTGACGTTTGAGGAGACATTATCATGCCAAATATGATGGGTTTTTTTATTTGTATTTTTATTTAGCTATGACGGTACATTACAATATTTATCTATTTATTATGTTCAAATATTGTGAAACTCAGATAAAAAATCAAGCACAGTATGAGATATTAACTCCGAACCACTATCAATGTGTCTGTCTATTAATAATTAAGGGATTTTATAATAGGGATGCATTATCTGTCCAGATCAAGAATGATCAAATTATGTGGTTTGAGTTGCTCACTTTATGTGGAGAAATTGAAAGAATGATCTACTTTCAATTTTGTGTTTTAGAATTAATCCGTAAACCATTTGTTATGTAGAGAAAAAGTGTTTCTTCACTTTGCATGAATCCAAATTTTCCTCATGTGTTTCTAATGCAAATGCGTTTTAGTATCATTTTGTATCGCATGATCTATATGTCCACATCTCAGAGTCGAGATCATTGAAATCATATCATTCACTTTGAAACTCAGAAACTAAGTTCATTTTGAATCTCATTGGACCAACACATCTATCCCTTGATGCCTTCTAATATCCCCTAGTTCAAACAAAACTCAACCAAAACTGGACATCTTGATTCTTTGTTATATTCCTAAGAGATCTCTTCAAAGGACCAAATTAGACATAGACGACACAAGGTTTATGACTTAGAAGGGCCATTTGGTTTAGGTGAAAAGTTAAGCAAATTGATTGGGGACTCGCCAAATCAAGAAGTATGTCAATAACACAAAAAAATAAAACTTATGACAAAATGAAGGGGAGGAGATGCTTTTAATTTAAATTTTTTTCATCACCACATGTGAAAACATTAACTTGGATGGCAGTTAAATTTTATTATTTTATTTTTTCAGACACACCATATGATGAAGAACCGATGCACAAAATAGGCCATTAATATGTTATATTTCCGGGGTTTTATCACTTTTCACAGTTTCCAACTTAACATCCTTCACGACACTTCATAGAAATTTTCTCTTTTATCATTGTTACCTGCCAAGATGCCTTACTAAATCATAGACATTTCTCTTCACTTAATTTTTTTAGTTCTAATCTGGAAGCAATTATAGATACAAAGAGCATGCCCATAAAGATTCAACGTTAATAATATCTAATATCATATGAAAAAATCCCTAGTGTCATGCATCATTTATGGTAAAATCGATTGTTCATGAAGAAAATAGTTCTCCTCTCTAAAATTTACCTCGAAGATATGATCATTTGTGTTGACAGGTAATAAATGTATGAAGAATTAAATTCATAAAAAAGAGGTTCACACATTGTCATCAAACATTGTCATCCAGGCTCTCATTATATTCCCAATTTATATTCACAAATAAAACAATTATTTGTTAATGTATTTTGATATTTTAAAATACATGTGTTAATTTAAAAAGTATTAGGAATTTAATAATTAAATTATTTATTATTTTACTAACTAATTATTAAATTGAATAATCCTCCACGTTATAATAATTGATTTTAGACGAAAAGTATAAGAAAAATAAAATGCGAATCACAGTGACTACAATTTCCTTACCAAGTGTGACTAAGAGCTCTTGCACATTTTCACCTAAAATATTTAATAATAAATAATGTGGAAAGGGATCAGTACTACTTAGTGTTGATTTTGTAAGCAAATTTTTCATGCCAAATCTGAAGGGTTTGATGCAATGGGAGTGACCTTATTTACAGCGGTGAATCTCAGTTTTCTATAATTTTTTATTTATTTAAGACATAATAGATATCAATTGAGGCATCCAAAAAATTAATAGACAGTGATACGCAACCGCTGTCAATATGGGTATCTTGACTACTAGATGATAAAAGAATTAAAGAATCAGCACGCATTATCAGTCCAAAGAAATATGAAAAACTGTATAAGGTTTGATTCACCACTTTATAGGGATCTAGTCATGTTCCATCTCCTTTCCCTATTTAACATAAACTTAAACCCCAAACCATCTTTTGAGATTTTATGGTTCTTCAGTTGGCACATAGCCAAATTAACGTATTGTATTTATAATACGAAGATATTTCACAATCATATTGAACCACCTAATTTAGACTCCGACAGCACTAAGTGGAAACCATTTCACTCATATTCTTCCTTTTGGAATGGAGAAAATTAGTTCATTGAATAACCTCATTTGAACCAAGCCATAAATCCCTTGATTTACTCTCCAACATTTCCAAGTTCAAACATTCGATTCACCCCAACAATGTATCAACCTTAGATCCTATGAGATTCCTACAAAAGACCAAAATTGAACGTATAAGACATAATTTTCAGATTTTTTGGGCCATTCTCTATACATAAATATTTTAGCTGATTCTTTCAATAATCACTTAAACAAAATGTACAAATCAAAAAACAAAGCAATAAAATTTAAAGTTTAAGTACGAATATGATATTCAAAATTCCAGTTATTTTAATCTCAATGTATGAAAACCTTGACTCGGATGGCATTCAAAAGGTTCATATTTATTTCACTGTATATTTTACTGTATATGAGTTAACCTTATGCATGAACTACAGGAGTGATAAAATTATTTTGATACGTTTTGATGATTTTTGTTAGTTTCAAAAATATCATCATGCATGTTTGCACTGCCTATCTCCCTTGGCTAGGAGGCAACACGAATTTACATAGCATTTGTCATCCTTTATGCATATAAATGATTGTCATTTATGAAAAATTCCTTAAGTCATTATGGTTTATCTAAATTATGGTTATGGTTTATTTAAGTTAAAATTTACTTTTGAATGCTTTTTCTCTATTCGTTTCATAAAATTTAAGCATGCTAGTTCTACATATCAAGTTTTTCCATGGAGCAGACTATCAGGTTGAAAGACCAGAATAAAATTCCTGTGTCTGTCAAGAGAATGGGTCACAATATCAGCTTAATGGACCATCAGGTGTGAGAAAACCAAGGTTGACTCAGAAAAACTTTGTCAAGCCATATTTAAAGAGATCTAGGGGATGTGACCGACAGTTACCACGACCAATCAGAATCTAAATGAATTTATAAAAGATTGGTATTTGAATTAAAGTTTCATTATTTTTGGTGATTCATAAAATCAATGAATCTGAAAAATGAGATTCCATCTCAAACACAATTATGTATCTTCCCATCTAAAAATTGCATTAAAATGGTACGAGAGTTGGCCATCATTTCTATGGATTGACCTCAACTTATCACATGAAAAAAATACTTATGAACATAAATTAAAATGCCAGTCTGTAATATTATTTCAGTTCAATTTGTCCACCTATGATAAGTGCCCATTGCTATCATTTTGTTAGGTTTATTATTCTACACTTTCTCAAAAGGAAATTCATTCATTTGAACAACTATGATAAGGGAACTTATTCCTGATTGACCATGACAACTGAAGGATTAGAGTAGTGAAGACCATAGAAAACATATGATAACACGTGAATTGTTAGGTTAGTATTATAAAATTTACAGTTTCCTGCATCAAATTATAATACATGTTTTTTCAAGCCTAAAATGATTAAATATATTATTGAACAAGTATTCTAGTTTTTGGATTTATTGGCATTTTAAAAGATTTTTCCAACATCATATTCATAAATAATATATTTTCCAAGTCAAAACATATTTTGTATATTTTTTTGCATTACTTTCAGAAAATTGTTATATATTTTCATGAATGTATTTTATTTAAACAACTTGATTCATTATTTCTGGTATTAAACTCATGCCCGCCATGTGCTGCCATTTGATTTGATGAAATGGAAAATCATGGTTTTTGGAAATCATCAGCATAGGTAATCATTATGAAAAGATCCCATTATGTCATTGTAAATCACTAATGTCATAAAGGCTAATGATTACCTGATGTCTTTTTTTCGAAAATCTGTAGGGGGGTGTTGATTAAAATAGAAAAAGATGTGATTAAAATAACAATAAATGCATGTGTGAAGGGTACGGAAAGTTCTTATCTTTGTGTTTTTAGAAGTTGAAAAAATTCAAAAAAAAAGCAGTATGGTGATGTGGTGTCATGTGATTGTGTTTTTAGAAGTTGAAAAAAAACAGTGATGTGGTGTCGCAATTTGTTTGGTCATGCCGCAAAATGATTACACCATTTTATTTTATTTTGGCAAGAATGACAAACATCATTATGCCACTAAATAAAAAGTAAAAAGTCTTGATGTGTCATTGACTGGGGACCATCGCACCAGCCTGGCCACGGGACGCCAACAACAACCTTGTTGTGCAGCTCGAGCTGACGTCTGTGACCCCAGCTTCAAGTACACAGCCTAGCAACTGGTCGTGAGCGTTTGTTTTTATTTGCATGTATTTTGGGCCTCATCCATTGTTGCTTTTTGTTTATCTACTTTGATGTACGTTTATGGGGAAATCTCTCGCCACGAGACAGTTTCCTCTCATTCGGCCCAATTGGACATCCTCCCTACTCTATATAAAGGGAGACATGCCCAAGGAAGCCCTCGGAGTTCATTTGAAAATTTGAGTTGAAATCTTTTCATCTTGGTCTCCCTCCCTCCTCCCTAAGGGAGTTTTCTTTACCACTTTAATAGTGCAGATTTTGGGAGCCATCACCGACACGTTGTTCATCCGCCACGTCGAGATCACTCCGTGGGGAATCGCTGGACGTCACTGCTATCCATCTCTGTATCATTCCTGGAGCGAATCCAAGAACGGTCATCTTGGTTGCCTTGTTGCAAGAATGCTCGTGTCCCGGTGCCATCGTGCCATCATCTCCACGACCATCTTCTCGAACGTTCGAAGCTCCATTTTTGCATCACCAAGAACAAGGTTCTTGTTCAAGCAAAGCTTCAAGATTCACTTTCTTGAAACCCCCTCTTGCAAACAGACCGATACACCTTCACGACCAGTTCCCTACTTCCCGTGCCACCCCTAGGCACGCAGTCCACACTCCCCAGCGCCCCAGCGCTGCACGTGCTTGTCTCGCTCACCCAGCACCTGACAGTGCCAGCGCTTCGCCCCTCCCGATTGGACACCACTGGCCCCGCGCCTAACTACGTGCGTAAAAACGCCCAAGGCGTGCCCGCTAGGAACACCAAGCATCGTGCGCGCATTGCGTCTACATTGGGTGCCAAGCCCACACACCGGCGCTCAACCCCGCACGTTTCCCGCCCCTACTTGAGCACCAAGCCCACACATGGGTGCCCCAACCCCGTGCATGCCAGCGTTCTGAGGCGCACCTCGCCGGCGCCACCCGTTCGATCTAGCGCTTAGCACTATAGCCAGTCTGAGTTGAGTTCGCGTGGTCTTCAGCTTCGTCCAAGACTTGAACGTGTTCGTAGCCTCTTTAACAACAACTTCAGGACATCTACCCCACGTACTATCGGATTTTGACTCTTCAGGTACCAGTGTTCCCCTCTTCATTTGTAGTATCATTACTTCTTCTAGTGCCATATTAAATTGTTCCGCTTCCAAGTGATATATCAATCATATGAATAGCCACAAACACACGAGTTTAGGATTCTTCTTGAGATAGCTCTTAGGGTCACTAGCCTTGGAGGCTGGGACGCCATTAGACACTTCGTGCCCCTCACTACCAAGACGTCTAATTAGTCAGGCGGGTCATTGGGAGTCTGCCCGTGATCAGTCCACTCCCGAGTCTTTAAACGATCGCCGATCTAGTTAGCATTGCCGCATTGTTTCTCATTGGATTTACTCGAAACATTGCATCAACACATTCATCTCATTCATTTTCCCGTCTCACTTGTGTTGTAACATGAGCCGACTGATCTGGGCGCTCATCGTGTTACATCTGTCATTAATTGATGTGTTGCCACATCATATTATAATTATTTAATTTCAATTTTTTTCTCTTATTCCATGTAGGACATGTGTCACTTTCAGAGACATGATTGTGAGTGATGAGGAAAAAAAATTAATCATTAAAGAAGGAATATCACGATGATAAAAAACTGTGAATATAAAATAGTGAAGCAATAATAACGACCCCAAAGGTTGATATCTAACAACCTAAAAGGTTTATTGAGCTAATTTTTTTTTAGTAGCTTCTTCCCCTCTTTCCTTCCATGTCCTCTGACCTATGTATATTTATAAAATCCATCTTTGAACTCGCCTCATACATTTGTGGGCTGATTAAAAAAGAGGGAGTTTCTGAGATCCATCAAGCTCATTCGTATCATTGTTAGCTTACACCCATCTTAGCATCACCGCCACATCACATCTTCCAATATTTTTATTACACCTTACACATCACCATGTCCTCGTCATCTTACCACCATCCTGCTTATGTAGATTGTTCAATCATTACATACTACCGATTTATCCATATATACCTTATTATCATTGCTTCATTCTCTATCTCACTCATTCTTATTTTCTAGCTCACATCACTTTATCTTATCTACTTTAATATTGATTAATAATTTTAATATTATCACCTCTTTGCCTCACATCTTCCTCATCTCACTATTCCATATTTTATATGTATCTCCCCTCATCTCATTATTCCCTGTTTCAAGAATATTAAATCTTTAATTACTGTTCCATGTGTTGGATTCTAGAGGCCTTGATCTAGATGAAGACGAGGATTCACGCAGTCGAAGACGCATAACGGAATCATAACGACATCAATAAAAACATGAAACAAAAAACCAGAGCACAGATTGCATTTGTGATTCCTTGGAGCCCGGAGCGAGATGAGCTGCTCAAGTGTCCAACCTCCAGATGTATCCACGCAGTCCATGGCATGTCGAATCTCCTCCTTCAACTTGACGAGCTCTGTTCACCCTTCGGCATCGGCATTATGCCATCTCGATTGCATAGGAAGTGGAGAGGAGGTGTGGGAAGAAGGGGAAGGCCCCTGAATGATTCTCTCTTGGATAAATATTTTGAGGGTCTTCCCTTATTTATATTAAGTGGGTATTTTTTATAACCCCCCAAAATTTAAGTATATCTTCCGATGTCCAAACGACCATTTGCGTGTGACCCTCTAAACCCATGTATTAGTCCAATTAATGACTCTAATGGCCCAATAACCTTTATTATCCTTCCAAATTAATTAACTCTATCATCATATAGATTAATTAATGTCCGATAGATTCAACCCAATCGATAGGTTGAGTCTCTAACACGTGGGGTGCCAAGCTACACCTCGTGCTCTAGAAGATATGATGGAGTGTATAGTCCCTCATCCACTTGATGCACTTAGGACGACTTAAGGTTTGGCCAATTGTCAAACCCTAATCAGACATCCAAGTTAGTACTAATGCATTTGAAAATCATCGGATAACTCTTCTCTGACAATCCACTGCCTTAGCCAATGACTTCATCACATTGCCTTCCTTGAGTTGTCACCTATTGACCACTCAATTGTCTTCGTGAACTTCTTGATGCACCCAAACTAAGATTATTTAGAATCCCATGATTAGAAGCTCTTACGACATAATCAAAGTGCAATTGTTTGTCCACAAGACATCTTTGGTATCTCAAGTCTAATGAGCATTTACACAACCGTGACCTGAGTTAACCTGATTTTTTTTTATAAAAAAAAATCTCCAAACATTAAAAATTAAATTTACAGTCTTAAATCTTAATCCCCCGCCGACTGTCGCATTAAAGGCCGGGCCTTCAAGCTTTGACCCGTTCCCCGGCGGCGGCGGCGGAGGGATTTACAAAGGGCTGAAGAAATCCCATTGAGGAGAGAGAAGAAAGGGTTAGAGAAGAGACTTCTGAGGCTCGCTAGAAAGGCAGCGCCATCGCCGTCGCCGCCGTAGATACTGGCGGCACCGCTGAAGGTATTGGCGGCGCCGTCGCCGTCGCCGTCGCCACCGTAGATACTGGCGGCGCCGCCAAAGATATTGGCGGTGGTGCCAAAGATATTGGCGGCGGCGGCGGCGGCAGCGGCGGCGGCGTGGGTGGGACAGAAGAGGGGGCTCATCTCATTCAAGAAGGACATGAGGGTGGGATCGACCGTGGGATCAAAGATGGACGGCGATAAGGGGGGGAGGGAGGAGGGGAGAGGAGAGAGAATCCCGGGGAGGCCACCGGCGGCGCCGCCGCAATCCACTGGCGGCGCGCCGATCCACTGCGTCATCATGTCGTCGGCGGCGGGTTGCCGCGTCCACGCCGCCGCCGCCGTTGCGGTGCACTGAGTCACCATCTCGACATCGGCGAGGTGCGCCGCGGGCGACACTTCACCGCCGCCGCCACCGGTGGACTGCGGCGGCGCCGCCGGGGAGGGGCCGGTGAGGCGTTGAACCATGGCCATGAAGTCGCTGGCATCGATGTGGTGGACCTTGGGCGAGACGGTGTAGATTATCACTGGCCTTCTTGGCGGCGCTGCCGGTTGCGCCGGCGGCTGCGGCGGCTGCGGCGGCGCCGGCGGCTTTCCAATCTTGTAGGACTCCTTGCTGACTCGCAGCGGCACCGGCCGCGGGCCTTGTATCGGTGAATTCCTCCCCCTCTCCATGGCGGCGCCGCTCGCCTTTGAATTAACCTGATTGAAAGTTAGGTTTAATACCATTTAGGGATTCATACGAATCAATTCAGTGAACTATTGCCACTAAAGAGCGCCCACTATCTATCTTTAGTGTCTCCACACTAATGGCTACGGAAATGAAATTTTCAATAGTGACTAGCAATGGACTCCACTATCCCAGCTCAACAGTTAGATTGTCAAGGTTTAATCAAGATTTAGTTCAAAACCCCACAACTCATCACATTTAGTTTGGTATGGCTAACAAGTATGACTTTGAGAATCATGGTGATATTACAAAGGAGTTTCTTTATCAATACATTTGTATACTCATTTGTTAGCTAGATTATTTGATATGCCTACATGTCTTTCTTTTACTGCTACACATAGGTACTCCTTGTTTTCATTGACGTGAAATAGATGTAACCTTTTTTAGTCAGCTTGTTTGTCATTCCTCCTAAAATTAGAATATTGTTTATTGATTCCATTTAAATTTTGAAGAAATTGACCACAAATTACATATAAATGAATTATATCATCTTTGGAATTTTTGGATCAAAGGTAAGTTTTTAAAAATAGAAAATTAAAATTTTTGTTTTCATATCTTTAAATTTTAAATAGAACCTTCTTGTCAAGATGAATGGTTTAAGCCTAAGTATATCCTTGAATGGCATAGAAAAAATAGTGAAAATTAGAAATAAAAATTCTTAAATTACCTATTACATATCTCAAAACCCAAGCTCTAGATAGCATGTAATGTAATGAGGAACATTGCTTATGCGAGTGCATTATCCATGCCTGCATCGATGGACAATCTGAATGCTGCCACATCTAGCACTTTAGATAACACTTCTGTGAAAATAATTTTTCCATTTAGTACATCCTAAAATGGCTGAAATTAAATTTGATCCTAGCCATGACTTCATCTTGGTTGTCCATCTTGCCACATTTATGCGCTATACATGAAATCCATGGTTGGTGTTAGAAATCTACCAACTCTCACAATCCCACCTTTTTTATTTTCCTCCTTGATATACACCATTGGATCATTCTCTGATCCAAAATTTGACCATGTGATGTGATCAATCTTTTCATTAACCCCTCTAATATGATCTTCCGATCTAAGAAGGATCACTAAACAGATGACTGAAAATTTTCACGTGGCCCCTCAAATTATCTTATAGGAATCAATTCAACTATATAGCTCTAATAATTCCCTGGTAACACATCATGGCACATTATCATGGTCGACTCACTTGACCTAATTGGCGTAGATTTGATCGACTTGATCTATCCAATTGTGCCTAGTTGGATTGATATGACTGCCCCTCGATCAATATTGATTGGTTTGTCCTTACTGATAGTAGTCATATCATTTTGGTCAATCTGATCTCTACCAATTTAAACCAACCAACCTTTTTATCTCAGTGATGATTGGATTAATCAAACCACACATTATTACATCTTATTTTCTCAATTATAGTTCAATCAATCATGGGCTAATAGTCAACACTAATAGGACCAACACTTATGAGGTTAACATGGATGTAAGCATCTTCTGACTTATATTTACAACACCATACTTAGTGTATCCTTTGTCAACTAACTAATAGTTCTCAACTCTAATCAGCCTAGCTCATTGGCCATAGGCAGACATTTGACCATGGCAACCCATTAACCAGAATAAGCCCACTAACCATGATCAGCCCATTGATCATGGTCAACAATGAACTCATTGATAGACATTATGTGGCTGCCAACCCAGTCACATTTCTATGGCATATTTAAGTTCATTGAAATAAATGTTTATTTATTATTATTATGGTGTAATTTTTAAATGAAGTCCTTGAATACAAGTAATGACTAAGTGAATAATGATAAAATCATAAGATAGTGATCTCTAGTGTTTAAATGTGTATTTCAAATGTTCCTATTCAATGGATCCTCAAGACAGACATCGAAATATCATAAAAAGAGTTTCATTATTTCATCCTACTTATATGGTAAGTATGGTTGATATTGTACGCATTATTGTAATGACATTCTGGATGAATGATGCATAATCTTTAGGGAAATACTTCATTGAATTGATATGCTTAATCCCTGATTCATTTTATACTTAAACGTCAATTGTGATGATTCATATTATAACTATGTAAATGGTCCTAAGATATAGGAGATGAAAGACATATTGTGCATTTTTTTTGGAAGATGAATCAAGGCGGCCACCAAAGTCATATTGTGCATTGATGACCACATTTTTCACTACAAGCTACAAGTCTTTAACCGTGGGTTTCAAATAAGTCTTATCTCAAATATAAAAAGAAGTATGAAAATTTGATTGATAGATCAAGATGGGATCGACCTCCCTTTTCATAAGAGGATATTGTATAGAGGAAAGGGATGCATTTAATTCCCTTTCAATGATAGTGAAGAAATTGGGGAAAAAAATTTCTTTGATCTCTATAATGCATTATTTCTAACTTGAATGATGTATTCAAGATTCATGTTTAACCATTCTCTTATCCATTTAAGTCTTACACATTTCAAGGATTATTCATATATGATAATTAATAACATCAAATTTGGTCAATGGAAATACGCTTATGTATATCATTTTTACCACTTATCTTAGGTTTTCACTTGAATTATTCATCACTAAAGTTAAAATGAGAAAATTGTCATATATTTTCTTAAGTTCTATGTTTATTTATTTTTGAGACTAAGGTCACTTTACTTTTAAGAGTCAAGGGAATTTTCTCACATCTTCTTGGAGCTTTGTTTGAAATAAAAGACTTAGGTGAATAAAATAGTGAATTTTGGATATGTGTGAGAGAAAAAAGAAGCCAAGCCATGTCATGGATCAGAACAAGATCCCAAGACATGGTATAGATTATAAAAAGCGGCCCAATACATAACTAATTCATTTTTCAAGCTTAATTAAGCCCCTTTTAAGAACCATGCCAAATAAATGCTATAATAGTGGAGCTAAACCATAATTTGAATTTAAGAAGTTCACATTTAAACATGGGAATGAAGGAATGTACAACTACAAAAGACATTGATTATCCTATCCATCCAAACCCCAGGAATAAGATCTAAAGGCTCAGAGAGATAGGGCACTCAAATTTAAAGTACTCTCCCCTCTTTGTATCCGATATTAGAATTATGATCCCAACTTGTTGTTACCATCCTAGTGCATTAGACTTATTTGATGCATGACATTTATTAGTGTGTGTGGGATAGAGAGAGAGATAACTTTTTATCAAGAGTCTTGTAGAAAAAGCACCACTCGGCCTTTGGGGGTATTGACAACAAGGTTCGTGTGATGTCTAGTAAGAATGCCTTGAATTGTCTCATATGTTTTCCTAGGTAAACATTTCAATAGGTAGCCTAGATGACAAGCTTTCTAATGTATCAAACCATGCTTAAAAATTTCTCATGCAGCAAATTTTAAAACATTTTTTTTCTACTACCTCATTGGCACACCACCGCCTGCAAATTCCATCCCGTCTACCACAATGATCCATAAGTATTATCACAAGGGTGGTGACCAAGTATATTTTGATTAATTTGAAATGATTTTCTTCTTTAAAAGACACCTAAAATTGCTAAAAGTTGTGTAGATTATACATATATACTAAAAATAAAATCTAAAAAATCACTTATTTAAAAATAGATTTAAGTAATTTTCTTTCATTTTACTGAATTTATTCCTTAAAAATACCTTAAAATAATTGAAAAATACAAAAATTTCAAAACACGTCTAAAAATATTTTTAAATATAGATTGACCAAATTTTACTCTCGTATTACTTACTAAATACTGGATGTAGAAGAGACATATAATTATTATATATCTTTTAGATCATGAGGTATCACTGGGCATTGCAAGGGTTGTGAACTTCTCCAAAAGATTGGGTTAAGTCTTTCCTTAATTAGTTAATTTAAATGTTGATATAGTTAATTAATATGGTTAGCTAATAAATATTATTGGGGCATTCAAGTTATTTGCTAGATTAACACATGGACCTTCAGGGTCATACTACCAATATCTATGGATCTCGATCGATATATTAAAGTTTCAAGGGTTTCTATGCTCATTCGAAAAATATGTGGGTCCCCGCATCTTCTCCCCTTCTTAGAATCCCTTCCCAATGATGTGGGATGGTGAGAAGACTAACAGCCTGAAGATACTTTCCTAGGGAAAATTTTAGATGGAATCAAGTCGCAAAAAAAAATTGTTTGTATCTGATAACACCCTAATTTCTGTCTTTATTTCATGTTATTAGCACAATTTTATGCATTTAAAGAGTTTAAAATGGGGTTGTTATCATATATTTACATGAAAATAGTGTTTTCAAGTGATTTCTGATTTTTCCATAATTTTTGGTTAATTATATGAATTTTTAAGGATTTATTGAAGCTCGAAATAATTATTTTTGAATGAAAATGACATATTTAATATTTTATTTCGACATTTATCAGCATGGGAATGAATCAGGGAATTTTCTAGAATTTTCTAGAATTTTTTACGAATTTTTAGGATTTTTCTGGGATTTATTTCAAGAGGAAATGCATTTATTCTAAGAAAAAAATGCATATTTATAATAGAAAAAAATGTATTTTTACAATTTCTGAACTTTTCGGGCTCTTTTTGCAACGTTTCGTTGCAAAAAGACCATGAAAACAGCTTTCGGTCGCCATTGCAGGCGTAAAGATCTAATTTAAAAGAGTTCAGGGTTTAATTGCAATTGTATTATTAATTGTTTTAATATTTTAGAGAAAAGCAGAGGAGAGAGAATGCTAGAAGGGGTATATTTCTAAATATTCTTTGGGCGGCGTCGGATTGCAAGAGATTATGTTGTCAGGGACGTCGCTAAAAAAAACCGCCCAAGTCCATTCCACGTGCCGACGTGGCGCAACGAGAGCCGTTGGATGAGAATCCAATGGCGTCACGTGCACGTCAGCTGCAAGAGGTAAGTTCACCACCCGCGCTGCGCGTACAACGCGCACGCACGGGCGGTGACGTGGCAAAAACGGAGTGGAAGAAATTAGTAAAAAACGCACGTTTACGTGCGTAGCGTTATGTATGCAAAACCCGCACTTGTGAATTCTAATTGTTTTCTTTTTTTTCTCGCCAGGGGTACGTGGCGCGACGGGAGGGTGCCCGCCAAAGAGATTTGAAATGCTGTCGCCAATGAGACGTCGACACGTCATTGCGTGTATTAATAAATAAATCAATTTTTAATCCAATGGATTAAATTGGTTTAAAATTGATTTATTAATAACTTTTGATCCTGAAGTCCGATTGAGATGATTTTTTTTATGGATCTGTTCGTCTTGATCCCCTCTTTCTATCTGTACTATTTAGATTCAGCCTACATTGATAGACAAACATTAATTACTATACGGGGGTAAAATGGTGATTTTCACCATGTAACCTAAGTATAAAAGCTGAATTTCGAGAGGGAGAGCTCATTCTTGATGGTTCTCTATCACAGCTGCAAGACAGAGAGGAGCCCCAGCCTGGATCAAAAGTTTTGGTACTTTTTCCTTTCATTGTATTTAAACTTTTATGCATTTTGAATGAAATAGGTTAAGTTGTTTGTTTCTTCATCTCTATTCTGATCTGAACTTCTAAATCGCTTGGCTTGAGCGGCATGTACAAGCCCTGATTAGGATTGAGAGGATAAATTGAGGAATTCACCTGGGCATTCAATTGCATTCCAAAAGAAAACTCTAAAAAATTTAGTTTTAATTCTTAGGATACTCAATTACCCCATTTAGTTCTGAATTATCAACTTGCAAAAATCAACCAAAACCAAATTAAAAATTCCTACCAACCTCTCTAATTGAATTCTTTGATCCATCCAATTGGATCAATTAATTCAATCTAGAGCCCACATTTCTTCCATTCTTCTCACCTCTTCTACCCCCCTTTCTCAATTCTCATCTAATTAGGGTGACTTGATCCTCGTTGAAGATCAAATTCACTCTAATTAGGATTAAAACACCAAAAAGATAATCACATTGAACTTCCTACTTGCTTCCCTTGGACGACACTCACACTTATCACTATACATGATAAGTAGAGTTTTATAAATTTTATTGCATAAGCTAGAATTCACAACGACAAGGGCTAAAAATCCATAATTTTCACCCCTATTTTCGGCTTATCAGTATCATCCCACATTTTTGTTTTAATTTAATGTTATTTCAATGATTTTCCTCGCAAAAATCATATTTGGACAGTCAATCAAGCGCACAAAACTCAACATTCAAATATCACTAATGTCTTCAACTCATTGATTGTTGTCATCTTGAACCTAGTTGAGCCCTCATAATGGTTTATCAAAGGTGACCAGGTTAGCCAATTAGATTATTCACATGGTGGAGCAGTTGGCCCATACACTGCCTCCTCTTTGCCTAAGGATCCAAGTGGATCTTTGTGTGGGATCCCTATGATGTATTGGGCCCAGCAAGTTATACAACACTAAAGCCCTACTCATGTTGATGTGACACTAAGAGCTAACCTATCTCTTGCTTATAAAGACAATACCGTATTATACAGGTATACTTAAATCGATGGAGTAAGACCAATCTCGTTTTCCAAAGATGTAATGTCACAACTACTTGTGCCCTTCCATTTCTCCTTAGCGAGACAGTTTGCCTCCAAATGCCCACTCATCAAAGAAATTTTGAAAATGTACTTAGCCCAAGAAACATTAAAATTTGAGTGGTGATTAGAGCTCCCAATCACCACAACACTTAATTACCCTTTTACTTTAGAGGAGGATTTTAGGATGCACCGAAACCATACAACTTGGGAAATAATAGACTTGAACATACATACTCATCACTCGACACAAGAGATAGACTACCCCTCTATGTCCCCATTCAGACTAAGCGTACACATGTGCACTCTTTTAGTCTTGAAGTCATTGGACAAAGTGGTTGGAATATTTATACATTTTGACAAAATGTGAACATGTTAAAATGCCCCATATGTGCTTCTGTCTATGTCTCAGGTTGATATATTAGCACCTTTACAGAGCTTGATCTTCATGCATAATGGCGATGGGATGATATACTAGCCTATTATGTATGATAACTTACCACTAGTGCACACTAGTAAGTCATACTATCACAAATATGTCCAAATGGTGACTTACACACTACAAGTGTATAATCATGCCTTCCTTAGACCCTTACCCTAAAATGAGTTTAAAAAAACCTGATAATCATCAATGAACCCAGATCCAAAGGCCATGTTGATGACACCTCATAGTTTGATGATAATAATTTTCACATCCATTGGCACCATGTGCTACTTTAGTAGTGCCCACCTCACCGCAATAGTGGTGAACAAAGAGGTAGCACCAAAGTGGGCCCTCTGATAACATGATAAATGCATGTATATTTACATACATTTTAGATGATTTTGGTATTATTAATTCCGAATTTATCATGATATTATTTGAATTAACTAAATATTTATGCATTAGCTATAAATTCCAATTTTGCACATTATGGTTATTTTTAACAAACCTCCTTGACTTCTATGAAGTCAAACAGTTTGATTACTAATGAGTATTCTATATTTCCAAAAGTGCACAAATTTACAGGAATGAGAAGATACAATTCTTAAGGAGTTGGATAATTTTTGGGAGATTAGTGATTCTCAAAAGGGGCTTGAATAGATCAAATGGTGTTGTGGGCCTTGAAAAGAGAAATCATAGGGAGATGGGCCATGACCTGACCTGCCCATTGGGCTCTCAAAAGCCTTTCAAAGAAACAAGCTGAAAATCACAAGGGGAATCTCTCAACCCATGGAGAAAAGGAGGCAAAATGGCAAGAAAAGAGAATAGAAAATGCCCATAGGGGTATTTTAGTAATTATTTCTATGTATAAATACTCTTTTTTACCCTCATTTTCCTTCATTCTGGATGTGCTCAAGCAATTCTTGGTCCAACATGACAAGGCATTTTCAGGATCCATGTTGTTCTACTTGCTTGATGTACGTTTGTTGAAGTTTTCATTCAATCTCTTCTCTTTTTTGCATTGAAAAACACCTTATCCTGGAAAAATAGAAGGATACAGACTTGATAGGAAGCATTGAAGGCTTTCCAGACTTGCGTAGAGGTTTTAGGAACCTAGATTTCCATTTTCCCATCATTACCTATCCATTTCCCCTTAAAATCCATCGCTTTCTCACCCTAAACACTTGTTTTCCCTACTTTCTTTCTCAAGAATCAACTCTTTCTCTCTATAGACCTTCATCCACATCCCTAATTTGTTCCCTTAAAATTTCATAAAAAATCTCCAGCACTCGCACCTTCAAATTCCCTCTCAAACTCCTTTTACACCCCTTCTTCATTTTCTCTCTCTAGACTCGTTCCTGACTCTCTCTAGAACTTCCATCATCTCTCCCCTTCGTCCCTCTTGGAATCCAAAAATATCATTTTTTACAACTTGAAGGCCTTCTTTTCCATCACCGCCGCTGCTGTGCGCTGGTGTGCGCTACACGGCAGCGCATGTGTGCCGCACGGCAATGCACGTGCGTTGACGCAACCCTGCAGCCCTTTTGATGCCGGACGTCGTCTCAACGGCGTCCGACCGTCACCGAAGGAAGGAACTCGGTGTCGTATCGCTAACTAATCGGGTTACGTCCACGACGTCAACCGATGGATATGCGGAGAACAGAAATATATGTATGACGATGACGAGGACGAAGGTTCTACAACGGTACGTGCAATGCGCCGACAAGCTACGAGAGCCAACCCGGAGCGGGGACGGGGTCGCCAAGCTGGGTCGGTCCAGCCCTCCAAGTCGTCCGAGGTGGGTCGAGGGCGCGCACGCCGTCGAATGGGGTAACTCCCACTGGAATGCTCACACGCGTCGCGCCCACTGCACGACAGGTAAGACGCTCGTCTTTGTTTCGTCGTTCTCTCAATCTGTCCCACTCACCTATCTAACCCGAGCGCGGTGGAGGCAATACGAAAGAATACTGACGGAAATAAATGACGTAAAGAGGCTAGGGAAAGCAGAGTACCTTCGTCGCGCTGGCGACGGGATTTTCGCACCAACTGGTTCCGGAGGAGGGAGTTGTCGGGTGCGCCGGAGGTTGACTGGTGCGGAGGGGCGGTTGTGCGCAGTCAGCGCGGAGCGATGCGGGGAGGCGTGGTCGACGGCGGTGGGCGCGCGGTCGGCGCGGCGGCGCCGGTCAGCGCGGCGCGGCGTCGGCGGCGCATGGCGCGCGGCGGCGCGGGCAGCAGCGCGGCGCGCGGCGGCGCGGCGGCGCGCGGCGGCGCGCGGCGGTGGCGCGCGCGGCGATAAGCGCGGCGCTGGCGCGCAGCGGCGCTGGCGCGCGGTGGCGCGCGGCGGTGCGCGCGCGACGGCGCGCAGCGGCGGGCGGCGCGCGGCGGCACGAGGCCGGCGCGATCGGGCGCGCGGCCGGCGCGGTGGCGCGCGGCGGCGAGCGCGCGGCGGCGCTTGTGGGCGGCGCGCGCGCGCGGGCGGGCGGGCGCGGCGGCAGGCGGGCGCGCATGGCGCGGCGCAGTGCGGCGGCGCGCGGCGGCGGCGGCTGCCTTCCTCTTTCCCTCTCCCCCTTCTCCTCTTCCTCCCCTCTTCTTCT
Source organism: Wolffia australiana (assembly GCF_029677425.1). Lineage (NCBI taxonomy): Eukaryota > Viridiplantae > Streptophyta > Magnoliopsida > Alismatales > Araceae > Wolffia > Wolffia australiana. The sequence goes on from NC_135853.1 coordinate 2,902,292, forward strand.
TCCTTCTCCTCTTCTTCTTCTTTCTTCTATTCTTCTCCACGACCTGACCCTTCTTCTCAAAATACCATTCTTCAAAATTTAGGTCAAGTAAGGGGAAGCGCCCACCTCTTCCCCTTATATATGGGTGAAGATAGGCCCTTCCTTAAGTCCAAAAACAACAAAACAAACAAGGAAAGGAAAGGAAATAATGAAAACGGGCTTGTCAGGCCCAACATAAAAGGGGGTGAAAGAGTTCCTCATATGGATCCTTCCCGCTACACGACAACACGATAAAACCGAAAAGCTATAGAATAAGGTAACCGAAGGTGTCGGTGTGCTCCGGTGGTCGGCGTCCGCGTCATGCCGAGTAACGGAATGCGGAATCCCGTGTTGCTGCGGCGGCTCGCCGTGGTGGCTGGACTCGTCTCGGTGGCGAGCTGGGTAGTGCCGGCTCCTCGGGTGCTGGGTCGGGGAAGTCCTGCTGCTCCTCTGCTGCTGGCTCGATGACGTCCGGTGGTGACGCGCCATCACCTTTGCCTGTCGATTGTGCATGCCTGCAGCAGCGCACCCAGAGGAAAGAGGGGTCGACGCAGCCCTGAGGACTTAGCTAATTTTCAGCTAAGTCCAGGAGGGAGTCAACCGGTTCAAACCGGTCCGGCCGGGTCGAACCGGCCTTAATATATATATATATATATATATATATATATATATTAAAAATCTTTAAAAAATCAGAAAATTCCTCTTAAATTATTATAATTCATTTCTAGTGATTTTAACATTTTAAAAAATTCTTTAAAACCTTTAACTCTCATTTTTTATTTCTAGTGGTTTCAATTGTGAATTTAATTCCAGAAAATTCTAAAAAATATTTATTTTTTATTTCAGGTGTTAATTAAAATTAGGAAAATTATCATTAAATATTTTTTAGTGTTTTTATTTGTATTTATGTTTAGATTTAAATAATACAAAATTATACAAATTAACCAAAAATCCGGAAATTATATTTTTCATTTTTAAACTCATTTCCTTCATTTCAAGCCTAAGAAAATTCCAAAATTAAATTTCTGCCCCTCTGTGGATCGACCCCTTACTTGCCCTAATTAATTATAGAGTATTGAACTGGAAAATTTTCATAAGTATTTTTGGTTAAGTCTGAGTCGAAACAATGACATTAAACCTCTAAATTTTGACTTATCACCCTCGGCTTCATATGAGGGAAAGGTTGTCTGCACCTCAAAATATGTTTAGGTTACTATAAACAATAGTCAACCAGGATAAGGGGATATGTACCATGGGTGATGATAGCTGAGCCTGACATTCACCCATGACTTTGTCCTCTCCCAAAATAGGTTACTCCCTAGTGATTAAAGCACATGACCATGCTCCACCATTTGATGCGACAATGCCACCCCAAGAGGAGACAACCCGAGTTATGACACATCATCATCATCAACCTCAGGTCAAGGATCCAAAATTTCTAAAATTAGGGTTATTTTCTCACTCGTTGAAGGCCTCTAGATGAGCAATTGGTGTAAAGAACAAGGGGTTGTTTTTTTATGAAATTATCTTCTCAATAACTGCCTTGGTTCCCTCTCTACTGTCCCTACCAAGAGAGGAGGGTTACCGTACACCACCGTCATCATCATTATCATTATCCCATGATGTCGTGAGCCACCATCAGTCATGCTTTTGCAAGCCGCCACCACCCCATGCCATCGTGCACCACCGTCACCCCCATTGTCACCCCACGCCATCATGCACCACCATTATCTACCGCCATTGCCCAGTGCTGCCATCACCCCACGCCACCGTCACCCCCATCCCACTTCTGCTCCTAGAGCCTGATCGTAAACTCACATTTGCTAACGTGCCCGCTCATAAACTCGCGCCTTTTGCTTGTCTTCTGTTCTCGCTTGTAAACTCACTTGCCATCGTTGCAATGTTGTCAACCGCACTAACTAGAATCAGGTTGTGATTGCACCACCATCGCTCGCACCTACTGCACCTAGACTCACCACATCATTATCCATGTCCAGCGCACTCAAAGAGCCACTCATCCACACCGCTAGTCAGCAATGAAGGCTCCGCATCTCCTCACCGCATTATGTTAGCACTAGAGGTCCACTCTTCCCTCTATTGGTGAATCACATTACTCATTTCAATGTTTTATTGTGTGTTTCTCCCCAGCCATCGGACGTAGCAGATAATATTAGTGGAATAGATTGTGTTTTTTCATAGAAGCTTTTTCAGGATTTAGGATTTGGAGTACTGTTATAATGCGGTGGTTCTAAGACAACAATCCTGCTCTCGGATGTGGAAAGGGCTGAACCAGTATCATTTTCTCTGAATTTGAAGACTCAAAAGATGGTGTTGATTTGTTTTATATTTTATCCAACCCTAGGTAACCATCAGTCATCCCATCACAATATGTCCTTATCATCCTGCATCAATCCTTCTCACCTTTGAACATCCCCTTCACCCCTCATAATCCATCTAACACACCTCCCATTTCTTTTCCCAACTCCATTAGTATGACAAGTCCCCTTCGAACTTTCTCATCAGACTAGTTCTATCTCACCATTTAATCCCATTCCTATTATATGACAGCTTCAATTTGTTGACCTTTCATAGGAATTTTATACAGCTAGAACGTTATGTTGTAGGGCCTCACATGATACACCTTTGACAGGACTCTCAACTAGGTTATTCTAAAGATCATACATCCCTTGATATATTATACCACTCAACAATGTCCCTACATGCATATTGTACTCAATTAATGGCCTATAGATCATGTCACTAAGTCCTCTTATTCTAAGTTTTGTTTGGAGTTGTACGATAACTTGCAAAATAACATGACTAATTGATGAATTTTAGATTATATTTATGTGCTTTAATGACCATATTTGCATGTTATCATATAAAAATGAAGATACATGACTTACACTTCGATTTTACTATTATTTCTAATTTTTATCATTTTTTATATGGTATTTAACCTCATTTCATTGAAGAAATATTTTTTAAAGGGCCTTAAATACTTGGGTAAAGGTTGGTAAGGGCTTTCCCAATTTTTCTGGAATTTTTCCACATTTTTATATAATTTTCTGACCAATATTTAGCCAAGAAATAATTTTTTCTTATTTAAATAATACATGTGCTATTTATTTGGCATTTTATAATATATTTATATATATATATATCAAGGGGAATTCACGTCATTCACCCAAAATTTGGGCAAATAAGTGGATAAATATTATTAAAATATTATTAAGAGAGAGAGAGAGCATTATTGACTTATTATGGCATTGCAAATCGCGATACCATAATGAGCAAATTATTAATCATATGGAGCTACGTGGCGCGGACGGCGAGAGAAGGTACGTTTTTTTACTTTTATATTTTTTCATGCAATAAATGCATGCGGAGAATTGATCTCCGCGTGCATTTATTAAACATGAATATTCCTCGTAGTGCAGTCGGTTAACCGTGTGCATTTAATGCACGCGGCAACCGACACACGTGCGTTGAATATAAATCAAATATTGCAGCGAGCTTTTAATCATGAAAGCCGCAGTCGATTCGCTGTGTGCATTAAATGCATGCGGAAATCGACTGCATATAATTAAATATAACTAAAAGTAAAGTTCTCTTTTGTCTTTTTTATTTTTTTTTCTATTAAAACAAGGCGACGTGGCTCATTTTAAACCATTCAAAAAGAGCATTGATTCAGCAATGATTGCACGCTGCGGATGCGGACAACGACGTGTCAGAACGTGATACGAGAAGGCGGAAAAAAATGCCATTTTTATCTTTATTAAAAAACGAGAAAAAAATTCCAGCCAATAGAAAAATGCCATTTTTTAATGAAGATAAAAGAAATCCAACGGTGGATTAAGCGCCAGTAAAATGACGATATCTTGAGATCTAGATGTCAGATTGAGCTGAAATTTTGAGGGCATGTTTGTCTTTTCCCCCCTCTACATTCCCTATGGTTGGATCTTTAAATAGAGGTCTGGAAAAGGGGAAAATTCACTTTTTGAAGCTCTCCCCAAGGATTTGGCCAGGAAGGACACAGGAGTTGCTTTGGAAGTCGACAGATCTTGATCCTGCATTCAAAGTTGTAAGTTTTTTATTTGTATTTTGAACTTCTTCTTGAACGATTCTAAAATGCCAAGGCATGGGTGAAATGTACATGCCCTAGAAGTTGTTTTGAAGGAAATAAGCATTGCATTTTGAGTCTGATTCAAGATCTGATTGTTAATCTTTAGTTTTAAATAGATTTGAAACAATTCTGAAATTTTAGATTTTTAATTTAGAGTCGGATTTCACATTTTCCCCAAATTCTTCACTTTCTCTCTCTAGGTTAATTCGCCTAGTTTCTCTCTCTATATTTTAAATTTTATTGTTTGGAAATTTAACTCAATATATAAAAACCCTAAGTATAAAATTTCATCCATAAATTCGTCCATCTTGAACTCTAATTTCAAAATCCTTTCTTGATTATTAAATTCCCAATTTTAATTCATAAAAATTGTCTTAAAATTTAATAATAATTTGAAAATTAATAATCCAAATCAATCTGATCTTATAATTGAAATCATTCTATCTTGAGCTTTTTGACCAAAATATTTAAAATCAAAATTAAGTTTTTACTTGATTTTGATTAATTAAAAACATTATTTAGTATAATTAAGGTTTATTAATTGCAAAATTAATTCATCCTTGAATTAATTCATTAAAAATTGGATAAAAATTCTTTCTTGCTGCCTCCGTGTCGTTTGACCCCTTGCTTGCTCTATATTCTATAATTAGTGATTAAGGGTATTTATAAATTTTATTGTATAAGTCTAAACGTCAAATCAATGACATATTTACACACATTTTTAGGCTTATCATTGTACCTATTGGGAAACTCTCACACATAGTCCCACCTTATTTTCTCATTAAATAAGCATTGACTTGGTCTAGTTGGGCTTATCATATCTATGATTATGCTTGACATTCCCTATGTAAGTTTGCGATGTATAATGTATGTTATACCTCCAGACATCAAACCTGGTTGTACTGGACCCAAGAGTTACTTGTTAAGGACTCCCAACACATCATGATAACAGTACCAAGCCCCAACCAGCCTTACATGCTTGCAGTCATTTGCCCAACTCTCAATAATGTTCACATCCATGTTGAAGGCCTCAAGTTATATCTAGACAATGTCAAGTGACTTCTATATGATCAATGGGAAAAGGTAACTTGGGAGTGGTGGGTTAGCATGATTGGGTAGTTCAGTGCAACCGTATGATGATTGGATATTTATTATCTCCAGAAATCCCTTATCAACTGGTTGTATGGGGATGAGAAAACATGGGTTTCTTTCATGTCTAGATCTCACATTGCTCACATTCAGATATACACCTCTATGAGATGTGTATATTTGTGGCCATCATAAGTTGTAGGATATAGTAATTGAATACTAATTTACTCTTATCATGTCTCAGTAGACCATGCAATCAGAGGATTATTATGCTAACTTCTCCTAGTAATAACTTAGTAAAACATAGCCATCACGTCCATCCTTGCTACAGTGATGGCGCACGCCATCAAGAGTCATCATCAACGTCATCCGCGCCGCGCGCGTCCTCGACGTTGAAGACCGAGCGAAGCTGCTCGAGTTACCCTTTCGTTTCTCGTCTATCTCTCTCGCGTTTTTGTCTTTTCCATTCTCGTTTGTCTCGTTTTCGTCATGTTTTGTTGTGCACGCGACGTCTTCGTTCGTCCACGTTTTTTCGTCAACGGGGAGCGGACCGTCCGTTGACCCTTCCCCCCATGTCTCCCTCTCCTTTTCTTTCCCCCATTTCCTTGATTTCCTCTCTATTTCCTTATGTTTTCTTTGATTGTAATAGGGGAGCCCATTTACAAGGGCTCCCCTAATGGGCTCCTTTTTAGGCCCACATTGGGGGCCCATTCCCCTTCCCAGTTATAATGGAAGAGGGGTGGGCACCCAAATGCTCAGACCAGAAAGGAATTTCAAGACAAGTATCGAGAGAAGAACACAAGGAGGAAGAAAGGAGACTTGGTTGAAGGCGTCAGGAGGGATGATCTGCCGACGGGGGTAAGGAAGAAAGGACTCCGTTCCCCTACCCCGTCTCCTCCTCACCGGCCTCCTACCAGGGGTCCCTCTGGTGGGAAAATGTCCTCGATCGACCGCCGTAAATTCGGCCGCGATCGGTAATTTTGGTCGCCTCGCGACCTCCATCGGTCTACGGGCAATCCACCGCCCGATTGGCGTCGTCTGATTACTGCTGACCCGAATTAGGGTTCCTACCCCTGGCTTGAGGATTCTCCTGGATTGAAACTCCAGGTTGGCAACGCGCCAGGAATTCTGATTGTTGCTTGGTAACGCCATCGATTGGAAATTTGGCTGAACGTCGTTTTCTTTGCTGAACGGGAGCTTGGCAACGCGGATACCTCTGAACGAGAACCCATCCATCGCAGACTCTTTCCCCTTGGCCGGAACTCAACCGCCGACCCCTTCTGGTCAGGATCAGCCGGCCCGGAAGTTCACCAATTCAGGGTCCCGACCTGACCGTGAGACTCCATCGGTCGTGGACGTTGACGGTGAACCAATCGTCAGGGGAGTAAAGATTTGGGATTTTTCGGACCCCCCATTGTTCTACAAATCAACACGATTGTGACTCCACAGGCCCGGGAATTGCGAATCGCGAGCTGCGGATTCCAGATAGCCAGACTCGCCAACGGTTCAACTGCACGTCCGAGATTACCAATGGTCGTTAATGCTCGCACCTTTTGACGACTGCCCGGACCGGCTATCCTCAGTTCGCCGGGACGGGCCGGCAGAGTTGCTCGAGCTGGGACACCATCGTGTGTAGCTCCTCGTCTCATCTACTTCATCCTTTACATCCGCTCCAACACTGCAGTGCTCGTCGAGCTGCCGTGATCTCTCCGGCGCTCTTCATCGAACCCGCTCCGACCGCCAACCGGTACTATGAGCCACGCCGACGAGGTACGCCGTACTCCCCGTCACTCGTTTATTTACTCCTTGCAGTGTATTTTCGTCCCGACCCCACCGCGCTCGGGCTAGGTAGGTGAGTGAGGTTAAACGAGAGAAAACTACGATTTTGAGTGTCTTACCGATATGGACGAGTACATCCGTTATGTGCGAGCCCAACGGATAGATTCCGTTCGGCCGTAGATGTCCTCGTCACTCCGACGAGGTTTGAGAGGCCCCCGTCGCCGTCACCCGGCGACTCCCGTCCAAGCTTGGAGCTCGGCGCCTCCCTCGAGTCGGAGCCTGCACGTACGACACGTAGGGCATTCATCTTCACATAGTTACATACCCGTTAAGGTACCGTCGGACGACAACACCACCGTTATCCGATACTCCATCATTTATCGTCGCCGAGCCATCATACTCGGTGACGACCAGACAACGTCCTTGACGACGTCCTGCATCATACAGTAGTGATCAAGGACAATGTATCTTCTTTTAGTAGGAACTAGGCACCAAGGGCTGATTGCTCCTTTCCTGACTTCTTTGATGTGTGCTGGGACATCATCAGAATAGATCTCCTACAAGCTATCAAGGAAATACATGCCTGAAATATCTTTTCTAGGAGTTGGAAACCAACTTTTATTGCACTCATCAAGAAAATATCTAATCCTACTAATTTTTAAAATGTTTGACTCATCAATATTTATGATGTATACTAAAATATGACGGCTAAGCTCATTAAAAACAGACTGATGACTTCTCTTGATGGGCTTATCTCAATAGAACAACATGGTTTTCTATTAAGTATAGGAAAACTCACGATATCATCTTACTAATGTATGAGCTAGCCCATCCCTTTGATTACTACATACCAGGCTCCAATGTCATCGTCAAGTTCTACATGAAGAATGCTTTTGACTGCATATAATGGATTTCCTTACCAGATTATTTAAAACTTGGTATGGAAATTTCACATCCTTCACCAATGAGGCCAGAAATCTCATACCGTGCTTATAAGAGGGATAATTACTTCTTCATATTTTTGTAAATGAAAACTCTACATATTTCTTCACAATCGCACGAGGTCTAGGGCAAGGTAACCTTCTATCACATTCTCTATTCATCTTGGTTAAAGAGGTTTTCTAAGTGATCCTTCTCATGAAAAATCACCCAAGACCTCATTTAATCATACCACATTAGAGAGTTTTTATGGTTATCTCAAACTCCCTTTTTGATGATGATTACATACTCCAAAATCATTGATGGAATGATGCTTATTATTTTTATGTACAAGGGGGGCCTCTAATCATCTCTATAATGCCTTAAGGAGTAATTTTATGATGGGCCTTCAACGACAATAGTACACTCTAGGAAACCTACCTTTTGGCTACCGTGGATGCAATATCTTTCTCCGGCCCACTTGGCACCATTATTTTGATGCCCTACTCGAGAAGTTTAAAAAAACTAGGGGGATAGAAACTCCAGATATCATTCTTAAGAGGTACATCTAATTGCAATGTCATATCCTCGTGTTAGTGATGCACATCTTAGCGATGAACATGATATATCAAGCTATTCTACAATATATTAGGAGTTTTCCTTTACACTGACCAACTCGATAACCCTTAATGCCACCATTGGATTTCATGTACAATGAGATTTCAATGATTAGATGTGGGTATTCCAATTATGTCCAAAATATACATTAGGAAAAAATTATATGCCGGTACAAACTTTGAGCTCCCCAAAGCTCCGTCATGTCATCCAAATATGGTGATTGGACTTGCAAAATAGATAACGTGAATGATCTAATAGATGGTGCACATGGTGGAGACATTGGTTGGATAAATTAATGATTATACACTAGTAAGTGTTATGACACAATATTAGTGCCTAGGATGATACTTAGCTTGCAAATATTCTCCTCAACTGATCTGACATTTTTATTCCAGATTATCACCATCTAAAAATGGAACAACTACTAATGCTAAACACTAGACTGCTCTCAGAGAAATGTGATATCCTTTTAGATCTCTTACACGATGATCTATTGATTGAGCTTAGCTCAAATGTAGACCACAAACTAGGGACCTACAGTATGTGGTACTTATGCATTCAAGAAACAACTAAGGAAACCACAAAAGTCACTTGAGGAAGAAGGATACTTAATTGATGATCATCAAATGCCAAATGAGACAATCACTAACAAATAAAATGTGTCTCACCCACATTCACCATCTCTTGGGTATTATTGCAATATATGGTTATATTCCTCCATAAATTATTTTCCAATTATGTGGTATGTATACACACTATTTCATTCAGATCCATGTTGTCAATGCCATCTTGAGCATTCACACATGATGCATAATGAAATACTACTATTGTGTGACAGAGAATGCATAACCTCCCAAAATTGTATATGGCCTCTCATCTTCCACCAGAATGTTATCCTGTTTCATCCCAAATTGGGGTATTATACCAGTTCCGCTCGCTCAAGGTCATTAGATGATGGTCAATCTTAGACCGTGAGTGATTAATGGTTCCGCCTAGGACTGGGTCATGAGGCAGTGATGCCTAAGATAGGGGTGGTTACCCATTCAACTATATCCCTAGTTTGTCTCTTTCATACATAGCCTATACACCTTTTCATCCCTTCCCTTTCTCACATTGCAGGGAACCTGACAATTTACTCATTTAAGGCTATAAATCTTATCTATATATATGTGGACCTCACACCACATGCACTAGCTTTTCTTTATTGTATATGATAATCCTGGGGGAGGCAACCAGGGAAGGGACCAACAAGGCTCAAAATTTTCCCCATAAAAGATGGGTAAATAGACCTGTAGGCTTACACACATAAGTGTGACTAGATGGTATAGGATATTGTTTAGTGTAATGACTTATGTAAAAACTTTGATAAGTATATATGAAAAGTAAGCCCTCATTGCAAGATAACTATCGAAATATCTCCTTAGGTGCCCTCTTATTCTTCCTTACCCATAAATGCCCTTAATAATGCATTTAGAGGTTGGGCATTTGTGCAGACCATGTTGTCTTTATTATGTATTGTTCTTTGTTCACCTTCTGTCTTTTTTCTATATTAGATTCAGATGAATGTTACAAAGTCAAAGAATATCCATCTTTATGTTATCAATTCTATTCATCCATATCCTAAGGTTTCAGAGTCAATGAAGGTAAATCATAAATTAAAGATGCAAAAGCTTTGAGAAAAGGTAACATAGAAAAGGATTTTACAAAGCCAATTAAGATTCATATGAACATCACGTATAACTTTAGGAGTATATTCATGTATAAGGAATATGAAGAAGAATTTTAAATTTTTTTTACAATAAGTCAATTTAAAAGATTAAAATGAAGTCAGTTTCTATTAAGTTAAAAAAAATTAATTACATGCAACAATGTGACAAATTCAGAGTAACCCTCTTCTTATTGTTTGAAAGAAAGAAGTTAAGGGGAGCATGTCAAGCATAAATTGGTTTTGAGTGAACTCATGTGCTACTCCTACTATTTATAGAATGTCAACATATTTATAGAATAAAAACATATTTTAAAACAAATTAAAAGATTAAATCAACTACTTCAAGGTGATGAAGACAACTTTTTTATCATAGAATGCACTCAGCCCAGTTATAATAACAAATGAAGTTATTTTATTCCTTCCTTAAAGCTCAGATCATTCAAAGGTAGATCAGGTTACTCAAATGTTATTGAGAAGTTAAAACTCAGATCTGATTTGGAGAAAAAAGAAATATGAAAAGAAGCTAAACATTATTTGAAACAATTTTCCTACCCCTTTTTATCACTGTGATAATACACAAAAAAATCTGAAATAATATATTTTTATTATTTGACATGAATTTCAAAATATCATCATCACCTTCCTATCCATGTCATCCCCTCAACAGCTGACTGGCTACTCACGCCTGCATTTTGATCAGAGATTGTTGTCATCCACCAGATAAGCTTTCCCTATCAAGTGACATGTAAATTTCTTCATATTGCATTTGTTCATAAAAAAGTTGCAATCAGTATCTTAATGGTAGAGTATATCCTTACCAAGGTCAAGGTTGAGGGTTAAAGTCCCTCTTTCCATGCTTGGATTCGTCATTTGGTTGTAAGGAGTGGATTAGGTCGTGAGTTGAGTGCATGAGCACCAAATAAGCTACAAGAAGAGAAGAGAACATAATACTATTTAAAAAATAATAAGAAGTGGGTCACCTATGATTTTCAAACTGATGTCGGAAATTTGTATGATACGCAATGGCCTTCCTTGAAGCTTTCTCATGTTGGATGGGAAATGCTTCTATGAAATTAGAGCATTGATTATGATAATGTTATTTTAACATAATACTACATTTATTAAACATCCTAAGGAAATAAGATGATGTTCAGCTCATAGCTGGCGATGTATGAATGAGTGGCTCATGATAGCACTACCACACCAATGCATGCATTGAGTATGTGACTAATGAATGAGGTTATTAAATAAAGAAGCAGCATAACTTTTGTTTGGATATTAGAGGCTGAGACACAAATTCAGGTTCACTTGTTTTTTACTTGATTTAATTCTTTAATTGATATTAAAGTCGGTCCTTTTGCTCGTCTTTTTCTCCAACTTGTAAATGCTCCTAGAGTCATGCACTACATTTCTTAAAGTTCAAAACCTACTCATCATATGATTCTAAATTTTACCCTTGCACCTTTTATCTATTTATCATACATAGTTATTATTATAGTTGATGACTTTCCTCCCTTTGAGGTATAGAAGTCGTGGAGTCCATGCCTTCTCTACCACCACAATTTTGGGAAGATACCCGCCTAAAAATGTTAAATCTGAAATTGGTTCTGAATATAGAAATAACCATTTTTTCCCAGCCATCTGGCAATATCTCTGGTGAGTGCCAGTGTAAAATGCAAGCAGAACAAGGGTGTGGGCATCGAACTATTTCATTAATAAATAATATATGAAGGAAGCATATTGTATGGAGAGAGAGGAAAGTGAGGTTGAGTTAGGTTAGAATGATCGGTGTAGCTGATAAAGAATTACTAGGCATAATGGCAAGGTCTAGAAATAAGAGAAAATAGGTATCACCTATCAACCGTATGATATAATAAAGCTCTTCCTTTCTTAAGTCCTTACAAGTTGTGAAGTCAAGTGATCTCAGAACCTATTTTATCCAGATATGCTAACTCATATTGGAACCCTTTATTTTTAATTAAGCTCCATGTACGATGTTTATAAATTTATATATTTTGCGATATGGATGTTCAGTATAAAAGTAGTATACACATTTGTAGCAAAATTGCTTTTAGCATGGTGCAATGACTCAGTAGTTTGTATTTGATTTTGAGTATGATCCACATTTAAAGAACTAATATAAGATTCAAAAGATCCCAGCAAAATATGATCATTATTTATCATTATTGTATTATAAATACATTGCCCAATAGGTATATTCTAATTTGTATCTTTAAGAGATTTAATTTTGTTTTTGCTGGAGTTAAACTCATGAGGCTGAATTAAATTTATGCTGACTTCTCAGGTGTTTGGCCGTAGAGTCAATATGGTTGTTTTATTTTGTCCTTATCACATCCAGATTACTTGATTATATTTTGTGCTTGACTATCTTGTGTTATAGTCAGACTGGCTTGATCACTGATTTTAAAGAAAATCCTTAAGTGTGTTATTGATATTTATTTTTAAAAAGGGCCTCGGTAAAAGAGAAGATACATGATGAGGATATTTTAAACATTGTGCTTAATAAATGCACAATGACATGTATTTTACTTCTTATTCAAAGAAAAGTTTCATGTAATAATCTTTAAATGGGCATTGGCATTGGATGATGATTATTTCTTAGAATAAAAGGTAAAAAATAAAATACTGAAGTTGGTTGGATTGACCAACTTTCTGCCAAAATTTACTCGTGTGATGATTTTTTCTGGAAAATAGTTCAAGAAAGATTTGCGGAAAGTACACAAGAGAAAACAGAAATCTATGATTGGTTTTTGTTGTAAAGCTGACTCAGTTTGCCTTTAAAACTTTTGGGCTAAATTTATGAATCCACAACTTATATTTAATTAATATATTAAAAGGTTGTCTAAATCTATATGTCATCATTTCTTTTCAAATGTGTATAGGTGACATAGGTTTTAAATGTAAAATAATGTTAAGGTAAGCTGACAAAAGGACTGATCTCCCTTCACGATAAAAAATTTAAGAAATTGATAGAATTACGATAAAAATCCTAATCGACGGGGAAAAATAGATAGCCAATGGAGCAGCATGATCTCCCATTAGATCTCTTGCATGATGCGTTACCGATTGAGCTTGACCTAAATGTAGACTGCCCTATCTGGATTCTTACACTAGACATGAACTTCTCTTGTTGTTAATAATGGAGGGCTATTTTAAAGAACATTCCTCTAAATACTTTGGGCCTCTCTCATTTGGCAAAGGGTTCAAATGTAAAACAGTGTTCAGATAAGCTGACTTTTGACAAATTGGTAGGTACCATGAGAAAACTCCAACTAGGGACAGAAGAGGAGTATTTGGCCAATTTACTATAATTTAAGGGTCTCTGGAAAAAAAACAGAGAGGGATATTGATGGGAAGTCTGCAAGAGGAACTGCAGTCTTAAGCATTTTCGAGGGCGAGATAAACCTCCGGAGAGGGGGATTGCGAAGGGGGTTCTTCATCTTCTGCGGTTAAATTCCTTCAATCCAAGCTTTGATTAGTCAAATCGCTTCTTTAATTGATCACCCAGATCGAAATTACCTGCACCCAGATCAGATGCGCGTCAAAGTTTCATCTTCGAGGGTTTGGATCACTGCCCGCTGAGGTATTGTGCTGATTATCGCTTAAGATCGTGTTTCAGGCGATAAAATTGCTTCTTTCTGTGGGTTTCCCGCAGTTTTCTAGTATGTCTCTGTACAGCGAGTCTCCTCAGTTCTCCGCTGGAGGGGATGCCGGGGGTTCAAATAGCTTGAAGATGACGCCTGGTTCAGTGGTCTCAGAGAAGGAGATGATGTTCTCTGCGGGTGGTGGGGCGCGATTGTTTCAGAAAGAAGGAGAGATGGCGCGTCGAGCTCAGGATTTGTCTGCTCGGGCAATGGATGATGGGGACTGGAATGCTGATGCGAGTAATGGGATACCCATCAGAGATCCCTCCGATGGAGTTGAAGATGAAGACGACGATGAACGCGATGATCTGGAGGGGGTTGAGGATCGATTGTTTCAGAGAAATCCCAACGATGATGACCACTGCAATGGTGGCAGTAGCCTCCATGGCAGATCGGAGGTGCTGGGTCAGAAAACCCCTGATCTTCTTGCCTCTCATTCTTCCATCGGTAAGTCAGTCAGGATCCTTCATCTTCGTCGTCCGAATCTTCATCATCATCATCAATATAATCGTAATCTTCATCATCATCAATATAATCATAATCATCATTATCATTATTATAATCATAATCATCATTATCATTATTATCATCATTATCATGATCATTATCATGATCATTATCATTATCATTATCATTATCATTATCATTATCATTATCATTATCATTATTGTTATCGTTATCGTTATCGTTATCGTTATCGTTATCGTTATCGTTATCGTTATCGTTATCGTTATCGTTATCGTTATCGTTATCGTTATCGTTATCGTTATCGTTATCGTTATCGTTATCGTTATCGTTATCGTTATCGTTATCGTTATCGTAATCGTTATCGTTATCGTTATCGTTATCGTTATCGCTATCGCTATCGTTATCGTTATCATTATCATTATCATTATCGTTATCGTTATCGTTATCGTTATCGTTATCGTTATCGTTATCGTTATCGTTATCGTTATCGTTATCGTTATCGTTATCGTTATCGTTATCGTTATCGTTATCGTTATCGTTATCGTTATCGTTATCGTTATCGTTATCGTTATCGTTATCGTTATCGTTATCGTTATCGTTATCGTTATCGTTATCGTTATCGTTATCGTTATCGTTATCGTTATCGTTATCATTATCATGATCATGATCATTATCATGATCATTATCATGATCATGATGATTATGATTATGATTATGATTATGATTATGATTATCGTTATCGTTATCGTTATTGTTATCGTTATCGTTATCGTTATCATTATGATTATGATTATCATTATCATTATCCTTAATATCATCATAATCATCATTATCATTATCATTATCATTAATATCATCATAATCATCATTATCATTATCGTTATCATTAATATCATCATAATCATCATTATCATTATCGTTATCATTAATATCATCATAATCATCATTATCATTATCGTTATCATTAATATCATCATAATCATCATTATCATTACCATTATCATCATCATTATCATCATAATCATCATTATCATTACCATTATCACCATCATTATCATCTACATCATCGTCATCATTATCATCAACATCATCCCCATCATCATCATCAATATCATCGCCATGATTATCATCAACATCATCGTCATCATCAACATCAATATCTTTTAAAAAAATCATCATCATCCTTATCATCATCATCATCATAAGAAAATGATGATGATAATGTTGATGATAAGGATGATGAGAAGGATGATGATGATTTTTTTAAAAGATACTGATGTTGATGATGACGACTGATCATCATCATTGTTATCATCAACATCATCATCATCATAAGATGATGATGATGATAAGGATGATGATGATTTTTTTAAAAGATACTGATGTTGATGATGACGACTGATCATCATCATTGTTATCATCAACATCATCATCATCATTTTCTTCTGATGATGAGGATGATGATGACTGATCTGATGCCTCATTCTTCTTCTGATGAAGATTTGATGCCTTTCATTAGGGCGCAGAGGACAGGTTTCTGTGAGTGATGGAAAATGCGAGACTGGCGTGGAGAATTTCGTTGCCCAGCAGAGAAAACAAGATTGTTCGGTTGATGATGACGACGACCCAAACTCTCTTTCAGGAACAGAATCTTATAACACGCAGGGAGAGGAAAGGGCGAAGAACAGAGCTCAATTCAAGAGGGAGAAGAGATTCGATCGCAGCAGAGGGAAAGGAATTTCGTTTTCAACTGACTCTGAGGAGTGCGTCCGCGCCCACCTCTCCGATCCCATTACGTGAGTTGCCAATTCTTGCTGCCCTCGGGCGCTGCGAATGATCTTATGTTTTAATTTTATCATGGGTTTTATGATTTGAGTTTTTTTTAAAATTTCTGGGAACTCCCTAGACAGAACTTAGTGTTTGCCGTCATCGATCATGATCAGTTATTGTTGTCTTCGACATTCGTCTGTACCAAGGTGAAGATGAAGCCGTCCTCGTCGCCTCACTTGTCCAGTGGACTGTGACGAGGACAACGATGACCAAGATGGAGGGATGAATCTCTTCCTCATCATTAGTGTGAGCTATGATGACAACCATGATGAGATCCTTGATGGCATTGTGAATTGTTCATGACTTGGATAACATTGATGAAATCATCGTACCAACTTGTGAGGATGACGACCTCATCCTGGGACGTGGAGAACTAACTTGAACTGTATTTTATTCTTACATCTGAGTTCTTCAAATTCGTTGCTAAAGAACTCATACGGCTCGATGGATTTATGCACGACTCTCTTTGCCAAACTTGTGGTCATGTTGGTCTCTTTAGTCCATTAAGAGCATTGTGGTCTTTTTTCTCCCTTTAAAAATCTGTTCATTTCCCTTCATGGGAACATCTTGTGTGCCGGGTCTACCCTGGTTTCAAGTGTTGTAGACTCATCTTTCTCCATGGCATTGTCCTGATTCCCAACTAGCC
The DNA here is from genome assembly GCF_029677425.1 of Wolffia australiana. NCBI lineage: Eukaryota > Viridiplantae > Streptophyta > Magnoliopsida > Alismatales > Araceae > Wolffia > Wolffia australiana. The sequence goes on from NC_135853.1 coordinate 2,919,157, forward strand.
CACGTGTAACGGTCTTTAAAATTTTAAATTTTAAAATTTTAATAATTTTAATATTTTATCAGGTCTCCTTAATTTGTTTTTTTTTTTTCCAGGGGGACGCTTATGGATGATGCAATGATCTTGCTATGTGGGCACTCCTATGGCAGCGTTGGGATGCAGCATGTTTTAAGAATGGTTAGTTCTCATGGTTAAAATTTGAACTTTCTCTCACTTTTTCCAGCCATCTCACTCTACTTATAAGCGTAGCTTCAAGATATGCGCATCCTGTATGGCATATTTATTTTCGGTGCATTGAGCCATAGCTGTATAGAGCTCTTCTCCGGGCTCAATGCAAATTTTCTATACATTTTTGTGGTTACCATCTCACATTAGTTACAAATTTTACAGGGTTTTTTCCATTTTTAGTTAGCGCTTAATATATATTTATAGGAAAATCTTTCTCAAGGTACACTGTTTACACTTTTCATTTTTTAGTTGATAAAATACTTGCCACTGCTTCGCTTCTAAAGGAAAATATGTATGCTGGGTCTTCATTATGTTGTATGTTTCGGACAAGCGCTTATCGATTTCTTAGTAAAATATTTTGTATGGATCTCCGGAACTTGGGTGAGGTTGGAAACCATTGGTTATTCTTTTCATTCACGTTTCCAATAGATTCTCACTTTTTTCCTGCTTCCGTGCAGAAACACTGTTACAAATGTCAGCAGCCAATTTCTGAGGATAAAATGTTACCTAACTTGGGTAAGCCCGTTCTTGAACTTCATTCTGCCTGTCCTTATTTTTTTCTAAATGAGGAAGTTCTCCCCAGTCTAACTCGCCTCATTCATATATTTATGCATTAATTACTCATATTCTATGTTATTGTAAGATAATTAACTGAAGAAATTATATATGTAATGAAGCAATTATATTCTGAATTTTCTAAATTTCTTTTCTGATTTCCTATGATTTATTACTATTTTTGATGAAAAAAGCTTGATGGTTTTTTCAATACTATTGATGGAAACACAGTCCTTCGAGCAGCGGTGAGAGCATTTCGTCAAGAGCAAGAGTTCCAGACTCCGCAGCCGACAAAAAGAAAGTGGGACAGATCTGGACAGGTGTTTATTTACTTTAATGCCTAGTCCCTTGCCAATAGTGGTCGCCATCACCAATGACGACGGGTTGTCATCATCATTCGTCCTTGCCGGGATGATAAGGACAATGACGAAATTGTTGTCGTCTCTCAATCGAAGGACAATGATGATGACGATGATGGAGATATGTTTTAAATGATGATGATGATTTCCATCATCATCCACAAACAGTAACTGTTATCACTTTTAGGGGGCTTGAACTTTTATTCCTCCTTTAGGCAAAGTTCGACTATGGGTATCCTCTTTTGGCGGATCCTTCAAAGAGTAAACGGGTCCACCAGTTACCAGTTGCTGTCTCTGACACGGTGATCATCAAAGTATGCTGCCTGCTTCATGCCACTACTTGACTTCTCTTGTTTATCATTCGGTATCTCATCATTCTATTTTTCGGGAAATGCCTCGGCCAACAGGGAAACAAAAGGACGCCGCCGCATCTAACTGGTCGCATTGGGATTGTAACGGAACAATGCTCAAATGGATGGTTTGTTCACATTCCCCCTTTGATAGTTTTATGCATCGATGATTGGTACTATGAGCCTATAGGCGTTGCCTGCAAATTGCCTTATGTCCTCATTACGTAATTCACTATTGTTGACTTGTCATTTTTTTAGTGATGACGGGTCTTCCTATTTGGTGAAAATTTTATTATATCTTCCATGAGTTTTTAAACTATCAAATTCCTCATTTGATAGCGCTATTGGGTATCGATGATTGGTTATGTTGGTCTTTGCTTACAGAGGGCTTTTAAGTCCTTATCAGATTTTTTTATTCTTGACTTCCTATTTTTTAAAGTTTTTTTGGGTGGATGTTATTCATGGTTATTCTCACTTGCATCCCTCAAAATTTGAAGTATCAAATTCCTCATTTGATAGTTCTCTGGCACCAATGATTTGTCGTGTTAGTTTATTAGTCTTTACTTGAATATGGGTTTGAAGACCTCGTCATAAAATTCATAATTGTCGATCTCAATTTTTATTAAGTTTTCTCATTGATGATGGGTCATGTTATTTGGTGAATGCTTCATTTTATATTCAATAGTTTTTAATTTATTCTCAAATCATTGGCCGCTGCTAGGTATGTTGTCAAAACCATGGATACGATGGAGAGCTTCAAGTTGCAGTGTCGTTCGTTGGCCAAAGTGGGTGATGGCCCAGCTTCAGCTTAGCTTAAGAGGATCAACCTTCTGCAGGCATGTGCAACGGAATTCATAATTTCTGCTGCAGAGCCACCTCTTGAGCTTCTGATATGAGCTCTTCACCTCTGTTTTCTGTTTATAAGATATACACTTGACTTGTTTCTAGGTAGTGTAGTGATTTCATATGTTCTTCTAGATGATTGTGGATGACTGCAATCTCCAGTCTTTTATGTTCTTCAAAAATTGGTTATGATATGTGTTAGGGGGGCTGTACAGGCGTAATGGACCGAGGGGGCCACTCTTGTGGCCTAATTTATATCTCTCCAAGGATATGTCTCAACGCTATATCTGGGGTATCTGATGTGTCTCTCTAGGTATTGCAGCTACCTTCTCTGAGGTTTCCCCTTGGTGTCTTTCTTAGTTAGGGAAGCTGAATTTAGTCATGATGTGTGAGTGGACTTTACTGGTACAATGGGCCTACTATCTGTCTTGGTCTCTCCTATTGTGCTATTCTTGGCCTACTTGTTCTCCCTCTAGGGCTAGGCCCCTACCCCTCTTGATGAATCTCTCTATTATTTTGGTATTTCAGCTACCTCCTCCTCAAATGTATAATGGGCCAGTGGGCTCATCTATCCTTGTCTCTCCTACTGTCCTATTCTTGGCTTGTTCTCTCTAGGGCTATAGCCCAAACCCCTTTGATGAATCTGTCTCTATTATTTTGGTATTGCAGCTACTTTCTCCTGAAAGGTATAATTTGCCAGTGGACCTATCTATCCTCGTCTCTCCTACTGTCTTACTCTGGGCTTACTTGTTATCTCTCTCTAGGTTTATACCCCTACCCCCCTTGATGTATCTCTCTCTCTCTCTATGATTTTGGTATTGCAGCTACTTTCTCCTCAAAAGTATAATTTGCTAGTCAGCATATCTATCCACATCTCTCCTATTGTGCCCCTTTTTCCCTACTTGTTCTCTCTCTATGCTATGCCCTAAACCCCCTTGATGAATCTCTCTCTCTTTCTCTCTATGATTTTGGTATTGCAGCTACTTTCTCCTCAAAGGTATAATTTGCCAGTCGGCCTATCTATCCTTGTCTCTCCTACTGTCGTGCACTCTTTCCCTACTTATTCAGTCTTTCTAGGAGGGCCATGCTCCTACTCTCCCTGGATAAAACTCCATTATATTTGCATTGAAGCTGCCTTATCCTCAAAGGTATAATGGGCCAGTGGACCTATTTACTCTTGTCTCTCATATTGTGCAACTCCTGGGCTACTTGTTCTCTCTTTGTAGGGCCATGCGCTTACTCTCCTTGTTGTATCTCTCTCTCCATTATTTTGGTATTGCAGCTATCTTTCCCTTTAAAGATTTTCCCTTGGTGTCTTTTTTAACTAGGGGCAGGGCGGCTCCTCACTCATCATCTTAGGACTGCCTCTATTCGCTATGTTTCACCGGATAAATTCTGATTTGAATCTTCAGAGAGATGGGTTATTTATAGGTTTCTTTCTGTCGTTTCATTCAATCTTAATGTCTGTCAAAGATAATGAGTGTGTTTACGACTGTATTAACAGTGATAATATCGTGCTAATTGATTGTGTGACAGTGTATGCATTAAAATGGGTTCATCCTTCTGCATGAGTGAAATCGTAATTATTTCTATTGCTTGGAAAAACAGTTTTGTGTTTATCCCCGTTCACTTTAAATAATGAAGGCTCTGTGTAAACTAGTTAGCATATATTAATTAAAAAGATAAGAGGTAAAACCCGATATGCTCTGATAGTAGAGTAATTTGTCATCGTTCTTTGGATAAGCATAGAATTAATTGAAAACTATACGTTTTGAAAGGAAGTATTGGCCAAGAAATGAAACTAGACCAGGCTGAGTAACTGTTTTCCGAAATTCCAATGGGTGATCTTCTCGGTGGATGAAGGTTGATAATTGCTGTACATCATTAATAATGTCCTGAGAGAATTTCTAATTTCTTAACCGGACTCATTAATAACTAGAGTCAGTTTACAAATCCTAAAATATCCACTGGGCTGGAGAGATTTGTTTCTGGAGACAACTCAAAAAGAATCCGAAGTCATCTTTTTAAGAAGATCAAATCCTTTCTTCCAGGCAAGCTTCTGGACAAACAAAGTCCCACCAAGATTCTGCATTAAGAAATACACTTTTTTAAAAAACCCACAAAATATGTTGAATAGGAAGGATTACCCTTTAAACCCAATTTTGAGTCTCTTAATTTGAGAATTGGGTTGCCCCAAGAACTCGTATAAATGACAAGAATTGAAAAAAAGTAATAAGTTAACTATTTCAGCCTAGTCCAGTAAGAAACAAAACAGAAGTTAAAAGATCGGGTTGCATCAATAATTTTTTTCTCGATGGAGAAGTATTTTGAAGGATACTTAGGAATCGGGTTGCATAAAGGACAATAAAAAAATATTTTTTATTTGCCTTTCCTAGTAAAAAACGAATAGAGGACTAGGAAATTTACAGACTTCATTCCGCCTCACCCAGGTAGAAATTAAGAGGAGGTAACGAAATTGAGTTCTACCAAGAACTCGCATAAATTAAAGGATAGAAAAAAAATGATATTTTTATAGGCTGAGCCTGTTAGAAAAAACTAGGAGAGTCAGAAACTGGGTTGCATCAAGGACCCTTTAAAGGACAATAATAAATAAAAATAAGTAATTGTTTACAAGCCTTACATAGTTACCAAGAAGCAAATCGGAAATTAAGAAATTGAGTTGCATCAAGAACACATAAAGGACAATAGTAGGAAAAAATGGAAGTGATGTTATTTTCAGATATGAGGTTGAGAATCCGGTTGCATCAAGAATCCACATAAAAGGATTATAACATAACCAGCTAATGATTTTCTTCAGCCTTATCCATTTAGAAACTAATAGGAAAGTTAGGAAAATAGAGATGGCATCACGAATCCATAAAAGGGAGAACAATAGTAGAAATGTATTTTTTTCAGCCTTACCCAGTAAGAAAAAAATAGGAAGTAGATTATAAATGTCCAGCTGAGAAGTCTTCGAATTCCCTCAAAGTGAAGTGGGGCTTTGGAGAACATAACCTGGAATAAGGCATGGATATAAGCTTTTCTAGCGTCATCTGGAGCAAAAATATTAAGGAAATAAAAACACCCAAAAACTATGGCAAACATACTGCAGTTTCCCTTAAGATTAGCTTTTTAGATTTTTTTTACTCAACTATAATTAGAAAATCTAAAATTATCATTCACAAGCTACGTCGTTAATTCTTTCTTTTCTCTTCAGTAAAAATTGAAGTGGAAGAATGCGTCGCATTGCTGAATTGATGATCCCTTCCAATCTAACTTTTCACCACGCTATTCAAGAACTACAACATTAGGCCACTGTTCAAATTTCCACCAAATTCTTCAAACATATTGATGAAATTAGAAAGAACTTCGGATGATTCGCTCTGGTAATCGAATATCGAGTGAAAATAAACAAATTTAGCGTACCCGGTAGCCATTGACTAGAAAGAATCCCGCCAAAGAAATAGCAGGAAAAAAGACGCTCCAAGCAGTATCTGCAAAAAATTTTAACGAATGAAGATACGGCAAAGAGAACAAGATCCATGGGGCCAGAGAAAGAAGAATAAAAGCCGCCCTGTAAACCCAATTCCTTCCGCCATCTTCGCTTGCAGGATTTCGCGATTTAAGCACGAGACATTCGATCAAACCCCCGAATTTCCCCTGAAATATAAAATAAATAAAAACCCTTTCAGAAAGGCAATGAATGAACATTTCCGATTCTCATCCTCACGAGAAATTTGATCAAAACCCCCCAAATTCCCCTGAAATAGAAAATAAAATAAAAAAACCATTCAGAAAGCCAATGAATGAACATCTCCGAGCTCACCCTCACGAGAAATTCGATCAAAACTCCCCAATTTCCCCTCAAAAATTAAATTAAAAAAAAACCCTTTCAGAAAGACAACGAATGAACGTCTCCGATCTTCATCCTCACCTTCCGCGGAGGAGTGCGATGAATCCGGCGGCGAATTTTCGCAGGAGAAGAGGATTTGACGGCCGTTCTGAACATCCCAAACGGATTTGAGCAGGACGAGATTCTTCGGGAGAAGCTGGGGGCTTCGGATTTCAGCTCAACGACGAAACCCCACAACCGGAGGATTGCTGAGAATCGATTCCCGGCGATCGAAAACCAGCGTGGAGACGACTTGAAGGCGATTCTCAAGCGTAGATCGAAGCCACGAGCGCCGCCGTGGAGTGAGAGCCGCAGCCGCCTCTCCTCCGCTGAGATCGCCATTTCTGCGAAGAACAAATTCAAATGAGAAGACCGTTACCTATCAAAGAACAATATATTTTGTAAGGGAATTGTCGAACATGAAAGTCTTATTTTCCAAAAACATTGAGGAAATATTTGATTGATTGTATCAATTCCTAGTGATTATTTTTTGTATCTTTTTTTCCCATCTTTAGAGATTTTATCAATTGTTGGAAATATGATTTCCATTTTTATTTCTATGTCGATTTTAGAATGGGAAGAAAGTGCAACGTATGAAAACTTTAGTAGTTTCTACATAGAAAAACTATGTAGGTTAAGTTGTATTCCTTGCTGGTGTTATTAAGAATGGCAAGCTTTGTTTGTCCATATTTAATGATTAATACCTCGCTGTCGTGCATTTAGTATTTTTTATCAGTGTCTGATAATCTAAATTCCATTTTTATGATTATGTTGATTCTTGGATGGGAATAAAGTGAAACATATAATAGCTTTAGTAATTTCTACATAAAAAACTATATAGGTCAAGCTGTATTCCTAGATGGTATTATTAAGAACAACAAGCTTTGTTTGTCCGTCTTTAATGATTAATACATCTTTTGAGAATAAATTTATGTATTTCATATCAATGTCTGATTATCTAAATTCCATTTTAAAATAGTGTCAATTCTCAAGTGGGATTAAAGTAAGTTATATTAAAGATTGAATATTTTCAACATAACAAAATATTTATGGAATTTCTGTGACATAACAGTAACATACGGTGTTGAAACACCATTAAAATTTGAGGTTATAGTTAACGCCTAAACCAAAACTTTTTTATCATTCAGTAAAAATGTGTCAAAAAAGAATTGTCACTACCTGGACTGCAAGCATTATTTATAAACCTGTACTCCTGAATAATTTATCTAGATAGCGATGAACAAGGGTCGTCTCCACGGGAAACATATCTTGGGGAAATAGCTCATTCAAAGGGTGGATTCCAGAAGGTGAGAAGGACTACGTATAGCCTAAAAGATATTGAATGGGCAAAGATAGTAATCATTATAGATGTAGCAGTAATTTGAGTAGATGGGACAAGTATTTTACTAGTATTGGATCGTTATCAAGCGAATAGGAACTAGAGCTTATGATGTAGGAAGACATGAAAGTGATAGTGAGACGAGATAAGGGTTAACGATTAGAAGTAGCTAAGTTAGGGTATAATGGAATTAGGAGGATGGAAAGGCAATGTGGGATGAAGATGGCAGCGTGGTGCATGGTGAATAAGGTAGTGAAATAGGAGTATAGTGAGGAGTGAAATGGGAAAATAGTGATTTAGGCTTTCTTAATTAAGTAGGGAGAATATATGTTATGAGATTGTGATAGCGTAGGGGACACGTGAAATGGATGGTAGAAGATGATAGATATGGATGAAGAGAGGGATGTTTGATGATGGATGATAGTGATAAATGATCTACCTAAATGTGTTGAAAAGTAAGCTATGTAAGGAAAAAGTCTAACCTTATATCCCTATGTTATGTCAGGATCAAGTGATGCAGATCAGCCTCCGTACTTCTCAGTTGACATCTCCAAGCACTAAAGACACCAAGAACAGCCTTGATGAACCTTCAAAACTTCACTTTCTTTCAATCTGCCTCTCTAGGAGGAAGTGAGCTTAAATATGTTTTTTAATAAAGATCGAGAGCTCAATTTATAGTGCCAAAGCTTAATGCATAGATAGAGGACAAAAAGCCAAAGCTACCCTTGAAATTTCAGCTCAATCAAAGTTGTGGATCTTCAGATATCAAGCCTAGAAGTTGGACTTTTTCTAGATGTTGATTTAATCAAAAGATTTCTCTCCTTGTCCTCGCCAGGGTTGTCATGTCATTCTGCTAGGGTTTTATCTTATCATGGCAGTTAATGTGATCTTTATCTCATATTCTTCCTTGTAATCCATGATCGAAGGCTCTCATCGCACCATGTGCCACCTCTTGAAAAAGACAAAATAAATAGATAACAATTTAATATTAAAATATAATATTTAATAAGTCTGTTAAAAAATGTGGAGGAATGTCATCACACTCCCCTTTAAAATCCACCATTAGGATGATACATGTGTGACCCATGTACACAAGGCGCCATGTGTCTCATGACACATGAGAAGAGTCGTAACTTTCAACCAATCAAACTACTATTTTTTTTTGAAAATTCGAGCATCGGTCTCCACATAGCATTTATTGCGAAAAATCTCATATCTTTTTTATTGGGCCACATTACCTTGTGAAATGAAAATTAAGAGAGAGAAAGTATTAATCCTAAATGCCATTATGGCATTGCTATTCGCGATGACACAACGATTGATGTTAACAGTGTCATTTAAAATAATATCAAATTATACATGCTCACTCTAAATAGTTTCATTAATGATAAATAGCTTTGGGATGTTATACTTTGTTCCTAATAAGATAAATTTCATCTTTAAGAAATGACATATTTTAACTCAAACCAATGTTGTGTTCATGCCTTACAGGTCAGTAACAAAAAACAATTATACATAATTTTGCATGCAAACCTAATGGCATCAGATAAATGTGCTATTATTATATCTGGATTGATAGCCTCTGTCATCCATCTTAATTTTCTTAAGAATAAATCTGATTTATTTACTCAAAGCAATGATAACATGCAAATGAGAGCTGATAAACTGTTAATTTCATCATATTTTTGGGCTTTTAATACTTAAAACATTAATTTTTAATGCATGTTATCATGATTTTAGGTTAAAAGAAGAATTTCCTTAAATTTCAAGTTAAATAATACATTTGATAAATAATTAGGTCAATATATACATTTTAAATGTTTTTAAAATGAATTTTTAAAAGAAATTAAATGTTTAATTGGCCATTTATACATATAAAAAAATTAAACAGTAAAAGTGGATTTTAGAAATTAATAAAACCTTTTTCACATTAATAAACATTTCCCACGATGTATTCCAGTTGTTTTTTCAATTGAAAAGGTTTTTTTATTTAAACTGGCCCTTATTGGGCCAGTTTTGGCACTCACTGGGTTGTTACATGGTGCAGGGCGTACGAGACCACCGTGGACCAATCAACGCGCAGTTTTGTGTCTTTGGTGTGCAACACGCACCTACGCAGTGCCGTGCGCGTCGCTCTCCAAACGCAGCCGCGCGCTGACCAATTGCTTGCGGCTTAACTCACTGTGTGCAACACAGTGAGTTAAGCTCATGCACGGCTCTGCGTGTAGGTTCGTTCGTGCAAATCATGCGCATGCATTGCCGTGCGTATGAAAGACGGGCTGTACACGGCACTGTATCGATTAATCACGTCGCATTGAATGCTTTGTTTACAATGCGAAGAAAATAAAAAATAATGGAATTGGAAGAACTTGTTCTTACGATTCCGCGACAATAAAAGGGGGAAACGAAGAATTAAGGAGCTGTTCTTGATCTGGAAGCGAGAGGAGAAGTGTCCGAGCTCCCTCTCTGACTCAAGAGAAACCTAAAGTGCATTTGGAGCTCAATTGGGACAGAATTTCTGATGATCCGGTGCCGCAATTTGCCCAAAATCTTTGCGGTTGCACGGAAATTGAGCAGTTTGTGGGAAATTGAGCAGTTCGTTGCGCGGAAATCTTCCTAATCGACTCGAAGTCGTTCCTGGTACTTCTCCGGTTATTCTTAAGCAATTTAATTCTTGAATTCACACTTAATTTCAGAAATTTTATAGCTCGTTTATGTTCACATTTTTTTATAAATTTCTGATTTTAATTCTCTTAATTCTGAAATTTAGCTTGTTTTAGAATCGATTGAGTTTCAATTGAGTCAGTTAGATTGTTCTGAAGTGAATTTGAACCTCAATTCAACCAAAATTGAGCCCAATTACCACAATTGGCAAATCGTGTAGACGATTTGCCAATGTACGTACCTTACAAATTTGAAAACAAAACAGAAAAAAAATAAACTCTAAGTTCGATCCGTTTGCTTTGGATGTACCCGCTTAAGAACTAACTAGTATATGATTCTACAGCTAGAAGTGGGCTTGATTTTCTATCCTGCGTGATTGTTAGACCATTCCAAGTCAACAAATCGTAGTCACGATTTCTGAGCTAGGGGGGCATCTTTGCAAATTTGACATCGAATTGGATAGATCTGCAAAAGCTCTATGAATCAATTTATAGGCTTCTTACTCCGTGAGAACAATGATCAGATGCAGTCAAAAAATTCCACTAAATCGATTGGAATTTTCTAAAATTGCTTCAACTAAATCATATTAATTTCACTAAATCTAATTAGGTAGCAATTCTGAGATTACTTAGTAATTCTAACCAAAAATTGTTAACTATTCGTACATCCAAAGCTTGATGATAAAAGAATTTAGAGACTTAATTTTGTTAATTGATATGTTTTGAGCTAAAAAGTATAAGGTTGAATATTATTACAAGCATAACCTTCATTTGGGTAAAAAGGACAGCATCTTCACCAAAATTAGAATCTAAACTCTACGTTGATAAAAAGTGAATTTTTCCTATTGCCTCCCTAGGGTTCGACCCCTTACTTAAACACTAAGGGATAAATAAATTTTATTGATTAAGTTCAGAAAACCCTTAAAATAACGACATATAAGCACGTATTTTCGAACTTATCAAGCAACAAGATATTAAGTCTAGCAATATTATTCGACAACCAATGTATTTATCTTTTGTTATCATGTATTATATATGAATGTATCTTTGGTTCGAGTAACACCGTATATTCTGTTGTTTTATCTCATACATGGATATGTAGTGCAGTCCTTCTTCAATTCATTTCCTGATTTGAGATATTTTTTTATCTTTGATTTTCATTATCATTAGAATGTTCCTTCTTATTTATTGAGATTTACCCATTGTGGATTTGATGTTTTAATATTATATTAGTTGGAACCTAATCTTCTACATGCAATACACTTTGGAGCTATTTATTAAACAACTTGTTTTAAAATATTTTTTCCTTGTGTCAAGCCTACTTAATAAAAGGATATTCTTGTGCAGTTCATTGTAGTAGCTTTCAAGGAATAAAAGGATAATTATTAGTAAAACAAATATAAATTTCAAATAACAAATGATGAATTTGACATGCGATTAGATTTATAATGAACAAATATTAAAATTTAAAATATATGATTATATTTTTTTTACATTTATATGGAAAGTCCTAAGCTTTTTTATTAACAATATTGGTGATTCAATATGTAAATTGAGTTTTGACCATTTGGATTAGCCTTTTCAGCGTTTACACAGTGCCCAACCTGACATGAGAAGGATAGAGTTCTTTTTTATTGGCAAAATCACGGTCTGGGTACAACCAACCAGAAGGTTGTGCCCGTAGACCACTCCAGTCGTGCCTTGGATGCCACCCAAGGAGGCTTATATATTAAGTGAAATATTTATGTGTTTATCAGTGTAGAGCGAGCATAAATGTCCCAATTTCACATGTACCCTATCGTGATACCAGTGTAGCTCCCATAGATGGCCGTGGGCACCTACAACATGCTTGTGTCCCTTAGAGGTGATGATGTATGGAGTATGAGCGGTCCTTGCACCATCAGATATCATCATTGAGGTGCGTAGAGGGTACAACAGTTAGACGAGAGGTCATGCACTCTGCCTCTTGTGCTCCATGCAATACGGCACTTGCGAGGGCCATCATTCAATAGGATGCAACGTGTGCGAAGAGGGGGAAAGCTGAGGATCTCAACACAATGACAGCCACCAACCGCGCAAGTAAGGTCCTACCAAGTGATATATAGGGAGGGGATGTGAGAGCATATCACATAGTTGGCAAGGGCATCCACTGTGTATTTTCCCTTGTGCAATTGATGACGAATGTTATTCAAGCATGGGCGACATCGCAAGATGTCTTGCCATACTCTCTAGAGGTGCCACTAGGAGCATGAGTCTGCACGGAGCATGTTGACCCACAACTGTGAGTCTGATACTAGAATGATATTATGAAGGTTTTAGTCCTCATAGAGGAGCAAGCCATCACGTATCTCCATATTTTTGGTTGTTGTATGGGAAGAGGAAAAGGAAATCCTACGGGTTGGATTGCTCGTGTGTCCACAGGACAAATCCCGTATTAGTCTGTACTCCATAAAAATACGAGAAAGCAAAAATGATACTCCCTATGTTGTCTCGTAGGATACCACCTCCACTAGTTGGGCCCGAATTTCCTTTGGCTGTACCGTCTACATTGAGCTTTAGAAAGCCTATTGGCGATGGGTGCCAATAGACAATATGTAGCCTAGTGATGATGGGAGTCAAAGCCACATGGATTCATCAAGTGCAAAGTATATTGCACATAAGTGTGGAGCGTCATGCAATGGGTGGTAAAAGGTGGTGTATTCTTCGTAACGATTGCTTGAAGCGTTGCATGACATTCAATGCTTTCATCGTAGACCTTGCAAAAAGAGAAGTATTTTCCCTTTCCATAGCTCCCATAGAAAGTATGCTATGGTGATGTGTAGATAAGGGCTAGGTTTAGAGTGTGTTGACGAGATATATATCTTATCAAAACACTCGATCAATGTTAGTGTAGTACAGGTGCATAACAGCGGACACCAATGGTGAGTAAATTAATGCCAACACTCTATAGCAATCTCATTATTTAACAAAAGGTGCTCCATAGTCTCAACCTGAGGAGAGATTAGGCAACAATGGCAGCGCGAACTAAGTGAGTGACCAATACGGGTCACCCAATCATTAGTAGGGAGGCCACGATGCATGAATCTCGAAAGGAAAAATGAAACATGAGTAATAATTGACATATGCCAGATACGTGGACTCCAAGTCTAGACAAGAATCTCTCTCAAAAGTGTTCCCAAGAGGACTGACATCAGAAATTCCCATCAAGGATGAGTGTCGAGATAGGGCGATTTGTGTAGGTCCCAATTGTGGTGGTCATAGCCTGTTGTAAGGAATCTAACGTACGGCCATGTTCCTCCCATAAGAGTTGCACGTTCATTGTTATTAATTGTGCTACAGTCAACCATAGGTGATGGTGGACAAAGTTAGGTAATTGTGTCGGCGAGCCAAGTATTATACCAAATATTAATCGTGCCTTGCCTGACGTGCCAACGTGCCACATTGGATATCTCTAGCCAATGATGCTACCAAGTATGCCACCTTTTGTGACCCCTGATATTCGACTACCGACGAGCCCACTCACCGTACTTCATCGATATGAAGAACCTAATAAGGAGCTCAAGGGTACGCATACGCTACAAAAGTTTCTTTTGAATCATGTCTTCAATGTCTTTAGGGCACCTGATTCCTAGACCCCCCTCGTCCATCGGTCAACATACATTCTGCCAAGAGACCCAATGGAGTATATGGCCTCCCTCAAGGTGAGCTAACCATAGGAAATGCGCACATAGTTCATCATAGAGCAAAGAATAATGAGCGATAATAAGTGTTCTACTAGGGTATGCAATGAGATGCTCATGAGAATGTATCGTATAAGTTGGATACGCCCCCAATGGATAATAAGTGATCCATCCATCTTATTTCTTTCTCATCTTGGCCAACAAGGCATCAATATAATGATTTCATGTGGGACCGAGAAACATGGGACATCCAAGATAGTCAAAAGGGAGACATCCTTATGAGTATTTTATGGTGGTGGAAGGATCTACCGTAAAGCTACTCTTCGAGGCATTGACAAGCAAGTCGGAGGCTCACTCATACACAGTAAGTACACTCATAATCCCCTTAATGGATTTTTTAGAGACATTAAGGAAAAGGATAGCATCATCTGCGAATAGAGAGTGTGATATGATTGGGCAACCCCTGTTTGAAAAATATGGTTAGATGAGGTCTCGGGCGATCCCTCGTGTGACTGATCAGCTAAAGACCTCTTCCATCAATATGAAAAGGGTGGGTGAAATAGGGTCACTTTGCCATAGACCTCGCGTGGAAGTGAAGAAACTAGTGAAGCTTCTATCCACCAAGAGAGAGAAATGATTCTCTCTAATACAAGCATCAACTAGATCAATGAATGCATCCGTGAAACCAAAGCCTCATAACATTATGATAAGGAAAGTCTACTCCACTCTATCAAAGGCCTTCTCCGTATCGAGTTTGATGATGATTTTCGAACCCAAATATGAGTGTCCATTGATTGTGCTGACTCGTGGACTAGCATGATATTGTCATGGATATATCAACCCTTGACAAAACCACATTGCTAAAGAGAGATTACTCTATTAAGGAAGGTACCAAGCTGGTTTGTAATAATTTTGGATGTAAGCTTGTAGCATACATTATGAAGACTTAATTGGTGAAAAGTCTTCAAAAGAAACTAGATTATCCACTTTTGAAATAAACACACGAAAAGTGGATTTTCAACTTGTAAGGAAGACTTTACATGGGAAAGATCTTCTTGATAGCTTTCACTAAATTTGTGCCTATTATATCGTAATAAAAAATGTAGAATTCAGCTAAAAACTCATGCAGCCCTACGGCCTTGTTCCTACTAAAGGAGAAGACCACCTCCGTGGTATTTCCACTCGTAGGAAGGGTCGTAAGTATGGCATTTTCCTAGTCGGTCAACAAGTGTGGGATGGAGGCTAGTAGATCCTGAGTCACCTCAATCCTCTATGAGGTAGAAGGGAACTAAACTACGTGACACCAATTGTCGCTAACTATTCTTGATCCTGGTTATAAGCCCCTAATGGGGTTATATAATTAGGTCGAGCTCTATAACAAATTAAGGCATGAAAGAAATTATATTTTTATCACCTTCTCAAAGCTATTGGATGTGTGATTTTTAGAAATAATAAATCTCTTGTCATCGCATGGCATCCTCAAGTTTCTCGCTAATCCGAATATTGTGCTTCCTAGCTGCATTAGTCCAAGTTCCTTGAAGTCATCATTCAATTGTAACAACTTTGTCTTGAGCTAATCAACCTATGTGTGCATGTCCCCAAATACATGTCTATTCCACCATTTTAGGTGGAGTTTGAGATTTCTCAGTTGATAACTGAAGTTATCCATAGGCGATATCGAGATTTCTTTATGCTAATGATGGTGCACAAAGTTGTGAAAAGCTGTGTTGGAGCCATATGGCTTGTAATCAAAATGGAGGAGACAGACTCTCACAATCGTGGCGGGCAGAAGGAGAATTAGTGAGTGATCCAAAAAATATCACAATCGAGCAATCATCAGGGCAATGCTGTTAGT
This sequence comes from Wolffia australiana, assembly GCF_029677425.1. Lineage (NCBI taxonomy): Eukaryota > Viridiplantae > Streptophyta > Magnoliopsida > Alismatales > Araceae > Wolffia > Wolffia australiana. The sequence goes on from NC_135853.1 coordinate 2,934,918, forward strand.
GAAACATCGATAAAGCTGTTCATATATACGTGCAGTTGCTTGGCGCCCATTGCACCATGTCCGGATCTCCCATATAGTGGGTAGTTCCACAAGTGATGCCTTGTGAATAAAGCCATTGAACTCTTGCATAGATCTCTCCCTTGGGGTTCATCCATCTTGTCGTTCACTAACCACAAGTACGTAGTTGAAATCCCCAACTAATAAGTCAATCACTAGGTGAAAACCAAGGGAGATTAATAAATCGAGGGTATTCCTGCATATGTTGCGTGAGTTCCTTAGATAGGGCCTCCATCACTAGGTGTCGACGCAACACGTAGACTATTGTGAGCTTGTAAGGCTGTGGAGAGTGCTGTAATACAATTCCATATGAGACTTGGAATCATAAAATTATATGCTCACATGGTGCACCCGCGATTGGGTGTTATAGATACGATGTGAGTGTGGGGTATCTAAGTGATGGCTAAGAGGAAGGGTTTATGATAGTGTTGGAATCCTCAGATATAGGTTCGTCATTCACCGCTTGGTCCTTAGGGGCAAGTCCATTGGTATCCTCATAGGTATCTCGCGAGGGAGAGAGGGTTGAAGATTTGTCAGGCGTTATTTCTTAGCAAATGATATATGGGATGGGTGAACATCATGCAAGGAATGGAATGAGGAAGGCGGGTCAGTTGGATGAGTAGGGAGTGCTGGGTGGCTAGGGGATGTGATGGTGGTTGGATGAGGAAGGGGCATTGGGTGGATGGGGGATGTGACGATGGAAGGAGGAGGAAGATGCATCAGGTGGCGAGGAGGGGATGTGACGTTAGGGAACATCGGGTGGCTAGGGGATGTGATGGTGAATGAATGAGGAAGTGGCTAGGGATAGGGGGATGTTGGGAGAGGGCAGGAGGTGTTGGGGATGACGAGCTAATAACAAGGGATGGTGAGGTACATGGGAATGAATGGAGAGAAGGTCTAAGGGGCGAATGACTCAGAGTGTGTCCAATGGTAGACCGACTCTCCCTTATCTCGATGAAGTCTCTAGCCTCAACCCCATCAAGTGATTCAAAAGGGAAAAAAGCATTCAAGGTTAGTGTAGGGATCGTAGCCTCTTTACCCTCGTCCGATGGGGAGGTAGCAAATGGTGATGGAAATATATGTGGCCGGCAAGCCAATCACACATTCCACATCTCGTTCTATTTTCATTAATACCACATATTCATTATAGTGCACATGTGATGCGTATAATGAAGTCCATGAATACATGATCGGACTTAATGAATTATGATGAGATCGTAATACGGAGATCACTAGTCTTTAAGCATGTGTTCTAAACATTCATATTCAAAGGATACGCGAGAAGGACATCGAAGTATCCGGATAGAATAGCACTATCTAACCTCACTCATATGATGAGTATGGCCGTTCCCGTGGCCATTAGTGTGGCGACACTAAGGATATATACTGGGTGCTCTTTAGTGGAAAGAGTTCACTGAATTGATCTGTATGAATCCCTGAATGGTATTATACCGAACTGTCAATCAGGTTGATTCACGTCACGGTTGTGTAAGTGGTCCTTAGACTTGAGACACCAAAGACGTCTTGTGGGCGGACGGTTGTACTTTGTCTATGGCCAACGAGTCTCTAATCATGGGATTCTAAATGGTCTTAGTTCGGGTGCATCAAGAAGTACACGAAAGCAATTGAGTGGTCAAGATGGGATCGTCCACCCTCGGTATAAGAGGTGACAACTCAAGGAAGATGATGTTATCACCTCTTTGATGATGATGTTATCAAAGCGATGACGATGTCTGGCATCGCTTTGATGATGAAGAAGGTTGTAAGCTAACTACTGGCGGAAGGAGGTAGGCATTGGCGAGGACGACATCGGCGGTTCATCTTGCAGCGACATGTACTTCGTGGCGGTGAAATGGCGGCAGCGACGATTGCTCTCCTCGAAACTACTTTAGAGAACACTTGGTGTGCGTGTGGCGTGTGTATGCACAGTAGCGGGTTCGAAGGCAAGCGCAGTGGCGAGAACGGCCGCTGCGCAGCTAGTGAGGACAGTGGCATAGTGACGAGCTCAGAGGTGAGTGCGGTAGCAAGAGTGGTGGTGCAACTAGGTGCGGTGACGGGCTAGGAGGCGAGCGCGGTGATGAGGATAGCCGAGATGCATCTACGCGCGATGACGGGCTCAGAGCCGAGTGTAGTGACGAGGACAACCAAGGCGCAGCTAGGCACGGTGACGGGCACAAAGGCGAGCATGATGACAAGGACGATGGTGCAACTAGGCACGGTGACGGCACGATGACACAACACAGTGGTAGATGCAGCCCAGGCAAGCGGCTGCGGTTGCTGTTGCTACACGGCTGCACGTGTACGTGAGTGTGATTACGGCTGCGGCTTGGCACGCGGCTGCGCAGCTGCATGGTTGCGCGGCTGTGGCCGCGGCTGCTACGCAGATACACGACTGTGGGGCTGCGGTTGCGGCTACGGCTACAGATGCTACGCGGATACGCATCTGCGTGGTTGTGTGGCTGCGTGCTGCATGTTGCGGCTGTGGCTGCACGGCGGCACAGCTGCAGTTGCGGCTACACAAATGCACGACTGCTCCGCTGCCCGGCTGCCTCGCTGCGCGGCTGTGTGGCCGTGGACAATGACTGCGGCTGCTACTAGAATCTGCGGCCACTTCGGTGGTTGAGGCCGTTGCGGCGGCTACGATCCCTGTGAAAGGCTACGTCCTACTCTAGCGACTACTGTGATCGCCGCGACTGTGGCAGATGCAGTGGCTGTGGCGGCTCCGGCTGATGCGGGCTGCTGAGGCTGCTGCGGCGGCTACGGCCTGCTCCGACGGTTGTGGCCTACTTCAGGATCTATGGCCACTGCGTGCGACAACGGTTGCTCTGACAGTTGCGGCCACTGCGGGTTGCTGCGACGGCTCCGACGGCTGAGGCCGCTGCGACGGCTGTGGCGGTCGCTGCGGGCGGCTGAGGTTGCCCCAAAGGTTGTGGCCGCAGCGGGAGTCTGTGGCCGCTCTGGCAGATCCGGCCACTACGGGCGGTTGCTCCGGTGGCTGCGGTCGCGAAGCGCAGCGGCGGTCGCGGCCTGCGGATCATGAGCCTCGACCGTCATGGCTGTGGCTTGCGGCTGTGGTCGGCTGCGGCTGCGACGGGCGACGGTCGAGATCGGTTGCGGTTGCGGCTTGGGGTTATCGCGACCGCGGCTCGGGCGGCAGCGGCGGGAGCGACCGACGGCGGGCGGCACAGTTGCAGCTGACAGTGGCATGGGAGACCTGGGGGCGGCGGAGATGGCGGCGCCGGTGAAGATGCCGGCGGCGCTCCGCCGAACTTACGATGAAACCCTAGTCTCCCCCCTTTTCGAGGGGCAATTCTGTAAATCTCTCCAACTTTAAAGCTAGTAAAAAAACACCTAAAATAAACCTAAAAACACAAAGGACTGCATTTTCAGTTTTTCTTTTCATCTTGGCTCCTTTCTTACGATGGACACCCCCCCCCCCTCCTTATAGGGGAAATTGGGCCTTCCCCCTTAAAAAAAGGGAAGAAGGCCCAAAAGTTTTAAAGGGAGGGCCCAAATTAGGGAAAAAAAAACAGATACACATCGGGCGTGCAAAAAAAAAACATAGAAGATATGCTTTCAAGACTGGATGGTCCCCCATCAGAAGAACCTAGTGGGCAGGTGCGGGCTAAAGATGATATATGTAAAATAAATTATGAAATACTAATAAATTTGTTATCTTTTCTGCTATGGAAGAGTTGTATCTGATCACATATATGAATTATGGATACAAAATACTCATTACACAACATTCCTATTGAGATTTATGGCATACCTAAAAAATCCCACAAGAGTTATTCTTTATTTGAGCCTTACTATCAAGATATTGTTGTGTCGTCTATTAATATTATTGCTAAAGTATCATCATTAAAATGGTTCCATAAATAAAATGCTTCCCAAACTCGGCCTTTAAGACTGACATTGAATGCACTGACTTCTCCTAATTCCTAAGACAAATCGATCATCTTAGAACTGGATTACTTATGAATGTCTCTCTGACTTCAACTCTTGTTAAAATTTTTTTCTAGAAATAAACATTACATAAAGTCTATTTCATTTACTCCAGATCCACCTCAGATCCGATGTCCATTCTATTTTTAGTCATTTATCAGTATTTATTTCTAAATTATTTTATCAATTTCTATCACCTCCAATTTTTTTCTCAAATACAAGAACTTGATATACTCTCTATCCAGTTCCAATTCTCGCCAATTTCAATATATCTATCAAATAACTACTACTTGATTTTCAATATCTAGAGTATTTAGCCCACCAACCAAGTCAATCTCATCTCTACTCCACTTCCCAAACTTGAAAATTTTAACCATTGAATCAAATTCAGAAAGTCTCACACTCTCAACCCAAATCCTAATTTCCTATTAAAAAATTAAATGCACTAATTCAAGCCCGTTCATTGCTCAATTTTATGTAAACTCTACATCCAGAAGTCAACTATGCTGAATTTACTATTCACCCATCATTTAAAATTTTATAGAATGAGCTTGTTGAATTGTTCTTACTTTCTTAAATCATCCCACAGTTTTGAACTTACTTTCTTAAATCATCTCATTCTGATCAAGAACTAGTATTCTATCTCGATTCATTCTTATTTTCAATGTGGAACGATTCAAATAAAATATTACTTATTATTTACTTTAAAGATAACATGTCAAAAAAAATAATAGACGCTTAATAGATTTCCTCAACCTTTAATGAGAACCGGTTCAGGAGAAAACCCGGTCCACTCCTTCCCGGTTCGTATCGACCCGGTGTATTCGTTCCTGATATAAATACCCCCGTTCATCGTAGTGATCGGTTGTTATGAAACTGGAGCCCTAACAGCAGCGGAAGAGTCGCCGTTGAATTCGCGGGCTGCGGAAATGGTGAGCAGATCAATCGGTAGAGATCATTTTCAATCAGCATTTTGATTCTCTCACAGTATTGATGGTTTTGTTTTGTTTTTTTGTTGATTTTTTCAGACGTTCAAGCGCCGAAACGGGGGCCGCAATAAGCATGGTCGCGGCCATGTGAAGTTCATCCGTTGCTCAAACTGTGCGAAGTGCTGTCCCAAGGTACTGTCTGTAATGTATTCTTTTCTGATATTTTATCGGATTTTGTCTGATTGGATGGTAATCTATCGCCTGATCATTCTTTTCTTGCTTTGGATATGCCGACGCAATTTTGAAGGAAGTAGAATGCCTTCATTGTCTGAATTTTTTTATTATTTATTGATTAGTAACTCAGTTTTTTAATTTTTCTTCTGAAAATTCATTTTTCTTTATCTTTTGGAAATGCTGATGAAACTCGAAGGAAGTCGAGTGGCATCAATACCAGAATTCATTTAATGTCTGCTGCTTAGTTTATCAGTTTATTTTCTTTATTTTGTATATCAGTTTTTTTTCTTTTGGAAATGCCGATTCAATTTTCCCGAATTAGAACGGTATCAACGCCGGAATTATTTGAGATTTGGTGCCGAGTTTCTCTGTTTTTCCCCTTTTATTCGTACATTATTATTTTTCGTTGGGAAATGTCGATGCAATTTTTTAAAGTAGTTGTGGCGTCGATGTCTGAATTAGAACTTTGATTTATTTAAGTGTTTACTCCTTATTTCTCATTTTTTTCACCATTATTTCGCCAAGCAGATTTCTTTTACGTTTCGACATGCCAATATGACTGTGCAGGACGTGGAATCGCTGAACTGGCTGAATTTTTATGCATTATGGCTTATTTCCGCTGATCTTTTCACCTCTAATTTCGTTTATTAGTTATTTTCATTTAATTATAATTGCGGAGGCAACTTTCTTAGGAATTAGAATGTCATCAATGTTTGAATTCTTCTTAAAGTTTATTTATTTGTTGCTCAGTTTTTCAAACCTTTATCTCATGAATTAGGACAAGGCAGTCAAACGATTTCTTGTGAGGAACATTGTTGAGCAGGCTGCCGTGAGGGATATCCAGGAGGCATGCGTGTACGAAAGTAAGAAATTTCGATTATTTTCGACCCCCAAACTGGCCCATTTAATCTGTTTTTTTTGTTATTAAATCGAATTCTTTTTTAGGCTATACCCTTCCCAAGCTCTACGCGAAGGTGCATTACTGCATCTCTTGCGCCATCCATTCACACGTCGTTCGTGTGCGGTCTCGAACTAACCGGAGGAACCGTGAGCCGCCTCAGCGTTTCAGACGCCGGGTACGTCTGAATTAAAAATTAAAATTTTCTATTATTTCAATTAAAGATTTTCCATTAGTTGAAACGTGTTTAGTAGACTCCGTGTTGTGCGCATGCCCGTCGTCAGTTGTTTGATTATGATATTAGAACTGCGAAGGCGCCTTACTCCAAATTATGCTGGTAGTTTGTTTTTCTTTCAGGTTGTGAAAGAAAGAATAATCATAAAACATAATATTGTATGAGCTTTCCCTTAAAAATTAATAAATCTTTATAATGTTCTTGATTATTGTATCAATGCAGAAAATAAAGTTCCTGGCAAAATGATAACCGCCGTTATTGTCATCTATCCCTTAGCTGCTTACTTATTCCAATTAAACTTATTTTGAATTAACTTTTCAATTCATATCTAAAAAAATTTTAATTAACTTTTCAATTCGTATCTAAAAAAGTATTTTGAATTAAGTTTTCAATTCATATCTAAAAAGGTATTTTGAATTAACTTTTCAATTCATATCTAAAAAGGTATTTTGAATTAACTTTTCAATTCATATCTAAATAAATATTTTGAAATAAGTTCTCAATTGATATTTAAAAAAAATATTTTGAGTCGAGTTTTCAAATTATTTCTAAAAAATTATTTTCATTTTTAACTTCCTTCTTCCGAAGGGGAATAAAGTAGGAAATATTTTAATCATTCTCTTCATCTATTGGAATTCTTGATTTTTTTCTCTCTTAGGATTCGGAATTTCGAGATAAATATTCGTGATAATTCTTAATTTTTTTCCAATTTTTTTCTCGATGCGCAGGACGACACCAGACCGGGTCAGCAAGGAGGTGGGCCCCGCCCAGCCGCTGCCCCGACGACCGCGAAGCCCTAAAATTATTAATTTAAAACTTCCCCCTTTTTTTCCCGTACGCAACTTTCAAAATATTTAATGCGGCGTGACGTAATCAAAACCCCACGTGTCGATCAGACTTTCCGCCACGTGTGGATCTCCGCTCTTCTCAGTCCGAAGTGACGTGGCGAGAGTTGCGCCCGAGCGAACCTGTTTCCGCCACGTGGCAGATTTTTCTTTTTTAAAATAATTAAAAACGCGGAAAAACGGGCGAGGATATTACCGAGTCGTCGTCCTCGTCGTCGTCGTCTTCAGAGGTGAGCTTGGATATAGAGCGAGACGGAGAGAGAGATCATGCGGTGTGACTGACCGCGTTCTCCTTTACGCTGTTCTTGGGGGAGGAGAAGAGGGATGGGGAGTTGCTTGGGAGAGGATTGAATCGAGCGGGTTTATCGGTGGATTTTGGCGCGATCGGGAGAGGGATGGGCGATCTGCGCGGCGTATTGGCCGGGGAGGATGAACTGGCGCTCAAGCCGAGGTCGTTGAATCCGAGTCCGTCGGCGATCGGCGCGGATCACTGGCGGTTGGGAGAGAAGACGGTGGAGCGGATTATTCGGCGGATCCAGCCGTCCGGGATTACCGATCGGAGGAGGCGGCTGGTTGTCGATTTCGTCCGGGACCTGATTCAAGGGATTACCGGCGCCGACGTGAGTTTATTTGTTTTTCTTTTTTGGATTGTGGCTTTGGAGCTTTTTTTTCTTTTGATTATCCGGTTTTTTCGCTTGTTTCGTCTTCCTGTGTGTCTCTTTTTCTTGTTTCCGTCTCTTTCGAGTTCGTTTTCGTCCTTTTTATCGTTTTTCGAAAATTTCTGGCTTTTCTAATATGGTGATTTTCTGCTTCCGCTTGCTTGAGGATTGAATTGTTGTTCAGCTGCTCCTTTCATCCGTGCTTTTTAGTTATATTGTGAAATTTCGTTATAGTTTGCGCAAACTCCCTCAGTATTGTGGATGAATTTTTGCTCTAAAGCTGTGTTTTCTTCAACATTGAAGGCCAATCTTGCATGTAAATTCTGGATTTTTTTTCTCTAGTATGGTGATTTTTCTAGCATTTCGTTGAACTTTGTTCAGATCTGCTTCCGATTGAACTTTGTTCAGCTTCTCCTTTTTTCCTTGCTTTTAAGTGATACTTTGAAATTTCTCTTCAGTGTGCTGAAATTTCCTCATTACTGTGGATGACCTTTTGCTCTAAAGCTGTATTTTCTTCAACATTGAAGGCCAATCTTGCATGTAAATTCCTCATTTAACAGTTTTGGGAAAAGAAAATGTTTCGGTGTATCAATATTTTACTGAGGAAACATTTTTCTGTGGCTTTTGGAATGAAAGTGTATGTTATCTTCGAGTTGTGTATGGTTAAGGTTGAATTACGAACTCTTACGCTTATGTGCGGGTTTCTGTAATATTTCCTGAAAAACTGTTTAAGAAACTTGTGCCAATGGACTCCATGCAAACCCCAAAAAGATCTAATTAACCCTAGTTGCAATTTCCCTCCAGGGTTGTAGGATCAATATCCTTAACTTTCTTTCTCTTCTAGTAACAAATGGCTATGTTTTTCCTCTTATTATTTTGAAATTTGACGCAAAGTAACCTTTTCATATTTTCAAGCAGGATATTCTATGCTTGGCAACTCATGATTCTTGATATTTTATAAGTATTTTTATCAACGTTGTTCAGCAGCCGAGTAAATTTAACTCTTAGAGATCATTATTCGAATACATACACGCAGTGGAGATTTTCTCTTAATATCTCCAGGATATTTGGGATAGTGGTTATCTTGAGTGGACGATAGATTCAGCTTTTCCCCATTTTAATTCAGATATTTGCTTGACATGATCCTCTTTTGTTGTCAGGTTTTTCCTTTCGGTTCTGTTCCACTGAAGACTTATCTTCCCGATGGAGACATTGATTTAACTGCGATTGAACCGCGAAGATCAGAGGAATGTTTAGCTAATGATGTTCTCTCCATCCTTCGGGCAGAGGAGCAAAACAAGAGCTCTCAGTTCGAAGTAAAAGACGTTCAATACATCCATGCTGAGGTAGGATTACGAAATGCGTCGCCATGTTGATTTAACTGAGTAAATTTTTATAAAATCCATCTGAAATCCTCCTTTACTTGGCCATTTTTTCGCTGGTTTTTTACTCAGGTTAAACTCGTCAAGTGCCTTGTCCAGAACATCGTAGTGGATATCTCGTTCCAGCAAGTAGGCGGGCTATGCACGCTATGTTTCCTAGAGAAGGTACTGGCTAGGAAAATGAGAATTTCTGAGAAAAATTTACTCCCTATTGTGAAAAATCTCTAATGCTGGTTGGCAGGTTGATCGAATCATTGGGAAGAATCATCTTTTCAAGCGCAGTATCATATTGATCAAAGCCTGGTGCTACTATGAGAGCCGGATCCTCGGTGCCCATCATGGACTGATCTCTACGTATGCATTGGAGACGTTGATTCTGTATATATTCCATCTCTTCTATCCTTCCTTGGATGGTCCCCTGGAGGTGAGTGTTCTTGCCAATGAGCCCCTGTGGCCGCTCCTTTTTTTTGACTGCTTCATAGTTTATCTCCGTAAATACTCGTATACTTCAGCAGTCTTTATTTAATTTTTTTTACTCATCATGTGGTTAGTCTCAATAGGGTATGAGGCTGATCCTTAATAATATCTCTATGAATAGTCGGTCCACACAGGTTCTGGACTATTTTCACCTCTCCATCTGTGATAGTTCAGTTATTCTTCAAATTCTCTTCACCTTGTTGTGGGTTAGTATCAATCGGTGGAGGTTTATTCCTAGCAACATCTCATTGATCCTTTGTTCGTCTCAGGTTCTGTACTTCTTCCTAGACTATTTCAGCAGGTTCGATTGGGATAGTTATGGCGTCAGTTTAAATGGGCCCATCAGCTTGGACTCTCTGCCAGAAACAATAAGTGGGTTTGTTTCATCTATATCTTACTCCCATGTGTGCCACCTATCACTATTTCTGGCTCAACTTTGCAGTTTTCTTACAGCCGAAACACCGGAAGAAAATGGGGTTCAGTCGCTGCTGTCGAGAGACTTTCTCAGGAAGTGCGAAAATGAATTCGCCTCCACATTCAAATGGTCCGATAATGCCGCCCATCCTCAGTTATTCCATCGGAAGCATCTCAATATTGTCGACCCTCTCAAGGAAAAGAACAACCTTGGACGCAGCGTCAACAAAGGTGCCCAATTTACTTCAGCTGTGGAATTTTTGGGTATCCTTATCGTTAACTTCTTTTTTTTTATTGTGATCTTGTTCATGATCCAGGAAATTTTTATAGAATAAGGAGCGCATTCACATTTGGGGCGCGGAAGCTGGGACGAATACTCACCCTGCCGGAAGAGAAAATTGAAGGGGAACTATGCAAGTTCTTCCTGAACACGTTGGACAGGCACGGTAATACTGGTCCAATGAACGAGCCCGAAACCCTCCTTTTAGACTGTGACATTATAAAAAGCCCAAGACAAAGCCAAGAGGGCAATGGTTCTCCTGCCACAGCAACTCTTGATTTCCGGGGTGGTCTGTTCAAGGACATTGCCAAGCTTAGGATCTCCGAGCTGCAGGAGCCAACCCTTCCCAACTTAGAAAATTTTACGGAACATCTTCCTGAAAGTGCAGCTGTGGAAACACCATCATCATCGTCGTCATCATCGTCATCATCTCCAAAAACCCATCACTTAAGAGAGAACTCTGGGCATTCAGACCTTGCTGGGGACTACAACTCCCATATGAGGAGTCTTCTGTGTGCCGTGGGCTGTTTTGAGAGGCATCCAACTTGGTCGTATCCCTTCTATGGGGGTCTTTATTCGACAAGGGCGGTCTCTCCGTTTGGTTATTACGCCTTCATTCCCAGTTCATATGCCCAAACTCAAGGTTCTGCAAGACACCGGGGGACCGGCACGTATTTCCCTAATGTGGTAAGTATTTTGTGGCAGGCTGTGTTCTTTGAATATATTAATTGCGAAGAACTTTGCTTGAAACCAAATTTATCCTTATTTGGGTCGGAACACGTACAAATTTGGTTCATGTTAGATCATCTCTCTCTCCTCAGTGCATATTTGTATAAACTCCTCAGAAGATTCTGTATCTCTGAATCCTCCTTCTGCAGCAGTGATTAGTTTCCTGTCTTCTGTCAAGAAGACAGAGCTGGGATTGAAGTCTGGGAGTCTGAAGAAGCTCTCATCATGAACTGGATGATCAAGAACATGGAAGAAGAACAGAAGGATGACTACATTCTGATGTCCTGTGCAGAAATGCACAGTGACTTAAGTATGTCAATATCCTCTTACTTCTCCCTCTTACATTCGTGAGATCAAGTTCAGGACTCTTCAATTTTTGATGGGGCTCAACTCTGAGTATGAGACCTGCTGCACAGGAAAAATTGCGATTTCAGAACTTCAGGAAGGAACCTCAGAGCAATCAGACCTCCTCAGTGGCACCATCTACAGTTCCTCAACATTCGGCAGTACCTCAGAACTAATCTGTGGATATTGCAGGAAGCCGGACACATTAGGGACTGTAGGAGATTGGCATGGAACGACATTCAGAAGATTATACAATCTGAGATGAACAAGGTCCTTCAGAAAATCAACTCCACATCTTTCGACAGTCAGGTAAGCACTTTGCATTTACCACCTTTAAGAATATTACACGATTTGGTATCTTGGGTCTTAGATTCAGAAACAAACAACCTCAGAGTTTTCACTGCTAATGGAGGATCTTAAAAGTAGAAGGAAGAGGACAATTATGATTAAAGGAAATATGTTGAACAAATATTTTGTCCTTAATTCAGCTGGTAGATGATACTGGGTGGCAATTTATCTTGGATTCTGACTCCTGCTTTCTCTGTATAAAGAACACCGGGCAGAAGATTTCGTCTGTTAGCAGGAGAGAGGACTTCTCTTGCTGGATGTACTAAAGATGGGAGCAGAAAGTGATCTCGCTGCCCAGAGTGAAGGTCATGCTTCTCCATAGGAGACTAGGACACCTCATTTCATGTTTTGAAACAATTACACCCACAGTTATTTAAGGATTATTTTTGAACATCTTAATTGTGAAAGCTGCCAATTTGCTAAACATAAGAGGTCATGAATGTGTTCATAGTGATGTTCAGAGATGGTTCATCTAGATGACTTCTCTAGATATACATGGGTGTATCTATTGAAATCAAAAGCAGAAATCCCATCTGTTATCATATTGTTCTGTGAAATGATCCATAACCAATTCAGTAGACGGATCAAACGCTTCAGATCTGATAATGCTAAAGAATATTTCTGTGGAGAAGTAAACAAGTATATGGAAGAAAAGGGATAATCCATCAATCATCATGTGTCAATACCCCCAGCAAAATGGTCTTGCTGAGAGGAAAATTGGCCATATTATGTGCACTCCTATTCAAACTGCCCCAAGCATTATTGGACTGAAGCAGTGGCAACAGCCACACATCTCATTAATAGAACAGCATCGAAAACATTAGATCTTAAGGCCCGATTGATCTTTTATCCTCTGAATTTCCACATATACTAACCTGCCGCCAAAGTATTTGGCTGTGTAGTATATGTTCATGTTCATAATGCAGGAAAATTGGACCATAGGGCAGTGAAGTGTGTGTTCCTAGGTTATTCCACCAGAAGGGATACAGGTGTTATCATCCCGAATCAAGGAAGTTCTTTGTTGCTGCAGGCGTGAAATTTGATGAAATCAGAATGTTCCATGTGAGACAGATCGATCAGATATCTATTTGGAGTCCAGTGAGGTGGAAGCCGATGGTGGAGAACTCAGCAGACCTTCTGAACTTAGAGACAGTGAACAGGAACCTGAGGTTAGTGCTGCTCCGAGTCCTGTTGAGGAGGAGGAGCCTCATGCACTAGAAGAAGCTCCAAATTAAGAACTACTACCAGCAGGAGAAAGTAATCCAAGTAACAATGGATGGTCAATTGCTATCAGAAGACCAAGCTCTACCCAGTAGGATATCTCCAGAATATAAACAAGTTGTCCAGGCTGTGATGACTGTATCTGTCCCAAAGAATGTCAGAGAAGCTATGTCATCTACTGAGTGGAAGAGAGCAATGGATGAAGAAATGGGCGCTAGAAAGAAATGGTACTTGGGAAGTCCCAGTTGGAAAGAAGGTAGTCGGCAGCAGATGGGTGTTCACCATCAAATACCATTCAGATGGATCAATCGCCAGACATAAAGCCAGATTGGTGGCCTCATATGGAATTGACTATAATGAGACATTTGCCCGCTGAATACAGTCAGAATTCTGATTGCTCTTGCAGCGATATTTGAATGGAAGTTGTACCAATATGATGTGAAGAATGCTTTTCTACATGGAGAGCTAGAAGAGGAGGTATATATGGCTCCACCCCCTGGATATTGTTTGAGTAAAAATTTGGGTGATGTATGTCACCTCAGAAAGTCCTTGTATGGACTCAAACAGTCCCCAGGGCTTGGTTGCAAGTTTTCTAAAGCAATGTTGGCAGCGGATACTTTCAAAGTGAGGGTGATCATACCCTTTTATAAAGCATGGTAAGGAAGGTAAGGTGGCAATCCTAATAGTATCGTAGATGACATCATCATCACTGGAAACGACAATGAAGAAATTCAGAATCTTGAAAGACATCTTTCTTCATCATTTGATATCAAAGCTCTTGGTCTTCTAACCTACTTTCTAGGGATTGAAGTTGCATATTCAAGATCTGGAATTGTACTTTCTCAGCATAAGTACAGTCTCGATTTAGTGAAGAAACTGGACTGCCAGTAGACACAAATGTGAAATTGAAGGCAGAACAACAGGAAAGGATGCCCCAGTGGACAAGACCTCATTTCAGAGACTCATAGGCAAGCTCCTCTATCTCAACCATACAAGACCAGACAGAGTCTCATCAAGGAGCAGCTGATCGAGTTCTTGCATATCTGAAGGGTTCCATCGGACAAGGGCTGTTTTTCAGGACAGGAGGTGAGCCTAGTGTAATTCTTTATACTGACTCTGATTATGCAGGTTCGAAGCAGAAGGAAGTCTCCTCTCAAGTGCTGAAGCTGAGCTCCGTGCCTTGAAGAAGGGAGTCTGTGAAGGCATGTGGCTTAAAGGTATTTTAAAGGATCTTCATCTATGGGATGATCTTGCATTCAGACAGCAAGTCGCCATTGCAATGGCAAGAATCCAGTTCAACATGAGGACATCTTCACGAAGGGCATCCCAGGCCCACAGTTTCAGGCATTGGTGTCCAAGTTGGGCATGATCAGGGTGTTAGATCATCACGGCCCATTTAGGGCAGATTGGACTGACTTATGGGCCCCATGTACATGTAATAGAATAACCTAGGAAAATGAATAAAAAACCTAACTAAAATCAATCTAAATATCATATTTTTCAAAAATATGACCATTGTCTCTCTCCTCAGTGCATATTTGTATAAAGTTCCTCTCCTCTTCTTCTCATCATTTCCTCATCTCTCTCAAGAATTTACAGTTCATATTGAGTTTGAATTGAAACTACTGAGGATTGAATCATGACACATTCACTTGGAAATAGTTTATAGTTAAATTGAGTTACTTGAGATTGAATTATTGAGATTGAGTTTAAACATTTTGTATTGGATACAAATAGTCGGAGGTTAAACTGAGGCCGTTGAGTTTGTATTGAATTAGAAGTACTTAGATTAAATGAAAATTTATGGAGATACAATTGTGACACCCTTACTTGAATATTGAGATTGAATTGAGACAGCCTTACTTGAATACAAATGCTTCAGGATTGAATCGAGATCTTTGAGATAGGATTGAAGTAGATGTATTGAGATTGAATTAAAATTGAGATACTTTGACTTGAATAGAATAATTGTCGATTAATTTGAGATCTTTGAGACTAAATTGATTTGAATTCTGTTTGACCTTAATTATGATTTCCATCTTTCCACCGGCACTTAAACTCTCAATGCGGTGAGTTTCCTTATGGTTTGACAGTAACTTCTTGCTTTGTTCCAATTTTCTGATAAAGAACTTATTTAGATTACTCGTTAATATGAAAACTCTCTCTCTAGATTTCCTTTTCTTTGCCAATAATTATTTATTGACATTGTTCTTTTGATTATATTCAATTAACCAGAACTTTATTTTTTTTGTCTTTAAATGTGTATTGATTTCCCCTACTGCATAATATATTTGGGGAATTCTATCTCAAATCAACAATTGTCATTTGCGTTATTCGATGAAAATAATTCTCTCTTGTTTCTTTATCATAACCAGCTTCGAATGTTCCAACATGGCAAAATTTCCCTCCTGACTTTTTTTTTTAACGGGGCTTTTTTTGGCAAATGTTTGTCATCTTGGTAAAACATAATGTCAAAATATCATAAGACCACATTTAATGTACTTATTTTGTTATTGGCTGGTCGTGCCAGAGCCACTGGGTGCATCAAGAGAAGCGATCATCGGGAAGAACCCGAAGTCAACACGCCCCGACGACGCGATCGTTGGCGATGGGAGATAATTTTAGTGGTGGAAAAGTCAACGGGCATACGGGGAGGCGGCATCCGCAACGTCAGCGGGCCCCGTCTTGTTCGGACATGCTGAAAGTGCCACCGCCGGACATTGGGCTCGAGTTCGGATCTCTTGGTGCCTTTAAAACACCATTACCGCCTTCGCCTCTGCCGGAGAAAGTGAACGGGATCGAGAGGTACTTTGACCAATGCCGTCGTCGCGTAACTGACGCGGTTCGTCGCTGACGAGTGCAAAACTTTCGTGCAGGTCTGGCGACGCCTACCACTTGAACGAAGATGATTTTCCCCCCCTTGTCCAGTGGAGCAGATGACGGGTCCATTGACGTTTTTATGTAAATTCTTCTCTCGCTCTTTATCTCTTTCTAGAAAATTTTATAACATGGTATATTCCTCCTGCCCACGTAGCGGGCACGAGAGGGACGGCGTGGGCTAAGTATTTACTTGTAAATTCGGCATTTTTGGTCATATTGAGGAGGTTATATCTCGCAGGAAAATCTCCGTTGCCGAGTAAAGAGGGGGGTACTGAAAGGTATACAATAATGAATGATCTTTAATTTTTTCTTTATTTTCCACTCTTTCTAGGAAATTCATGAAAGCTGCATTTTTCCTCAGTTTGACAGAATTTGTAAGCTTTCAGGAAAATGGTGCAGAGAAAAATGAGTATTTTTTCTGGTACACTCTCTGAATTATGAGTGATGAATAGGTTGTCTTTTCTGTATATTCCCTAAAACTAACTCTTAATAAAATTTTATTGTTTTATAAGATGATCTCCTTTATGGTGTCCTCTGTGCTCTTCGCAGTCAGTTTCAAGTTTAAATTTTATCTTTTGATTAGCGAATGAGATCTCTAATAAATTTTACCTAAGATATCTTAGGATGACACTTGATGACTAGTCTCCTTAAATTCTCGTCTCTCAATTCTCTTATTTATTCCCAATCAGAGAAAACTTTTCTTTAGTTTTTCTAAAGAAACCTGGGAAAAAACATGTCTCGATATTATGTGAGATATAATCTCAAGAAATACTCTTTTTGATGGACTTTGTTTGCCCTGGGTATTTATACTTAAGTTATTTTGACGTTAAAGATTTCTAATATGAATTTATTTCATAAACTCACTCATAAATTATTTCTAGGTACAGTCTTCAAATACATCAGAGAAAAATGTAATTAATTGATGAATCACCATAGTCTACTTGTATGTTTTTGTCTTAGATGAATGCCTCCCTTAGAAAATTTATTGTTCTAAATATTTTGACTGAAAAATATTTTGAAAGGCAACTCAAGAATGGAGGTTAGTCTTCCTCAGTATTTTCAAATGACATTAGTCATACTGACATTAGTTCCCAAAAGATGTTCATTCACATGTGTTTTTTTGAGGTTTTTATGTACTTATGAATATATGTTCAAAGAAATTCAAAGAGGTGATTAAATATACTCAGTCTGAAGAAGATATTAAACAAGATATTTGATCACATATCAAAGGGATGATATTTGTTTCTCCAGACGGAGACCAAGAAATGTTGATGGATCTTAAAATCACTTTTTTTTCACACATCCTACAAATTTTGGAGGAATTTCTAGATGACTTTTACACAGAATGAGTAGTCTACTTATAGATCAATTGTTATAAATAGATAGGTGAGAGATATGAAGTTGCCCTCAAAATTTCAACCCAAAACTCCTCATGGATCATCAAACATTACAATTTGGAGTTAGATTATTATTAGTTGTCTAATTTATCTCTCCCTTCAATGATCCACATGTCAGATACCAATGTATCAGGTAGGCCTCATATATTCCAAATATTCTGCCTCATTTATCTTTTACTGATACTTTTCCAAAGACGGATCTCCCACTTTCACAATTTCCCTTAATGCTAAAAAACATAGGCATCTAGAATGAGTCTCCTCGCATTATAATACATAAACAGCAGAAAAAATACAGAATGTAGATTTCATGTTAATGAGAAGATTCAAAATTTGAATTCACAAGTATGGTTTATGATTCACAATATAAACATAAACATATAAAGGAATGAAAGACTTTTGAATCAATTTCAGTATGATAGCTGATTCGAAATGTAATTCAGGTTGTCATTCTTTTCAAAAATGATAATTAAAGTTAATTGATGGTAAATATGTAAGAAGGAACAAACAATGAAAGAATTTACGAGCCCTTTTGTAAAAAGTTTGGGGTTGGGCTTATCCACACATCAAACTTTGACCAAGGATTTGATCCTCAGCTCGTATTTATGCATTCTCTTAGCCAATAATTTTTTTTGAATTTCAGAATAATGTTTATCAAAAGCATAGATAAAGATACCTAACAATTTAATGTGAAATATAATGCAAGTACGAAGTGGAATTTTCATAATATTGAGAATTGTGTTTTTTGTAGATGGGAAAAAATATTAGCTTTCAATTCACTTGCTGCTAAAAATTTCAATTTTACATCAATTGAATAGATTCATCGGTAAATTAATAAAATATGAAAAATCTTGAGATTTAGATTCCCACAAGGTTTGATTCAGCATTAAGAGTTTCAGGCATCACATTCAAAGAAAATTCTCAAGAACAACTTGTTTTCAGAATGCAAGAACAGGAAGAATTTAGGAATTCAATAGTATAGATGTCAAAAGAATTGTCAAAAATAAAATAAAAAAGCAAAAATCTGAAAGATAAAACCCCAGAATGCCCTTTATGATGTTGGAAAGTTTTATTTTTGCGCAATCTGATAGCAGAAGAACATTTTCATCATTAGGCACCAGTATGTCTTCTAGGAGTTTTCCTTTTCTCTATACACAGCAAAAAAAAATAAAACACAAAATCTTTCTGAGTTACCGAAGTCTCTTTCTCTCATTTAATATATCCCACATATTCCTGTCAGCAAATTTTAACATTCTCTTTCTATTCAAAACATAATCGGCTAATTGATGGTCCATTTTAATCAGCTTATTTAATGTATATATATGCCTCTTCTATTATAGCCTCATTTTAAAACTAATATCAACTTATACATCATTAATATATATATGTATGTATGTATGTATATAATTTCTTTGGTAATTTTACTATGAATTGATAATAAATGATTGGTCAACCAATCACTAACTCTACTACCCTTGATATAAAAGTCACTCAAAGATCCAAATGAACTTGAAAAGTTATAGATTTTAATTCATTTGAACTTCAAAGATGTGTGAGAGCATAATGTTCAATGTATAATGTGATCTAACTTTGAAAAAAAATAATATCTGAACTTCCCTAACGCAAAGACTATGATTAAAAATCATTTTCTTGTAGTTATGTAATTTGTGTGAGTTTCAGATAGAGTATTAATTTCATATTAGGTGATTGTCATATTTTATCTACCATAACACAACTCCTATTGTGTAATCTAAATCATGATACATACAGAATATTACAGTCTGGCCAAAACTTAGTCAGACCAGACTGAAATACAATCGTCAGCCTGTGACTTCAGGGTGGACCAAATATGTGGTCTAGTCTTGATTTGAGGGGCCAGAGTAAACCAAAACATAACGTTTTTTTATGCGATATGTTAAATAAGAAAGCTAATCAAATATCCTTTATATCACAGTTTTACTGAATTTACAAAACTCCTGCTTTCTCACATAAGTACCCGCCTGACTATCGACAACCACTCACAACAACACCAACCCTGACATTGCCGCCAGTGCTTCTGTAGAAGGTAAGTTTCCTCTGATGTTTTCAGTTTTGTGAAATTTTATGTATTTTAGGGATTTTTCTGGAAGAAAATAATTTTTTGAATCATAATATGAACTTTTATGAATTTTTTACACTATATTCATACAGATAAGATATACAGTTCACCCTCCCTCTTAGTAATCTACATATCTATTTTTGATTTCTGCCACCACCCTATGGTTGGCACTAATAATGAACTGCTAAGTTGGAGAGTTTCCTAAGAAATATACTTCACCAAATAAAGATGAAATATTTTTAGAAACTAAATACCATTTCTAGGAATATTCCTAGTTTTAGATCTAAGAATCGATTCAAAGTCAACAAGTGTGTACGATTGTATTTTGCACAGGTATCTATCTAAATGAGATTATAATCATGGGTAATTGAAGGTGTATGGGAAATATAGACTACCCAAAATGTTTCGCGTGGAAGAAATGGAACAAATAAAAAATGAATGAAATGAAACTTTAATCATGTCACCTTATGTTGAAAAACTTTCAGCACCATTGAGTTCCTTGGATGAGTCTCTTTGAGATGTTTACGTTTCTGGCCTCTAGACATACTTTGAGCCATTCAGAACATTGTATTTCCTCATCCCTCTGCCAAACACCACAACTCAAAATCTTGGAGGATCTCCTCACCATATAGTGTCACATAAAGGCAAGATTATGAGAGCAAGAGAAAACACTCAGAATTTCTAGGTCTTCATTAAACGAACATGGAAAATGGGTGCCCTCCCATATTTATACTCTTATGGGAAATTTCCTATATGTCCCTAAATTTTGAGTGTTTACACTGTTAAGACCTTGATCAAGGTATATCAGAAGCAGAAGGCGCCTAAACGGCCCTCTATCTTTTTGGCCCAAACGAGGGCTGCCTCTGGCACAACCCATCAAGAAATATGACTCGCGGGTGTACCACGAGTCATAAGAAGGGACAAAAAAAGATTAAAAAACCTGGTAAGCTTCTCTTCTTCCTCCTCTCTACCCTTCCTCGACCTATCTTTCTCCCTCTCCTGCATCTCCAGCAAGGCTTCTACCGCACAACAGATCATCTCGGTGATCGTGAGCGGGAAGACAGAGCACTTGCTTCCTCTCTCTCTATCTCTCTCTCTCTCTTCCATTTCCCCTCCACCCAGACTCAAAACTTGTGTGACGAGTTATCTTTGGATCCAAACTCGTGAGCCAACGAGAAGGGCTTAATATACACCAATGTCCAACAGTATTGTGTGTGTGACCTTTTAAGCCCATGTATCAGTCTTGTTAATAACTTTAATTTCCCCATAGACTTTATCAACAAACCTTATAATTCTATATCAACATATATATACCGATTAATGAATAATCAATTAAACCTAACTGATGCATTGAGGGGAGTCACATTATATCTTATGTTTTAGAAGATACAAATGAATTTTTAAATCCTCTCATGGAACCTTTACTGTCATAAGTATATGAGTATTTATAATCCTTCATCTGCACAAGATTCTCGAATGACTTAGGGTATGGTTTGTCGTCAACCTCTAATTGACCAATCTAGTTAGTACTAATGTGAGGCAAAAGTCAATGGAGAACATTTTATCCATTATTTCCACTACCATGGCCTGATATTTAATTGTATCATAATCCTTGAATCAATATCTCAATATCCTCTTATAATCTTGGCATAGGATATCACCTTAAACATACGATGAGTTCTGTGGACTTCTTGTTGCATCTGAAATGAATAATTTCAAATCTGTGAGTTAGATACAGTCAGTCAGAATACAACTATCCAATGCATATTTGGTTTCTTAAGTCTAAAGACCCTTTTCAAAACCGTGAAATGAATCAACCTGATGAAAATTTAGGTATAACTATTCAATGATTCATACAGAAAAATTTAAAGAAACTTTTTCCTAAAAATCGCCCAATTTTTATCACTAGTGTCTTCACACTAATGACTACAAGATCATCCATACTCATCATATGAATATGATTGGACATAACGTCTATATGGATACATTGATACCCATCTTGAGGAATACTGTGATAGGTCCTCCAAAGGACCATTCGATTCGCTCCTTTTGAAGGGACCTAGTTAACACGGAAAAAACCAGGGAGCTGGCTATATCAGCAGATAATGTCCTCCCATCTTCACAAGGACTAATAATGAGCTCTCAGCTTGTATCATTATAAGAGGGAGATTTTGACTTTGTTCCAAAAGGCTTCATTACTTATTATTCATTTGACAGATTTTAAAATAAAATCTAATATAAATGATGTAAACTATGGAGTATCTAAAGATTTTTTTTAATGATTCAAAGAAATGAATTTTTATATAAAAGAATTTGGAGTATACGAATATGATTGCTTTGTTTAAAAACCAACTTTCAATTATTTACATATAATAACTTTATAAGGATTTTTATATTATAATTGAATGGTAAATCACAAAAATTTTCTTCATATTCATACAATCAATTGAGTTTAATGTTCCACGATTTAGAAATACCCTTCATGATATGATTTCATTGGGAAGATGAAAAGAGTTTATTATAGAGATAAACAATAATGGTTTATGGATAATGAATTCTATAACAAATATAAAATTGAAAGCTCACAAAACCAAAAAGTATGTCGAGAACTCCTAAGAATTAACATAAGTTCAGAAAATTATGTAAAAACACCCGACATGGAAAACAATCTCAGAATATCAAGATATTTAGATGATTTGAAGAAGAAATATATTATATTAAAATTTCATAAGATTAGACTTACTCATCTTTATAATTAATTTTCATTGAAAAATCATCCAACATAATTTTCAATATTTTATGGTTAAATAATAATGTAATAAATAATCTGAATATCCAGCAAAATTTCATGAAAAAATTCAACTTGGAAATAAAAACTTACCCTCATATTATATACAAAATTAAAAATAATAATTAAGTAGAAGATACCATTACTAAGATGAAACTAACTTAACTGTGGAGGGCTGGTGCAAAATGGACTGTAATGAATCATTTAGGTAAAATATATGAATGATCAATATTGACAAGAAGAACCCCGGATGATTTTTTCCTGAAGAATATTATGTAGAGTTTATTGTTTTGAGGTTTTTGAGAGACATAAAGAGATAAATATTGTTATGGCATATTTTTTGCTTTCACAACCACAGACAGAGAGAGTCTGGTGGTCGCATCAAAGATTATTTATTCTGCTCATTTTATTGTCCAACTGATAACATGATAAATGCATATATATTTCCATAGATTTTAGATGTTTTGTTATTTTTAATTTAGAATTTATCATGTTTTTATTTGAATTAACCAAATATTTATGCATTAGCTAGAAATTCCAATTTTTGCACATTTTGTTATTTATCACTAACTTCCTTGATTTCTGTGAAGTCAAGAAGATTGATGAATGATTAATATTTTATAGTTCAAATGTGCAGAAATTTACAGGAATTAGAAGATACAATTCTTAGGGAATTGGAGAATTTTTGGGAGCTTAGTGATTCTACAAAAGGGGCTTGAAAGGATCAAGTGGAGTTGTGGAGCATCAAAAGAGAAATCTGAGGAAGATGGGCCACAACATGGCATGCCCATTGGGCTCTCAAAATCCTTACAAAGAAAGAAGCTAAAGACTACAAGGGGAAGCTCTCAACCAATGGAGAAAAAGAGGCAAAATGACAAGAAAAGAGAATAGAAAATTCCCAGAGGGGTATTTTAATAATTCTCCCAATGTATAAGTACGCTTTTCTCCCTCATTTCACTTCATTTTGGATGTGATTTATCAAGTGGCTGGCCAGCAGGACAAGGCATTTTTGAGAATCCAGGTTGTTCAACCTGCTTGATGTAAGTTTGTTAAAGTTTTCATTCAATCTCTTCTCTCGTTTGCATTGAAAAATGCCTGATGCTGGAAAAATATAAGGATACAGACTTGATAAGAAGCATTGAGGGATCAGTAAACTTGCATTGAGGTTTTAGGAACACAGATTTCCATTTTCCCATCATTATCTATCCATTTTCCCTTAAAATCCATCACTTTCTCTCTCTCTCTCTCTCTCTCTCTCTCTCTCTAATCGACCCTTTCTCTCTCTAGACCTTTATCAATATCCCGAGTTCATCCCCTCAAATTTTCATAAAAAATATCCTTCATTTGCACCTTCAAATTCCATCTCAAACTCCCAGTGTCCCCTTCTTCACTTTCTCTCTCTATCTCCTCATTTTGACTTTTCTCTCTCTAAAACCATTATCTCCTCATCTCTACATATCTCTCTATAGGTTCCCCCTCACTTAAATTTCCAAATTCCCAAAAAAAACCGCATTAAAAAAATCTTTTTGCCTTTAGTTTTTTTTATTTTCTCCCATCGTCGCCCAGCCGTGAGGTGGTGTGTGTTGCACAGCAGCGCCAGTGGTGTTGGGAGCGCCCTCTGCCCGCCATTCACGCGCGGACACAGCGGCGCTACAACTGGGCAGAAGGGGGTCCTTCAGGACTTTGCTATTTTTCAGCTAAGTCCCAAATTGTCCGAACTGCCAACCCGGTTTGAACCGGGTTGAACAGGGTCGAATCAGATATATTAAAAAAATTAAAATATGAAAATAAAAACCTTTAGTGAACCAAGCCCAATAGATGCTCCGCCGACTGCCGGCAATCACCGGAGCAGGTAAATTTTGTGTTTTTTAGCATTTAAAAATTATAAAAAATAGAAAAAATAAAAAATAAGGATAAATTAGGAAACATAATTTTCTGCATCTTAAAATTCTTTAAAAAACAGGAAAAAATCCCTTAAATATAATCAATTTAGTGAGTTTAACATCTAAAAAATTCTTGAAAAATTCTCTAACTCTCGTTTTTGATATTTCGAGTGGTTTTTGGTGTAAATTAAATTCCAGAAACTTTTTAAAAAATTTTATTTTAGATTTCTGTTGTTAAGAAAAATTAGGAAAATTAGCGAAAAACATTTTTAGTGTTTTCTATTTGTATTTATGCTACAATTTAAATCATAGTAAATTATATAAATTAACTAAAAATCCAGAAAAATCTCATAAATTGTATTTTTCACTTTTAAATGCACTTTCTTCATTCCAAGCTTTAGAAAAATTATGAAATTAAATTTCTGCCTCTCTGTGGATCGACCCGTTACTTGCCTATATTAATTATAGAGTATTTAAGTAGAATTTTTGTAATACTGTTGGTTAAGTCTGAATTAAAACAACAGCATAAAACCCCTAAATTTGGACTTATCACCTACTTTGTTAATTTAAATGAAGATATTGATTTATTCAAAGAATTAATTTATGGGCATTTAGTTAATATATATTGAAGTTATTTAAATCTGAACTACTTAAACAATCAAGGTCCAAAATGAATCCCATGAACATTCTTAAATTCAAACGATTCATGTATTCATACATAATCTAAAATTTCACTTCACTTCATTTATGACTTTTTAAATCCATTTAATTCATAATTTCATATATATATATATTCTTATTGTTTTTGAAATATTTAATCACCATATTAAAATAATATTAGATACCATATTAATCATAACATCTCTTTAATCAAGGAGAGAATTTAATATCTTGGAAACATACAATACTCAAGTATCCATATATAACAGTAAAATCAGCATAATAATAACGTATCCATGGGAAAATAATCATAATTTTATCAAATACAACTAAATTGGTGATGTAAATCTAATATTTACTGAAGTGCATTCCTATTCAATTCAACATAACTGTTGAACCATAAAAATAACGTATGTTCTGGCATTACAGCATTGGATATTTATTTTTATTGATGAACTGATCCTAATACTGTTTTCTATATTTTGTCTCGTGATTACCAAATTAAATTTAGATTATCTAATTAATTACATTTATACACCTAGTCAATATTTTGTTGCATATTACTTGTTCATTTGATTTCATGATCGGCGAATATATGTGCATAATAATTATACTATATAACTCGGATGGTCAGTCCAAACATTCTGAACTATTTAGATAAAAACAGATGTGAAATTCTCCCTCCTGATCATAAATCTGTTATTTTTAGAATAAACATATGATAGTTTTAATATACATACTATACCTCTCTATTTGAGAAGTAAAATCATATATTTAGTTCCAATATTGGTATCCTCACAAGCATATCCATATCATATTGGTTAGGCATTACTTCTCCCATTAGGCATAACATTTATATGATATTAAAGGAATATCATAATGATATGGTAAAAGTTAATTAGATAAAAATATTTTAACTTATTGAATTGCTTAGAAGGTTTATAGAAATAAGTTCAACCAAGGATGATTGAAAGAAATGGTGAAATCTTGAAAAAAATTAAGAGCCGTTGAAGACCATATCAAGATAATAATTAGAAAAAATATTTTACAGATGATACTGTGAGTGATTGAAGTACTCCCTGATGTTTGGGTTTATGGATGCATTTATTGAGGCACTTAATTTTTAGGTATCGCATAAAAAATAAAGATGAAAACATATTGATATTTTGAGGAAAATATAGAAATTAAAAATGATAACAATGAATATATTAGTTTATTAGTTTGAGAGTATACTAATGATTAGTACTTGAGATTATTATTAGTTAGATTCCAGATCATTTTTCATAACACAGAAGTCGTTAAACTCCCATATTTTCCTCAGAATAAGGATAAATATAGGCTCAAATAACAGCAGAGAAACTATAGGAAAATCTCAAATATCACTATTATTTCTCTGTAAGTTATATTTTAAGACGTGCATGATCATGAATCAACCGTGAAGAGTGCCTTGTAAATGGAGCATACTCAGTTGAATGCACGGTCAGTTAGAATAACCATTTTTTTTGTAATTACAATACGACTGCTCATTTTGTGACACTATCTGGCATATTTCTTCTGTTGTATCTCAGTGATATAAATTTACTCAGTCACAACCAAATATAAGGTAGATAAGGATACTGAAACTTTTCACTCTAGACAAATTGTTAGAAGGCTTAATCAACATAGCTACCTAGAACATCTTTTTCTATAACCTCCCAATTATGGACGGTGAATGATATTCATTTTAAAAAATATGGAGTAAAATTAAAAAATAAACTGTGTAATAATAAAATCTAAAGCAAGATGCTCACAAATCATGATGCAGTATTCACATGTCAACTTAATCTAGTCTCCCAGTTATGTTCTTCCACTATCTTGATATGGAAGATTTTGCACAAATCATAGTATATCTTGACTTGAGTAAAGATGATGCCTGGGAAACATGACATGACACAGGGTCCTCTGGATACCCAAGATCGAAGTCTTTATTCTCCATAAAGTCTCCTGTTTTTTCAATTTCGTTCTTCTTCTGTTCCCACCATGATGAAACAGTTCCAAGCGTATAAATTTTTTTTAAAATCTCCATACCCAGCTTAGTGACAAAAATTTCCATAAAGGAGATTCGAAAACAACAAAGTATCCACTTTCAAGGCCAATAGAATAAATAAGTACACGGTTTACAATCAGCTTTGGTCCCACAGCCCTTGGACTGACACATAAACTTGAGTCATGGATAAACTTGAGGTGCATTATCATGGATTTTCTTTATCTGAAGAAGTCATCCGATGGTTTACAAAAGGCTCTGCTTAATTGGTCGCTAGTACATCCCATTCTTTGTTAAAAGCTAGACAAGTCAAGTTAGTCAAAAACATTGGACTTTTTTTGCTTCTGACAGAATTTTGTATGATTTTGTAGTTGAACTCTGCCCATGGTAACCTGTTTTTGCAAAACAAGTATGGATACAGATCAGCGATTACGATAACGACATCTCTTCACCATTATCATCGTCCATCTATCATTGACCAATTCGTCAATATCATAGCCAATCCTCCAAGACAAGAATGGATACCGAAATTCTATTAAAGAATAATGAATTCACCATCCATCCGCAGAAGAGGGAAAATTTTTCAGCGTAGAGTCTGCGCATCAATGTTGACTATGATAAAAGAAACGAGGACGAATTCATCATTGTCATCATCCAACCTCCTGTGTCGAATTTGACATCAAAACCAACCCCTCATCATCCATGGACGGTGATGATGAAATGTAGGGATGATGTTGGGTTTGGTGATAGCAGGTAATGAGAGTCAGAGTTCCAAGGGGGGAAGCTGTAACTTGTTGAGGCCTAAACCTTAACAAATCAAATAGTATACAAGGAAATTTATGTCAACTTAATGCTCCCTATCAAATGATATGAAACTAGTGGGATTACTGCCATTATCAAATGATAGCACAGTGGACCAAATGCTTCCCATCCTTTAGTCTGGCAAGACGATTAGTGATTAGTCAGATTTCTAACTGACACTGCGTTTCAATAAAAAATGATCTGGAATGGAAGGTGTATAGTTCTACGGTTTGCACTGCCCTCGTCAATGATTTTACGCTGGTTAACAATGACGTTGATGAGGTTATCATTGACGGTTGATGTTGACATTGACAAGCGGATGCTGATGCACAAGACTTATAATTTAGAAATTTTAAACCCAAACAATGTCATTGTGAACATCAATCAACCTGGTTGCTAATGACATTCACAAGGATTAATTTTTTAAAATCAATTGGACGGTTGGCATTAGGGAAGATATTGATGTGTGTTGACATCAATGACATCTTTGGCAATTCATCAACTGTTCGTCATCATCGTCATGCATGACAATCGTCGGGATACGAATAATCCTACAGAGAACAGACGCGCTCAGCTTGTAGATGCCTCCGATGATGTCAAAAGATGTCAAGGCCTTCCTAATTCATAAGCCATGAAGGAAGCAACTACCACCATAATTTATAGGGTGCAATAACAAGGGGACTGATGAGAACAATGACATCAAAGGGAGGGAGAAATGATGAAAATATGGATTGTTAGAGCCTGTGAAGACCCAATAATCCAGGGTACTTTAGTTTTCCCTACACATGATGAATAAAAGACTTTTGGACCAACCACTAGTAGACTTATCTCCTCCTCCATCCACCTTAACTCCTGACTTCTTTCCTCTCTAGATTCCAAACCAATTTATTTTCACTCATGTTTCAAATTCTTGAAAACTCTGTATGCGGACTTTTGGACATTTCTGTTTGTATCCGGACTCCATTGTCAAACACGTAGACATGGCCATAATAAACAACGAATAAACAAAACCCATCAACTTTTCATTTGGTTTAAAGCAAACTCTAGCTCCCGTGCGTTTTCGAAAAAAAAATCTAAGAGGCTTCTTCAAAGAGACATTCCAAATCACGAATACGACTACTTCACGCTTGATGCACTGTACTGCGTCAGGGAGAAATTATCTGATAACATTCAGGAACAAACCATGAAGATCAACCACAATTAATCGTTGCATCACACATCATGGTTGACAGCCATGTAAAATGCCCTGTTTTTTACGCCATCAAAGGCTAGCTATATTTGATGATTTGCATAGTAAGTCATCCTAAAAAAACATGACTGCACCATCTCTGATCATTGCTTAAGATGGGTGAATTGCACTAAAAGTTACACAAAGGGCTTGTGAGGACGATAACAGGAACCATGCTGACAGTCCTATAACGAAAACTAAAGAAGAAAGAGATACAAACCTCCACTGCCCCTTTTTCCTCGGGAGGGGTAATAACATGTCACCACCGCCGAAAGGTACGGGCCAGCTCAAAAGGTTGACCATGCGTCTGATTTTACACAAAAAAAGGATATGAGAGATGGTTCCCTGAAACTCAGATTGCAAAAGCGATACTTCTAAAAAGATGAGGTAGTTTATCTAGTGCAATACGAGGCACACTCATCAGAAGATACTGTCGAATCAAATGAAAAAGATAGAGCAAGATACGAGTTAAAATACCAAACCCCTATCATTTGTGTTTACATTACTTTTCCCTTTAATAGATATGCAGAAAACAAAGAACCTTTCATTCTTTTCTCAATGCTTTCTATTGTTCTTTCAAAAAAAAACCAACTCGCAGTATTATTTTAAGAATATTTTTGGTGAATCATTCCTTTTTTTATTCAAATAGAAAGTTGATATTTCAGCAAAGGTGTTTCAGCAACTCAGGGATTCAAATAGAAGTTAATGTTTCAGCAAAGGTGTCCCTACCCATAAATTACAGTCGCCTCCCTCTCCCTCCTATGGAGAACAGACAAGAAAATGCTGTTGAATCAACAGGGAGATACCGCCAGGCTCCAATCCTGGGCTTGCGATCATTGTTTTCTGATATGATACTGGGCCTACCTATGGGAAATACCAAGTTATCACTTTTTACCAGACCAAGACTGGGGTGGGCCCAACCTCTATTTAAGGGGGTTGGCATAGCCAATCATACAGCTATTTATTCCACTGTGATGTTACGATCCCCATGGAGGTCTAACAAAATCAAGAAATGGGACGAGGCGCAGAGAGGAGAATAGGAGAGATGAAGAGGTAAGAGAGAAGAAGGGAGAACGATAAGTGAAGAAACTCTCAAGAACCTCCGAATCGAGAGTTCTTACCCTCACGAGAGCCGGATACAGCTACTCGTGCCAAGAAACCACAAGTTGATCTTTCATCCAAAAAAGTCCCTCTAATGATCTTACAAAGCGATAGTTATAACCCTACAATTTTAAGAATCGGTTATCTCATCAGGACTCTAACAGAGACACACCTACTTTACCCTTCTCCCCTCTCTCTAACTCTCTCTCTCTATCGCCTATGCGAACGCCATTCCTGCAGGTAGGTGATACCACCCTCTGCAAGACATTGATGGGATCCTTTCCTTCTCCTTTTTCTTTTCTTTCATTCCTCTTCTTCGACTAGCTCTCAATCTCTCTATATAACGTTGTTCCCAACATTGGTTTCATCACGAATCCGATGTGTACCTTGGAATTTCCCTCACATCTGGTCTGTCGACCGATACATTTGCAAGAACATATCATTTCCCATCTTTCTCTCTCTAACCAACCAAGATCATTCTGGACAGAGACCTACCCGAGGTCTCCCTCAGAATGATTCCAACGGCAGCCAAATTGCCCTCCCAACGTTCACTTCCCACCAATCCACATAAAAAGCTACCCTGATAGATGCAAGTGCAGTTAAGTATCAACTTTGAGGTATTAAGAACAGGATAAATCACATGCGAGAAAACTTTTGAAATGAAAAGAGAAAAAGATAATTAGGCAAGCCATGGTGCTTACCAGGAAAAGTAAATTACTGGTTGCTGATAAAGTCACAGAGGGTGAGCATAGCCATTGGGTCGAAAGCAACTTTCTGCCTTTCGAGGCACGCCACCTTGGAATCCAAGGTACGCCAGATGACTTCTCACATCACCCGGAAAAGGGTGTAAAGGAACAGCAACTCTTCCAGCATGAGGATGATGCTCTGCCATGAATTGAATCACCATTCCATCATCCCCTAGTTTTCCAGCATAGACATTATCACAAGGCTTAACAGAGCTATCAGTAGGCGAATGAGACATCCCTTCCTGCCCCACTCTGCTCTGTTCGAGGGCCGAAAGCCAGCTCGTCGGTCCACCAACCAAATCCAGCCCATCTTTGCACAGAGAGGAGCTCCACATCTGCCACGTACCCTGATCAGTCTCAGACGGCCTCTTAAGCAAAGCACTCTGATCTTCCCTGGATGAACACGACCTCGACATCGGGGATTCGATCGGAGAAGGCTTCTTCGCAGAAATGCATTCCTTCCTAATGCTAGGTAAGGAATTTGGCATGTAATCGCCTTTATCTCTATCTGGTTCAAAGCAGGGATCTTGAAAGAGTTCTTCCTTCTCTTGAAAAAAAACTTTCGTCGAAGGCGCATCCGTCGAAGGTGCATCCGTTGAAGTATCTGAAGATTTCTCATCTGCTTCGTTGATCTGACTTTTCCAAACATCTTCCATCGGGAAAGTGCGCAAAGAAGGCCTGGCAAACAACTGGCGCCATGATTTTCCTGGAGTGGTAATCGGAGGAGGAACAGTGGCAACCTGGGGTAGAAACAAAGTTATATAATCTCTTCCCCAAAAAAAAAAAGAAGTAAAAACTCAACGAAAAGCGTTTAAAAAAAAACTTACGACACGCGTCAAATTTTGCTTAGAAATCTCAGCATCCGAGTTAAGCGACGGTTTCCCTGTGAATTGGTTCTTGTTCATACAGCCAGTGATGGGTCTGCTCGATTTGGTAACAGAGATTAACCCAGCATGAGAATCCTTTGAAAAAGCGTTCCACCCCTTGGAAAAACTAGTGGGAGAGTAAGAAGCTCCCTTCCCCCCATCAAAAAGCTTGGATTTCTGACCAGGAACAACTGTTAAACTACTTCTGCTCTTGCAAGAGCTGCTCAATCTAGCCAGTTCATGATCTTCACCTTCAGACGTACTGCTCTTTGTGCAGTTCAGCTCTCTCTCTTTCCTTCTCCCTCTTCTCCTCTTATCAGACTCTTCTCTTCTCCCCTCTTTTGAGCCATTAATCTCCTCCTTGTCGTCGCCCTCCATCTTCACCACTTCTCTGAGCCTCCTCCTCTCCTCAATCAGCCGAGCCACTTCCTCTCTCTGCCTTCTCTCTTCATCCTCAAGCATCTGCTTCTCCAGCTTCGCCAGCCTCTTCTCCTCGGCCTTCCTCCTCGCCTTCTCCCACTTGCTCTCTTGCACAACACTCTCGCTAACCTTCAAGGCCCTGCCTCGCTTCGATTCAGAAGAACCCACCTCAAGAATCCTCCCAAAAACAGCACTGGTGAACGAATACAGCGAAGAAACGCGTCCTTGGCCAAAGGAATCGTCCCAGTGCTCATCCCAAGCCCCGTTATGCTGATTGGAGCAGCCGAGCTTCAAGAACCAGCCGTTCTTCCCCAAGAAATCGCTCAGAAACCCGGGATTTCTCGTTCCGGGGTGCCCATTCAGGTCCAAAATCGGCCTTTTCGAGAGATGCCCGCAGGAAGAACACATGAATTTCCCGCTGCAAGGGTTTTGATCTCGGTAAGGCGCGAGGCAGTTCCTGCACCGTCTCGTGGCGGTTTTCCTCAGCTTGTGCACCTCCGCGGCCATGCTAAGCTGCTGCTCCCGAGCTCGCGCGCAGCGCCTGGCCCGGTAAACCGACACCAGAGGAAGAAGAATCTCGTACCAGAAGATCGTTCCGAGGAGGACTCCCACGCAGGCGAGCCTCGGCGATGTCACCTCGAATCGCAGCCCTGGCGGCAGGATCTGCGACGCCGCCCATACCACTACCAGAGGAATCACCAGCCATGGTAGCATGCCAATCGCCCGCCGCGACCCCCTCTGCAACGCGCAGAGTATGCACATTATCAAGAACCCTAACCCCACCCCGACGAACCAAAATCTCCCTCAAATCGACAAAATTTCCCCCAAATCGACAATCCCGATCAAGAATCCGACGCAGATGCCGATATCGATGTTGATGATGATGATGATGATGATGATGTTGATGATGATGATGATGATGACGTTGATGATGATGATGGTTGCGGCTCGGCGGCGAGCACCGCCTGAGAAAGGAAGGAAGAAGAGGGAAAGAGGAATGATAGAAAAAAAAAGGGAGGAAGACGAGCCGCCTCAATAATACTCGGTTTTTCTTTTATCCATTTGCCCCCTTTTTATAAAAAAATTATTAATGTTTATTTAACCCGGAAAAAAATACGATTTTGGCTGAAATGGGTGATGGTCTCCGTCGGCCGTCGCCGCTGCGGATAAGGCTCGTCGTCGGATGACGGATTGGACGGGACGGACGACGGTTGGAATTATATTGATTTGGTCTTGTCCGTAAGGGGTGTTGTTCTGATACTGATGACGGATGACGGGTTGGATTCTGGAGTTGGCTTCGAGCCAGGTCTGTCTGTCCGTCCGTCCACACTTCGTCTCGACCATCGTCCTTTCATCTTTATATCATAGTCATCATTCCGCCATCAGTCATCTGCCGTCGTCACCATCAGTCATCATCTGTTTCGTCTCTTCCTCTTTCCGTTCCTGTCCTCTCGGATGACAGAAATGCCTCTGTGTAAAAGGGATGATAATGAGGCGCCATGGATATTACATAATGGTGCGTGTAAAGGCATCTTATCGTCATCACCATTCCGTCGTCCTTCTGCATTTTTATCATCGTCACCATTCCATCATCAGTCATTTGACCACTGCCGCCGTGCCAGTCTTTCTCGTCACTGTCTCGGTCGTCTCAGATGACTGATGACTAATGACTGAAATGTCTCGGGACAATAACATACAGTGGATTGGTACGAAAAGTAGGACAAAGGCAGGATAAGGAAGCACAATAAATTTTTCATAGTGGTCTGCGTAAAGACATTTTATCGTAGTCATGCTTTCATCATCAGTTGTTCAACTGTCATTGCCGCTGCCGCCGCCGTGTAGGGAATGCCACGTCTGGGACATGACGCCCCGAACGTAACGGAACGGATGACGAAACGTGACGGACAGTGATGTGACGAAACTTTCGTCACGTCACTGTCCGATCGCGCGTCCCAGCGTATGCAAAAAAACCGTCATGTTCCTGTCACCGTTGCTCCATAGGGCATCTTGTCATGTCCCTGTCACATGACGGCGTCACCGTCACCGGTGACGGGAATAAAACCCTACTTGAACAGAGGGGTATATCTTCAATAATTTATAGACAGCGTCAGTTTGCGCGCGCCAAAAAAAAAAGGGACTTCTGTGCAAAATGCCAGGAAATCAAAATGGCCATGTCACGTGGCGAAATCTAGGCCCTCGAAAAGATTAAAAATAATGATTTTTATGTGTATTTTCTGTCCGTTTTAACTTTTCAAAAATTCCGTCACTGCCATCATCCATGACAGCCATTCTGTCACGTCACACGCCCTGGGCACCCCGTCACCGTCACATCCCATCACAACCATTTCGTCATCCATCACCATCACCATCACCGTCACCGTCACATGTCTGTCATGGTGACGAGTGACGTGACGGATGACACATGCCGATCCCTACAGTGCCGTGGTACCACTCTATCTCCCTCACACTCCCTGCGTCGTCTCAGATGACTGATGGCTAATGAAGGAAATGTCTCGAGGCGACGACGGATGATGGATCGGTACGAAAGGGATGACGAAGGAAGCACCATGAATTATACATAGTGGTCCATATAAAGGTAAAGTTAAAATATATTTAGTGAATTACACGGAGTCTCCCCTGCCTGAGCCTCTCCATTTCTCGCACCATCTGCCAGTGCTGCGGCGTCAGCTGGCTCTCCCCAAAGCTGGCTGAGAGCAGCTGCCCCATCGTCACCCATCTGCCATTACCAGACATGCTTAGAGAGAGAAAGAAGTAGAATATGGAGCAGAAGTGATAGACTTAGATATATGGAGAGAGAGAGATAGGGACGGGATAAGATGGAGAGAGATGGTGATCAATATAGATAAAGAAATGAAGATAGAGAGTTAAGAGAGATGCAGATAGGAAGTCAGGAGTTGAAGATAAAGGTAGCATTAGAGAATATGATAGAAAGCTAACGTAGACGTAGCATAGAAATACATTTATATGTAGCGGTAGAGATAGATGTCGAGATAGAGGTAGAGATAGAGATAGATGTTGAGATAGAGATAAAGGTAGGGAGAGGTAAAGATAGAAGTAGAGAGAAAAAGCAATAGAGGAAAGGATAGACAAAGATATAGAGATAGCCACAAATACAGAGATAGAGATATAGATAGATGTCGAGATAGAGATGGTAGCGATAGAGATAGAAGTCGAGACAGAGATAAATAGAGAGATAGATGAAGACGTCGATATAGAGATAGAGGTAAAGATAGAAGTAGAGAGAGAAAACAATAGAGATAAAGATAGACAAAGCAATAGAGATAGATGTCCAGATAGATAGAGAAAGTGGTAGACATAGAGATAGAAACAGAGAAGTCGAGACAGAGATAAGATAGGGAGAGGTAGAGATAGAACTAGAGAGAGAAAGCCAAAGAGATAAAGATAGTCAAAGAGATAGAGATAGGGCTAGAGATGGTGAGAGAGGGAGAAAAGAGAGAACCTGCTAAGGTCTTCGCCTTGGAGGGTCTTGTCAAGCTGCCTGGCGCCCACAAAGTCATTCTCCAAGACCTGAAACTGCCCACTTGTTAATTCAAGGCTCACCCATGCTTCTCTCTCTAGCTTTCTCTCTCTAACTTTCTCTCTCTAGCTATGTCTCTCTACGCACCTTCCGCATCTCGGGCGAGACGGAGTGATGATGGAGGGTCCTACAGGACGCCAAGTACCATCTCCACGCGGGTAGCTCGTCGGAGAGCACGGTCCACGTGGCAGCGTTGACCGCTTCGGGATGAAACGGCACGATCGCGTCCGCTGGCAGGATGTTTGACCTCCGCTCCGATATCACCAGCACTTGCACGTCCGCGGGCATGTCCAGGTTGTAATACTCGCAGTCGTACCCCACCTGGAGAATAATCGTTCATCAAAGCTAAGTTAGGGGGCCCTTCCTGTGATATATTGATGAAACGGTAACCGTTATGGACGGGACGGGACGTCATCCGTCCAAAGGTCTGAAGCGGTTCCATTCTAAACGGTAACCGTCTTGATACTGATGAATTTGATACAGAATTGTCGCACCATCCATACCGGTTCAGTCCCGATACCACATGGGATCCGTCATCCACCTTTCTCCGGGCCCTTAAGGCCAGGACAGAAACGGATGACGGGAAGGTTTGGACTTCACGCAATCAAAGGGGTTGACGGTACAGGATGACGGGATTTTATAGAACGGGATGACTGGTTTTTTTGGAACGGGATGACGTATTTCACGGAACGGGATGATGGGTTTTGAAGGAACATGATGACGGGTTTCGACACGAGGGGACGAGTTTGGACGGAGCGGATGACGGCTCGTCATCCGTCGGTGGACTAAAACTTGAAGACGATGAAATTACCATTTGCCATTGGAGGAGTTCTTTGAGTAGCTTCGCGTTCTCAACGCCGGTTGAGTTGAGAGCTCCGGTGGCGAGGTGGGTCTCGTCTACCGTAAGGTGGGTTCCATGAGCCAGCTGCAGGACCCCTGGTATCATCCTGCAACATATCATCATCATCATCATCATCATCATCATCATCATGTTTAGATGTGCAAATGTAGATAAGAATAATAAGAGAGATAGAGATGATTATATAAAGAGAGAGGGAGGGGGATAATCCAAGATAGAGATAGATGTGATGGGAATTGAGATGATGGAGAACGAGATAGCGATGAAAGCGAAGAACATCTAAAGAAATCTTAATATAGAGGTGATGGAAAAGGAGACATTAACAGAGATTAAGTAGGAGATAGAGATTGAAAACAGATAAAAAAGGAAATGGGTATGGAACGACATTGACATAGACGATGGAGACAGAAAGAAATGGGTATGTCACCTTCCGGTAACATTATCCTTCCGTGGTCGGAGCTGTGCCGTGTTGAGGTAGGCAACGGAGAGAGGGATTACGTCGGAGAAGGGCGTTAAGTCCTTGATCCAACGGCT
This sequence comes from Wolffia australiana, assembly GCF_029677425.1. Taxonomy (NCBI): domain Eukaryota; kingdom Viridiplantae; phylum Streptophyta; class Magnoliopsida; order Alismatales; family Araceae; genus Wolffia; species Wolffia australiana. Next base: position 2,971,759 of record NC_135853.1, read on the forward strand.
GAGATTATCTCCGAAGATTGAGGCGCTCTCTCGCGTGAAGCCAGTCAGGTTCAAGGAGAACTTCCCCACTACCATGACGTCCACTCTTCCACGCACCTGTGTTAGACAAGAGATGAATTGAAACATTTCGTCGAAAAAAGATTTCCCATATAAACACGATTCATCATAAAGATCATGTGGTATGAAAAAATCTGTACCCTCGATAGACCATACCAATGTCGCATGCTATGTATATCACATGCCACAAAAAACATACCCTCCATGCATCATGTATATCGTATGGCTCGGAACTACCATACCGCAAATAGAACGTTTCAATATGGTATATCACACATACCATTTGGCATGAGAAAAACCATAGCGTCGATAGACCGTGACAATATGGTAAATCGTGAATAAAGCAAACCGACCGTATCAATATGGTACATCACATATCATATGACATAAGAAAAAACATACCATATCAATAATGGTACATCATAAATAAATCATATTCGATTGACAATACCAATACGGTACATCGTAAATAAATAATAAAAACATACCTTCATATGGCATGAAAAGAAAACACTCTCGATAGATCATCTCGACATGGTAAATAATAAATATAATATGGCATTAAAAAAACAAAGCATCATTAGTTCATGCAAATATGATTCATCGTGTATAAAATAGCATGAAAAAAAGAGCATACCCTCGATAGAAGATGCAACAAGGTGTACTGGGCCGCGAGCCCGTCGTTTCCTAGAACCGACGTGAGGTGCCTGAGTAAAGATTCGCGCACAACTCTGACCGCGGAAGATAAATCCTAAAGAGAACAGTCAAATCATTTGTTATATAAAAAATGTATCATTTGATCCTCAACAGACTATTATTTATTCTGAAGAACCTCATTATACGTATTATTGTTCGAGTCAGGCAATGCGTACTTCAATCGGGCACGAACGAGACACAAGATCTGGAATAGTCATTTTCTGGAAGGTTATACAATGAAGACGAGGAACCTGAAGAAAGATTTAGGTTTGATATTAAATAATACTCTTAGAATTTCGAGAAGAAAATGAAGATATCATTTTTTAAAAAGGCGAATCCCGTGATGTAAGTTTTATATACCTTGCTTGGAGGGAAATGAAGTGAGACATCTTCCGTGAGGCTGTGCAGAAATTCGTCGCCATCGTTATTCTCGTGAAGTGCAGTATCCGGATCGAAAGTGTAAATCCCAATGAACTCGATCACGTCATTTAATTTGATATCTGATTCGGGCAAATCGTACACCTATTAAAAACAATTTTTTGTTCAATTATCATGAAATTTTGGTCGGAGTTTGTAAATAAGCGCAGATGCTTCAACCTTCACAAGGCACGACAGTGAAGCGGGCGCCTCGAAGTAACTGCCGCCAGAGGAGGAGACATCTCCGTCAATCTTCGAAGAGCTTCCGTCTTTCTGCGAACAAAGTTTTAAATAATTCTTCTGTTGAATTTCACATTCAGTGAATCGATAGAGTTTGGATGATTGTTCAAACTAACTATCATAACTGAAATTTGACTAAAAACTATGGTGAAAGAGTGACCAAAAAAAATTAATTCGCAGAATCAACATAAGGGACTTAAATATGGTCATACAAATCCAAAATGGTTGAAAACGAGTGCCAAGAAATTGAAGAAAATCAAGCGTCAACCTACCTGCTTCTTACACATAGAAGTCGCTTCCCTCTCAAGATCCATGGCCGCGTCGTTTTCATCCCTACTTCGCTTTTCTCCGTGATTCAAGAGATGGGAATTCGTCAGGATTGTATGAAACTGAGGAGAAGAGGAAACCTCAGAGACCCATGAGTTCTGGCCAGGAACCTGTAAAGAATTAGCATTTGAGTATTTTGATTCAGTTGTTCCAAATTAAAGGAATCTAAATTGATGCAATTTTCTTGAAAATCTCACAGGGACACAGTGGTAGAGGCGTCGTTCCCAGAGCCGAGTTTCCGAAGCAGGGGGAATAGGAAATTGTGGTACGTCAGTAAACTTGTTAGTATTCCAGTTCGAACCATCCTGCACATAGATGAGGAGAATTTAACATCTGAAATGGAGTATAAAAGAAGACATGAACATGCGCGAACGCATGAGAAAATACCTTAAAAACCCCAATGTAGAATTCTTTGCCAAGCATATCCTGAACCATCCCTCTATATCGCACGAGAGAGTTGGGGCGAATCAGGTGGATATTCGATTGATCCAAGACGGGGACCTGTGATGATTTCTCGTTAAACTAAAAAATCCACGAAATATCAATCACCGAATAACGACTGAAAATAAATAACCAAAATTTAAAAATTATTCAAGAAAAAACCGATATTTGAGGTCAGATCCACGCTAAAGAACAAAGGATACATAAAAAAAGGCAGATAAGGAAACTTCAAAACAAGAAAACTTGAGTAAAAGCAGCATGATTTAACCTGATCGAGTCCCCCTTCTTCGAACAGAAATTTGCGAAAGACATCGACGGCACCCCAATCCTTGCAATCAAACGCCGCTGGATCGTTCTGAGGAGATCCTTCAACAGCCTTCTCGAATGTAACTCGTACTGCCCCGAGAGGATTCGCCAGGCAGTCGAACGCCAGACCCACCATTCTCTCTCTCTCTCTCTATGTCTCTCTCTCTATGTCTCTCTCTCTCTCTCTATATATATATATATCTCTATCGATCTCTCTCCGGCTAGAAGAAAGGGGGAAGAACACGAGAATTTAAGCGGGAAAACTCGCCTTTCCCGCCAAATTTAAAATGCTGACGTCAGCAACTAAGCGTATCAGTCCCAAGGACAAATAAAAATTCAGTTTATAAATATAATATAAATATAAATAAATTAAAATACGAATGCGAACAAAAATTTGGTACATATCCGATATAAATAAAAATATAAATACGAATGTAAATACGGATAAAAATATGAATAAAATTGTAAGAACACATGCAAATATAAATTTACAGAACAATTCCAGCAATAAATAGAAGTATAAATACAAATGTAATTACATACAAGTACAGGTGTAAGTACGAATCAACAAATCAATACAAATACAAATGTTAGTAGACATACAACTTGAAATGTATGTACATTTACAATTATAAACGTAAGTACAAATTTAAATATGAATGAATTTAAAGACAAATAGAAATTTATGGACCCCCACAGAAACAGATACAAGTACAGGTCCGTATAATGCAAATATAGATATAAATATAATAGTAAAAATATAAATACAAATATGTACAAAAGATTGATTAATCTTTAGGTTAAAATTTTGAGTATAAACCGAATAACATCAGGCCAAAAACTGGCCTACTCAACTCGGTTGTTAAATTATCTTAATTAATCTCTTGAACCCGTATGTAATTTTGAATTTTCAACTTTGAATTTCATTTTGTAGAGACTGTTACTATCCCTAACACCTCTCAAGGGCAATCAGATATTTCTCATCCCTGTAAATAGGTAGCCCTCGTTTAAGGAGGGCAGCCAGAAGGTGTTTTGACATTGGAAATTAGAGTTGGAGAACAATGGATGACATTTTTTGAGGGACGGAACAGGACTGAATGGATTTCCGTTCCGTTATCTGTCCAATGCAATTTTGTTTCGTCTGATTGGCCATTCATCCTGGTTTTGTCATCGTCAAGAGTCCGTCATCAGTCCCGTTCCTTCTTTCTTCCGTTACAAAAAACGGAATGGATAATGAACGTATGGATGACGAAAACGGTGGCCTTCAATAAAAATATAAGTAGACATGAGACATTTAGGCATAAATCCTAAATCTGAAATCCTTTGTCCCCGTTATTGGATGGGTCCCAAGGTTGGTACATTCGTTTCAAGTAGTTCAGAACGTCCATCGACATAAACTTCAGTTTGTTTATTGCCAAATCTGTTGTGAACATGAGCATTTAATTATGCCTGAAGTGTATGAACGCAATTAATATTAAAAAAATCAAGATTAGTATTCCAAAAAGTCCACAGAATAAACAAAATAAAAAGACGTCTTTAAATCATCTACCGAGTATACAAAGTGTATGAACACAATTAATATTTAAAAACCTGATTAATATTCAGAACATTCTATATAATAAACAAAATAAAAAGAGACAACTTTAAATCGTATACAAAGTGTACGAACACAAGAGAACAATATGAAACCAACAGGGGATTTTTCTTTAAAATACACTTTTCCTTTAGCAGAATTTTCACAAGATTTTACAGTTTTTTATCAATATATTTAATAATTTCGTTATCATTAGTATGTCATCTCTGTCATCATTTATCCAGGATGGATGACAAATGACGGGTGACTAAAAGCTCTCCGTTCGGTCATCCGTACGTCGCTCCAGACATGACAGATGACATTATTTGAAAGGACGGAGGACAAAACGTCCTCCAGCTCTATTGGAAATGCTCATGCTCGTCCCCCCTCCCTTCTACCTCCTAACATCGCCTCTATCACCGACAATCCCAATCCCCGTGGTCGTCAACCCCTTCACCGCGTCTTCAAGCGGCTTGTCCTCAATTGATCCCCATCCCTCCCCCTAACCATTCCAATTTTCCTCTTCCTCCGAGAACTCTCATCATCAAACTGAAACCGATACTGAGACGGCAAACCAAATCTGTCGAAGACGAACAACCGAAACCCGTCTTAGACCGAACCGAAGTTCAGGCAAAAACCGATACCGAGACCGAAACCATCAGTTCAAGAATTACACTTTCAGGGGGTATAGAATCGGCCACCGCACTGGCAGAGCCACGTCTCAGGATAATAATCACTGGGCAGGGACCTGCCAGGAGGGATTGCCACGTGGACGGGCTGGCAGGGCGTGCAGCGCGCGCACTTGGCCGAGCACGGCGGCGGCCACGAGCCCAGCCCGAGCCACGGCCCGCGCCGCCGCGCCACCAGCGGCGCCGCCAGCGACAGCGGCTTTCTCTCTCCTGCGAAGGAATTATCTTCAAAGGGATTGATCAGATCAGCTCCGAGAAGAAAACAAGTTTCCCGGAGTTTCTCTCTCTAGAAGAGACTCTTACCTGCTTCGGCCATGGCGGGCAGCGCGAGGAGCGAGAAGAAGAATAAGACGAAGGAAAGAGAAGGCCGCGGTGGTGGTGTTGCCCGTCTCCGCTTCATTGTTGGAGGAATCTAGAGAGAGAAAGGGAGCTTGCCGGGGGGTTCAGATTTGTGTGGACTTCTCGGGGAATCTCTCTCTCTCTCTCTCTCTCTCTCGCTCTAGCTATTTACCTGCGAAATCCTTTGTGGGTCGCTTCATAAATAGATAGAGATGGATATCCCGAGGACTGTTGTTCCTCTCTCTATCCTCATTTTCCTCCCTTGGCTTGTCTCTGTCTCTGTACAGTGTGTCCACAGTCCCTCCCCTCTCTCTCTCTTCTTGTTCTCTAGCTCTACATCTTTCTCTCTCTCTCACGTTCTCTAACTCTACATGTCTCTTTCTCTTCTCGTTCTCTAGCTCTAGATCTCTCTCTCTCTCACGTTCTCTAACTCTACATGTCTCTTTCTCTTCTCGTTCTCTAGCTCTAGATCTCTCTCTCTCTCACGTTCTCTAACTCTGCATGTCTCTTTCTCTCGTTCTCTAGATCTATATCTCTCTCTCTCTCTCTCGCGTTCTCTATCTCTACATCTCTCTCTCTCTCTCGCGTTCTCTAGCTCTACATCTCTCTCTCTCTCTCACGTTCTCTAACTCTGCATGTCTCTTTCTCTCGTTCTCTAGATCTATATCTCTCTCTCTCTCGCGTTCTCTATCTCTACATCTCTCTCTCTCTCGCGTTCTCTAGCTCTACATCTCTCTCTCTCTCTCGCGTTCTCTAGCTCTACATCTCTCTCTCTCTCTCTCGCGTTCTCTAGCTCTACATCTCTCTCTCTCTCTCTCGCGTTCTCTATCTCTACATCTCTCTCTCTCCATCTCGCGTTCTTTAAATCTACATCTCTCTCTCTCTCGCGTTCTCTAACTCTACATCTTTCTCTCTCTCTCTCTCTCTCGCGTTCTCTAACTCTACATCTCTCTCTCTCTCTCTCTCTCGTTCTCTATCTCTACATCTCTCTCTCTCCATCTCGCGTTCTCTAAATCTACATCTCTCTCTCTCTCTCTCTCTCGCGTTCTCTAACTCTACATCTTTCTCTCTCTCTCTCGCGTTCTCTAACTCTACATCTTTCTCTCTCTCTCTCTCGCGTTCTCTAACTCTACATCTCTCTCTCTCTCTCTCTCGTTCTCTATCTCTACGTCTCTCTCTCTCTCTTTCGCGTTCTCTAACTCTACGTCTCTCTCTCTCTCGCGTTCTCCAACTCTACATCTCTCTCTCTTGCGTCGTTCTCAAACTCGACGTCTCTCTCTCTCTCGCGTTCTCTAACTCTACATCACTCTATCTTGCGTCGTTCTCAAACTCTACGTCTCTCTCTCTCTCTCTCGCGTTCTCTAACTCTACATCACTCTATCTTGCGTCGTTCTCAAACTCTACGTCTCTCTCTCTCTCTCGCGTTCTCTAACTCTACATCACTCTATCTTGCGTTCTCTAACTCTACATCTCTCTCTCTCTTGCGTTCTCTAACTCTACATCTCTCTCTCTTGCGTTCTCTAACTCTACATCTCCCTCTTTCGTTCTCTAACTCTACATCTCTCTCTCTCTCGCGTTCTCTAACTCTACATGTCTCTCTCTCCTCGTTCTCTAGCTCTACATCTCTCTTTGTCGCGTTCTCTAGCTCTACATCTCTCTCTCTCTCTCTCACGTTCTCTAACTCTACATGTTTCTCTCTCCCCTCGTTCTCTAGCTTTACATCTCTCTTTCCCTCACGTTCTCTAACTCTACATGTCTCTCTCTCCTCGTTCTCTAACTCTACATGTCTCTCTCTCTCCTCGTTCTCTAGCTTTACTTCTCTCTCTCTCTCACGTTTCTTTAACTCTGAATGTCTCTCTCCTCGTTCTCTAGCTTTACATCTCTCTTTCTCTCACGTTCTCTAACTCTGCATGTCTCTCTCTCCTCGTTCTCTAGCGCTACATGTATCTATTTCTCTCTCCTCGTTCCCTCGCGACATACCTATCTCAATCTCTTATAGTTCTCAAGCGCTGTATGTATATATCTCTCTTTCGCTCTCTAGCTGTATACGTATCTTACACTCTCTTTTCTCCTCGTTCTCTTGCTCTAGACGCAGCTCACTCTCTTTCTTCTGTCCTTGTTCTTTAGCTGTACATGTATCTCTCTCACTTTCTCCGCGTTCTTTAGCCTTACTTGTATCTATCTATCTCAATCTACATCTCACCCTCGTCACTATCTCAGACTTTATACTTATCTCTCTTTCGATTTGCATCCGATCTATATCTGCATTTCTGTTCATCCACAATATTTTCTAATATATCTCTCTCTATTTCTCCATCTCTTCCTTATTCTCTATCTCTATATCTACTTCTTTAACTCTATTTCTACACCTATTTTTATCTGAATATGTACAGCACAAGCCCGGTGGAAGGAAGAAGACGACAGTAATAGTAAGAGGATTGATATTGACGATAATAATGAATAGTAGGAGTAAGAACAGCAAGTGAAAATTAAATACTGGTATAATGGGGAACCAAACAAAACTAGGTATAAGTATGTATTTTTTAGTTAGAGCAGAAGAGGACTGGTCGGCGACCGGACTCTTGCAGAACACAGGAGCCTCCTCTGGGCACACCTAGGGCCTAGCTCACTATTCTTTGTACATCCCTGACAAATATTATCCGTCTATCAAGTTTACTGTTAAATATTTCTAAAATTCTCTTTGTTCATGTTCCCCAACTAAAGGGGACGCACACTCTCTCTCTATTATCGTATCTCTATCTCTCTATCCATATCTATCTATCTATCTCTCTATCTATCTATCTATCTATCTATCTATCTATATCTCTATCTATCTATCTATCTATCCATATCTATCTATCTCTCTATCCATAACTATCTATCTATCTATCTATCTATCTATCTATCTATCTATCTCTCTCTCTCTCTCTGTCTGTCTATATATTTTTTGATATATATATATATATATCTATATCTATTTAAATGTCTCTATGTGTCTATCAATATCCATATCTATCTATCATTCTCTCTGTAAATTATGATATTTCTAGCTATCTCTCTCTATCATTATATATCTATCTATAGCTATCAATACTTATCTGTCTATCAGTATCAGTCTAATTTATCTATTCATATCTCTCTCCCTCTGTATCTATATATCTCCCTTCCAATATCTATCTATCTATCTCTCTCGCTTTCAACATCTATCTCTCTCTCTCTATAACTATCAAAATATCTCTCTCAGACTCTCTAAATTACGCAAGAACATCTGTTGTTACTGACCAGGATTTAACACCAAGTAACTCCACTCTCATGAAGACTCCCCTACCGATGACGTCAACCAATTAGTTGACTTGCCCTTGTCTGTTTGACCACCGTCAACCCTCTTGGGCCAGTAGGGTTCCAAGGCCGGCCCACTAATTAGTATCAAAATTCTCAAATTATTAAAGCACCGACTCGAGGGCATTTCGGTCATGCTCCAAACCCTAAGTCAACGCCGGTGCAACCCAGCTGCCTCAGCAAGCAGGAGTCAAAGTCAACGGCAGTGAGTCAACCACGCGCTTTTAGAGGTTTTCTCTACTACTTAACCGCGTGCATGTCTCTTGCACGACAAGAAATAAATTTCAAGGATCCAAACGAGGTAAACAAAGAACTTAAAAGTTCTTCATTTGTTCTTTACGATCGTCTTCTCCGCCATGAAAGGACTCCGAAGAGAGCTCGCCCTCGTCGTCCTCGTCTTGCTTCTTCTGCAGTCGTCTTCCTCGGCGATGAACGGCGGAGATTTCTTGCTCTTCAGAAAGCCAAGAGGATCCAACGGCGAGGATTCGCCGGTTAAGATCAAGGAGATCTTTCCGCCGAGAAGGCTTCTCCCCCGAGTGCGCCCACCTCCCTCCGGACCCAGCAGGGGAGGCAACGACGTCAAGAACTGACATTATATTCATTGATTCTTCCTGTTCTTCGTCTTATTTCAGACATTCTTATGAACATACGTACAAAAATGACGGGTGCTGTAAAAACCCACCTAGGAAAACTCTCTTTCCTCAGATTTTTTGAGTTTGGGTTTAGTGGGTTTGTTTCTGTCTATGGCGACAGAGAAACATTTTGTATTTACTGGAGTTTGTCTCATATTAACCTTTTGTTTTCATTGCCTTTTGTCTGCACTGGATGTTAGAGCATTAAAATTTTGACCAGTGAATCTTCTGTCCTGTGCCATTTGTTATGTGATTGGAGAGTTCTAATGGAGGAAGGGAGATAAATTGGTCGTTGATGACCTAGAAAGAATATCTCAAAGCAAATTTTAGAGGAGAGGATGGTACCTTGATCATTTTAAAGAATAATATTGTAATAACTGTGATGTTCTTGAACTGAAGGCTGAGTGTTTGATGGAATTTGCTAACTTTGCTGAAGTCTGAATTTTGGACAAATCCACTTGATTTGGAATTTTCATGCAAATAAAAAAAGACGTGCAAGGTTTTGAGTGTGTCCTAATTTATGTATTCTCAAGCTATAAATCTGGAAAAGGATATCAAGTGAAGATGGAATATTGATGTATGCATTGGTTTCCGTTGACAAAAAGTATTCTCAAGCTCAAAAAGTATGTGTTTATATGTCGTTATTAGGAGTCTTTGAACTTAATCAATAAAATTTGTTTTTCCCTTAGTGCTTAAGGGGTCGAACCCTAAGGAGGCAATGGTAAAATTCACTTTTTATGGATGTAGGGTTTAGAATTCTTATTTGAACTGATATGACATCATTTTACTTGAGTGAAAATAATGCTCGCAAATTGTATTTAACCTTGTACCCTTTTTCAATTCTAATTATCTCAATTAGCAGAGATTTAGCTTCTAAAATTTTTATCAATGAGAATCAGATTTATGATTAGTTAGCAATTCTTGATAAGAATTACTAAATTATCCCCTGAATAGATTAACTATGTATCTATTTGATCTTAGATTTTTAGAATGTTAGCAGTACTCTTCACTGAGTTGTTTTAATCACTAAACCCAAACCAAAGTCTACCACTAACATTCCTCATTTATTTTACCCCAAAAACTTAATTCAGTTTGAATTATGGTTTTGGGTTATTTAGTGAATTAGAAATGGTTTAAAAAAAACAATAAATCCTAATTGATTTATTACAATTTTTTCTAAAATCTAATCAAAGCTTTTCACGCATTGGAAGCCATAAGATGACGTTTAAGGTGTTTTGCAGTTTTATCCAATTTATTTCAAAATTGAAAAGATACTCTGAACTAGCAAATCGTGGCTACGATTTGCTAATCAAGGCAACTGAGAGCTAACAATAGTGGTGGAAGATTTAATTTGATCCAAATAGGTTTGACCTCAACTTCAGAATGCTAATCAATCCTAAAACACGATAAATTCGAGAATTAATGGATCGAACTCAGAGTTTTTTTGAAATTAAGAACTGCCGTATATTGGCAAATCGTGATCATGATCTGCTAATTAAGGGAATTGGGAACTAATTTAAGTTGATTAAAGATCCATTTCGATGAAAAATGTCTTAACCTGGACTAATGAATGTTAAACGATTGGAAAACCAAAGAAATTCGAGAGTGAACACAATTAAAATCTGAAATTCAGCAGAAAATTTGCACGAAAACTAAACTATGAAATTGCTGAAATTGAACGCAAAATCAAGTGTCAAATAAATTTGGATTGAGCCTAGAGATACCCGGAATGATTTAAGAGTTGACTTGAGAAGATTCCGCCCACGGAAAACCAAATTTTCCACAAATTGAGGCTTATTTTTGGGGACAAATGCTGCGCCGGATCGTCAAAATATTTATCCAAATCGAACTCCAAATGCACTCAGGGCTGTTCTTGAGTCGTCTCGGAAGCCAGGCTATCTTTCATTGAGCTTAAAAATCAAATACGCGTTTTGTTTATTTTGTACTTAAGCTGAACAATGCACCGCGGTTGGGCCACGTGGCGCTGCGTGCGCTTTAAATTTCATTCACACTGTGCCGCGTATGAGCGATATGCTCTGAAGAAGCTTGTGTGAACAATGTGGATCTGAATTCCCATTGGTCCACGCGAGCTTCGCATGACTTACTTGCTGCATCACATGCAGCAAGTTAAGTCACTGCTCATTGATCCATGCTTCCCTCTGTGTGGTGCGCGACACACACGATGCTGTGTATGTGCGTGTCACGCACCACAGACGTCTAGCGTCGCTCTAATTGGCCAGCACTCTCTATGTACGCGCTGCGCAATTAAACACCGCGTTAGCGCTTATACTGCTATCAATAAGGCCAATAATGCCAGTTTTAATAAAAAAATGATTTTTTATTCAAAAGTAACTGAAATAAATCGTAAAAACTGTTTATTAATGCAAAGAAAAATGCTTTACTAACTCCTAAACTAATTTATTGTTAATTTTTTTTTTATAGAAATGGGTCAATTAAAAAAATTAATTTATTATACAATAAATTAATTAACCTAATTATTTATCAAAAGTATTGTTTCTCTTGAAAATTAAGAAAAGTCTTGTTTTAACATAAAATCATGATAACATGCACTAGAATTTGATGTTTTTAAACATTAAAATCTTACAAATATGATAAAATTAGCATCTTATTAGCTCTCATTTGCATGTTATCACCTAGGAAACCTACCCTAGGGAGGGTTGGTGAATTACAACTGTCTAAAAAATGTTTCAGTGCTTTTTGTTTCACTTGACTTATGTTTTTCCAACCACTACTGCAATTTTACTTGATATTTAGTTTTTCACATCAAGTTAAACCGTATATTTTCAGTCCCACATTAGCCATCTCACCAAGATTAACAGATATCACTTACTGATAAAGTGAGTTGGTTGACACAGTTCTTTTTTATGCAGATATATGAATTTGTGAAATCCTGACTCTCCTTCTCTTATGTCCTTGATATCCAATATAAATGAAATTTATAATACAAAAAATGAATGTAAGAATAATTAATAAATTAAACATTATAATTTAGATTGTCTAAAATAAAATGAACCACAAATTTACCATATATTTAATTTTATCTTGCATAAAAAGAAACATGAACTGATGATATATAGTTGTGTTTATCAATCTTAATTTAACATGTATTTTATTTGATTGAATCTACCTAATCATTTTACCTGTCCCTTAGTTATGATTGTTTTTTAATTAAGTTATTTCAAGACGAAACTGACTCTAGTTTAGGAATAATTTGAGATTTACTATACATTACAAAGTTGGCCTTATGACATTGAAATTCATCTCAATTTAACATTTGTTGGATTTGATTGAATCTACCTTATCATTGTGCCTATCCCTTATTTATGATTATTCGTTGCCTAAGTTATCTTAAGATGAAATTGATTTTATTAGGAATAATTAGAGATTAACGATAAATTACAAAGTTGGCCTTATGACACCAAATTCAATATCCATACCTTACATTTTTATTTTTTACCCTCATTGTACATGATTTTCATGTATATGACAGTATCATTACAATAATTGAATGTATTTTATGTGTGTATTTTCATTCAAATGATCGTAAAATGCATGTTATGAAAGATTAAAATGATTTATTGACACTAAATGAATTTCTAATTTTCTTGATTTTATGGTATCTTACAATATTTATATCAAATGAACTTCATAAATAAAATAATTTTACATGTCAGAAAATATTAATTTAAAATTATTTAAATATTTTGTGAGGGTTAATCTATTTTTATAGTGATGTTCTGATTTTTTGGGTATTAATGGAACTTTCTGAAATTAAATTCATCAATAAAATAATCTTACAAGTCAGAAACTATAATACTTAATTTATTTAAATATTTGAAATATTTTTTGAATTTTCATTTATAGAATGTCATGCCACACTGGCAATGTGCCACAAAAATAGGAGGAGAGAAACTTAAATGGCTCATATTGAAAAAAATTCAAATGATGATATCTTACAATCCATTGAGGGTAGTTCAAATTCTATGTAAAAATTCGAGGGTAGTTCAAGATTTCGTTCCTCTATCCATCTACCACTTTGTATATATAGATAGAAACCCCCACGCTTGTTTTAAAAGAACCATTGTGTTTTGTTCCTAATTATTATTAGCGTATTAATTTGTTCATTTGGGTCCATTCTTGTACTTCAAAAGCGATGGCCTGAAGGAGTTATATTCAGATAAAGACACATGAATCCAAAACACCATGAAAATGAAGGAGTTATCTGACCTATTGGGCACATGAAAATGAGGTTAATGTGATCTTTATCTTTTTTCGACTCACTTCTTCGTCCCTTTTCCTAGGTTATCATCACTGGTAGCCTTGATTTCAACTATCATGCATACGACCTCCAACTGCATTGCTTGTCGGCATGTATATGTCATCATCTCCATCGAAATCAGTGATGTTATCTCTTCACAGTTCACTCATGTACACATCCATCGAAGGAATTTATTTTGAATTAAAATTTATTTTTATGCTATATATTATATTAAAACTCTTAATATTATTTTATAAAATTTTAATAAATTATTTTAATTAATAAAACTATTTTCTAATATTTTAAAATTAAATTATAATTAGTTTTTATTTTTTTTAATTTAGGTTCAATTCATAAAATAAATATTAAAAACCAAAAAAATAATTTAAAGCTAAAATTCACTTATTCATTAGTTTCTCTATGTGGATTTGATTCTCACTCATCCTATGCCTAAGTCTTAATGGACTCCTTTAACCTTTATTAATGGTCCACCAAAAGGTATAATTCACAATAGTGATTGAGGGGTTAATCGTGATCAACAATCAATAAAAAAATTGACAAACCCAGTCCCAATTGCCACTAAAAAGAAAATTATGATCGCAATCTAGAGAGTGATGATGAAGTTTATTAGTGTTGGAAACCTGACGTGATCCAATACATGAAAACATAATCTGATTCAGAATCCCCCATAGTTGTAGAAAGGAATGCACAAGGAGAAGTTTGAGGGGCAGGGCTGCTACCATTAGGGGGTAGAAAAGCATCAAGAAGGGGGGAAGTTAGACTGAGAAATGGTGGGGTGTTGGATTCTATGGATTTTATTTGATTGCTTGAAAGGAGGAGGGATTAGAAGGGAAATAAGGATGAAGTGGGGAGGGCAAGTCTGGCAAGCACCTAAAATGGGTGCCCCCTTTCTACTTATACTTATTTAAGGTACTTTTCATAAAAAGACCTTATAACATTAAAGATATCCACCACCATCCATTAGAATTGTGTGTTTGGCCCTCGAGGCCAATGTATAATTCTAGTTAATAACTTTAATGACCTTTTGGATATGGTTATCTATCAAAACCTAATCTATCAGTTGTTGGGTTTGGTGCCTTGGTTTCCATGGATGCGAAAGCGTGTCGATCGATTCCATAATTGATCTTTAAAATAAAACATTGAATATACCTTTTGGGTAACTCGTTCCACCTTTGACTTTGCCGCTCCAAGATCGTTCTGTAGCCATTCACGCGTCCGGCCTCTAGAAGTATCCACAGGATCACTCGGTGCTTGAAAATCTTCAACTCTTCTTGAAATTTTGAAGCTCTCCTCACCATGAAGACAATGGATGAGTGGAGAAAGAGAGACCCCTTTTCCTCTCTATATTTCACTTAAGGCTTTTCAAAAACCCTACAAAGTAAAATATATCCACCAATGCACTTATGACCTTGTCCGTGTGACCCTCTAGGCCCATTTATCGTTCTAGTTAATAAATTGAGTGGCCCAATAACATTTATTGGCCAACCTTATTAATTAACTATATCAACATTTAGATTAATTAAATAAAGATCGATTTAACCCAATCGATAGGTTAAGTTTCCAGCCTGTGGGATGCCAAGGTACACCTCGTGCTCTAGAAGATACCGAGTAGTCTCGAACTCTCTCATGGAACCTTTACCGTCATCAATTACAGTATATGGATAATCCATCATATGTGTGAGACTCTTGAATGACTTAGGGTATTCTTTATCATCAAACCTTAATTTGTCATTCGATTAGTACTGATGTGTAATGGGGATCATTGGAGAACACCTTCTCCAATATCCTCACTACCCTGGCAAGGGATTTTTCTGTATCATCTTCCTTGAGTCAATATCCTCATATACCAAGGGCGGATGATCCCATCTTGACCACTCAATCATCTCTGTAAGCTTCTTACTACATCCAATCTATAACTTATTTGAATCCCATGATTAGAGGCTCTGTAAGGGATTTTTCTGGATCACTTATACAATCATGACTTGAATTAAGTTGATTGACATTTAGGTATAGTGCCATTCTAGGACTTGTACAGATCACTTCAGTTAACTCTTTCTACAAAGAGCACCCACAATATGTCCTCAGTGTCGCCACACTAATAGCCATAGGATCAGCTATACTTATCACATAAGTATGATCAGCTAGTGCTATTCTATCCAAATAATTCGATGTGCATCTCAACAATCCATCGAACAAGAATATTCAAAATACATGTTTAAAGACTAGTGATCATTATATTATGATCTCATCATAATTCACTAAGTCATTGCACATATTTATGATCTTCACTATAAACATCACACGGAATAATAATGAACACAAATATTTTATTCAATGAACTTAAATAACTTGTTGTGTGATTGGCTTGACGGCCACATAATATCCATCATCAGTGAGCTAGTATTGATGTGTAACGTTGTTCATTAGAGAAAACCTTCTCAAATATCCCTACTACCATGACTAGATATTTAATGGACATTCTTACGAGAGTCAATTTATTACTTATATCTAGGGCAGATGATCCCATCTTGAACTCTTAATCACCTTCATGCACTTCTTGCTATATCAGAACTAAGACATGTTTGAATCCTATGATTAGAGACTCATATATTTTAGTCAAATTTAGTTGTCCATGTATAAGATGTACATGCACAAGACGTCCAATGTTAACGTATCTCTTATGTAACTATGCCATGAATCAACCTGACTAGCTTTGAAGGATACAGATCAATTTAGTGAAGTATTTCTCTAAAGATCAACTACCATCTGTTAGTAGTGTCTCCACACTAATGGCCATAATATCAACCATACTTATCGTATTAGTAGGATCAGATAGTGTTACTCTATCCAGATTGTTCGATGTCCATCTTGAGTATCCATTGAAGAAGCATATTTATAATGCAAGCTTAAAAACTAGTGATATATAGATAACTCTATCATCTTTCAATAAGTCATTGCACATATTCTTGGACTTCATTATAAATATCACGCGAGTAGTAATGAACACATATTTATTTGAACGAAATTAAACATAAAACGGCTATGTGATTATTTTTTACGACCATATAGTTTCCGTCATGGGGGTGGACATGGGCTTAGTGCATAAAAGGCAAGATTCCAAATCAGGGAATGTGTAATAAAATATTTCGACTATTACCCTAAAAATAGGATAACTAAATAAGTGAAACATAATGATGAATAAAACATAAAAAAGAGTTTTGGTTGGGCACAAGTGCTATTTGGAGGACGAATCACTCCACCCAGTGGATTTTATTTTTTTAGTTAGGATAGATTGCTTTCTTTGTTTGACTCTATGTTCTCTATTGTATATGGAGTACCATAAACATTCCAATACCACAAAGGATCAAGCATCACCAGTACAAGTGATGAGTTGGAGTTATGGTGTTTTGTATATCTCCACAATATAGCTTTGTGCATATGAATACACTTATGAACTAAACGTTGTGTTGTAGGGATGTGATTGACAGGAAATTGAGACACTCACAAAGCGATTTACCTAATGCAGAATCGTAACAGACCTTTAAAATGATGATATACTCACCTAGGAATGGATTGGATTTGTGATTTCTCACTTCATCAAGTGAGACATGTTGAGATTCCCAAGCATACCTCCCCTAGGCATATTACAGCAATCTTGAGATGTCGACTTTCCTCCTCCATCTTGATGATCTCTGTAAACGATCTACCATCACCGTTACACTATTCCAATCACCTTAGGAGAGGAGGGAAGCTGAGGATGGAATGGAGGAGGATGGGAACCTAAAGAATTATGCCATGGATAAATTTTTTGAGGGCCTTCCCATATTTATACTTGCTAATTTTTTATAAAACTCCCTAAATTTTGAGTATATCTTTTAAACTCCAAAAGACCAGTTACGTGTGACCCGCTAAGTCCAAGTTCTAGTATAGTCAATAACTCCAATGGGGCAATTAGCCTTATTGGACAACCTAATTAATTGTCTAAATCAATATAATAGTCAAGGATCAATTTAGCTCAGTTGATGGGTTGAGTTTCTACCTTGTGGGGTGCTAAGCTATAACTCATGGAACCTTTACCTTCATTAGTTTTAATGTTTGTGTAGTCCCTCATCCTTTTGGTGCCCCTACGATGACTTAAGTTATGATAAAATATCAAACCCTAATTGGTCATCCTAATATGTATTGATACATTGAGAAAACATCGAATACCTCTTCTCCAATATTCTGCTACATTGGACATTAATTTCATTGCATCATCTTCCTTGAGTCGTTTCCTTGACATATAAAATTTCATGCACACATTTTCTGATTTTTAAGAAAATATAATGCCTAGAAGTTTACTTATGTGCATATGTTTTAGTGTTTTTTATTATTAAGTCAGTTTTACGCAAAGTTTTCCTATTTTTGTCTGTAAATGTTTCCCTATTTTTTTCTGATTATCATGATTTGTGTATGAATATAATCTAAATATTATAAGTTTATTTTAATGTTGGAATGTTCTTGGAAAAACAAAAGGCTTTTAGCATCAGGTGCAACGTTGAGCACTAGAGCAGCACCACAGGCCATAGGGGTGGGGGGGGGGAAGGGCGGGATGTTGAGGAGTACCACATGCATCCAGTACCTTATAGTCTAGTGCATGCAAGAGGTAACATTGTTGAGCTCCATGCACAGACGTGTGGGAAAGTTCATCCTTTAAATTTTTATGGTAAACTTAAATGATCTTGAATTTTATATAATGTTCATTCTTTTTAATATTCTGATATGGGATTGACAAACTTGGAAATTTCAGATGCCATGCTAGATTTTTCAGGGGGTATATAAAACAATAACGAAGGCTTGTGGGCTATCGTGTGATCAAAACACATAGAGAAACCAAATTTTGGGCTTTGAGCTAACTCAGCCTAAAGCCCGTGTCAGAACAAGCTTTTGTTAAAGCGAAGCATTTTAATCTTTACCATTGATATTATTGAAGAAGATTGGATGGTCCAGATTTTAGTCTTTTAATCTCTTCTTTTCTCTTTGAATGACACGGGCAATGACGCGACCAAATGAGGAAGGACCAGCTGTCAATAAATGTTCACGAGATTATGTTCATTGTAACTAAGGGCGTCTACATTTGTAATTTAATTGCAGTGTCTGAGCCTTTTATTTCATGGATTGAACAACCAGGAGCAAGATCATCTATTTCGTACCTTGGCCTTTTCTCCATCACTAATGAGCCATTTTTGACAATAAAAATGGTCAAAAGCACCACCTAGATGCCAAAGAAGAGCTTGGAGTAATCCCAGATTCTACATTCCTTTATCATTTCTTCCCTTTAAACTTTGAACTTTGTGATTTTATGGGATCTTTCTCACCATAATCAGAAACCATCCTAAACTGATTAGAGGAAGGTCCTCTTCAATATTTTCACTTCTCCTCGAGTCTTTTGGTTCCCGGTGGTGATAGGGCTTGACTTAAAGAAATAATGATGAGAGAATGATGGTAGAAAAGAGAAATGATGACTCACATGGAGTAAGACGCCAACCCAAGAAGCTCTGAAGCCAATGACTGCCCTCCAAGTGTCAAAGACTTTCAGTAAATCAACGTATGCCCTAAATTCATATATGATCATGATATGACACTAAATAATCATAAAATATAAACTCAAGGAATCAAAGCAATAATTTTTCATAAAAGCATTTGTTCTTTTTCAAGCAAATCTCATTTTAAAAACATATTATGCATTTTTAATACACATTTTTTAATTCTATAAAAATCTAGGAAAATTACCTGAGTTCTCTAATCTAGTGATAATATCATTTTATCTGTTTTCTTCTAATAAAACAAAAAAATTTGAGTACAAAAATCTAATAAATGCACTCTCTCTCTCTCATTAAATGTCATTTCTGCAAACACCTCGTGACCTCTCTCATGTCCTTTGATTTTTTTTTTCTTTTCTACATCTCTTTACAATTCTTCCTACTTATAAAAACTACAGAAAGCATCTGAAGATATTTATTTTTACATTTCCTATATCTAGCATTTAAATAATAATAATAGAACCCATACCGTTATTATTTTTGTAATATCTCTTCTCCCTCTCTAATAACTCTTTAATTAATTCTACCTCATAGTGTCAATCCCTGAGGAGACAACCATGCTCTCTGCTATACGGTTTTAGTGAAATTACAAATTTATAAATATTATTTGATTTAAATTAAGTTAGTAAAAACAACATTTCACATAATAATTGCATGCAATCATGGACTTTGTTATGATGAATATATATTGTAAAATGAAAATTGAATATGATATAAAATGTGTGATTGACTTGGAGGCCACATATATTTCAACCAGGAAGAAGGGGATGAGGTTATCAAATCCAATCACAAGAGTTGTATACACATATTGTTCAATAAGTCTTTATTGATATGTTATAACATTTGTGAGTCAAAACAAGGATTTCTTGTAAAAGAGAAATACATTGGTCATGGTGGAATAATAAGGTATACATTGGGTTCCTTGAACTTATGTTTTTCACTTATTCTCAATACCCATCCATCCATATCCACCCATCAATCCATATTATGTGCCTTGCATCATTGTCAATTATTCCATCTATGAACATATATATGTTAATACTGATGTATATTATTTAGTTGTCAAGCCAACCACACTTTCATATTTTATTTAAATTAATTTAAATAAATAAATTCATAATTATTCTTCTCATGTTCATAATGACAACCTTGAATACATGCAATGTCTCGGTGAATCATGATGTGATCATAATAGAATGATAATCAGTCTTTAAATATATCTCTAAATGAAGATTAATGATTAGTGTATTTTATTAAAATGCCTAAGCATGTTTTTTGATGAATGTTCAAAGTGAATTATGCCAAGTCAACTCTCAGTGAATGAATTAAAATTTTTTCCTGAATTTTTATTGATGTCACAAAATATTTTAAGATAACTTTCATATGATACAAACAATTCAAGTTACTCATGCATCGAAGACTACCTTGATGTACATAATGGCATGTGATGTTTGACCATTTGGTCGACATGACAAAACCATTGAAACAATCCTCAATATTTTTTTGACATGGTGATTACCATGTCCTATCTACCTGGTAAAATATTTATTTTAATCAAACACTGTTTGGCATGAAACATAGTGGTCAACATGGGCTTATCCACCTATATTAGATATTTATATCTCAATTAACATATTATTAAATAAGAGCTTAAATATATACTAAAAAAATTTCTAACTAATTTTTATATTTTAAATTCACGGACTATAGGCAAATAATGTTTTTATCTTTTGTGGCTTATGAAGTGAATGACAAACTTATAATTTTTCTACTTTAAAAGTATATCAATTATTGCCTCATTTCTTTCTCTCTTATCTTAAATAGATTTGAATGTTTAGTTTCTGAAAATTAATTAGTTTTTCATTTAATTTTGAAGCTTATGTAGGCAGATTTATCCTTAATTTCAAATTATATATTTTCTGTCTTCTTTTTGAAATACCACACTACAAAGAGTAATTATCAGATATTGCATTGTGCATAAATTTACATGATATTTTTGAGAAAAAATTGTTGCTAACATCATCCACAATCCATAAGATTTATAATATATTTTTAAGACTTTACCAAGAGGTTGATAATGTGCCCTAAAATTCAGTCTGTTAATGGCCTTGGTATGAATATCATAATTTGGAGATTTTTGGTAATATTTTTAATTATTTTTGAACATAAATCGTATTTTCAAAATCCATTAGATTCTGTAGGATCTAAAATTGTACTATTTGATGCAACATTAAATAAATTAGAAGGAGTTGTTCCACTGATGGAATTATAGCAGATCCATAGACGGAGCCAATAGCTCAATGTATTTTGAGTATCACTCGTATAAAAAGGGTTTGTTCACTAAGAGTGATTGGCTTTTGTCAAAGTGGGAGATTTATGGAAATATATGTGGCCGACAAGCCAATCGCACATTCCACATCTTGTTCCATATTCATTGATACAAAATATTCATTATAGCGCACCTTTGATACTTATAATGAAGTCCATGAATACGTGATCGAACTTAAGTGAATTATGATGAAATTGTAATACAAAGATCACCAGTCTTCAAGCATGTATTCTAAACATTCTTATTCGAAGGATACACGAGAAGGACATCGAAGTATCCGGATAGAATAGTACTATCTAGCCTCACTCATATGATGAGTATGGCCGGTCTCGTAGCCATTAGTGTGGCGACACTAAGGATAGATAGTGGGTGCTCTTTAGTGGAAAGAGTTCACTGAATTGATCCGTGCGAATCCCTGAATGGTATTATACCAAACTGTCAATCAGGTTGATTCACGTCACGGTTGTGTAAGTGGTCCTTAGACTTGAGACACCAAAGATGTCTTGTGGACGGACGGTTGTACTTTGGCTATGGCCAACGAGTCTCTAATCATGGGATTCTAAACGGTCTTAGTTTGGGTGCATCAAGAAGTACACGATGGTGATTGAGTGGTCAAGATGGGATCGTCCACCCTCAGTATAAGAGGTGACAACTCAAGGAAGATGATGCAATGAAGTCCTTGGCCAAGGAAGTGAAATATCAGAGAAGAGTTCTCTGATGATTTCTGAATGCATCAGTACTAACTCGGATGATCGATTAGGGTTTGACAATTGACCATACCCTAAGTCGTCCAAGGAGCATCAAGTGGATGAGGGATTATACATACACAGTAACTGATGATGAACATGTTCCATGAGTGAGTCGATACACAATCCTTTGTATCTTCTAGGACACGAGGTGTAGCTTGGCACCCCACATGTCAAAGACTTGACCTATCGATTGGGTTAAAGTGATTCGACATTAATTAATCCATATAATGATATAGTTAATTAATTTGGAAGGCCAATAAAGGTTATTGGTCTGCTGGAGTCATTAACTAGACTGATACATGGGCCTAGAGGGTCACACGCAAATGGTCTTTTGGACGTTGGAAGATATACTTAAGTTTCTGGGGTTTTTATGAAAAATACCAACTTAGTATAAATAGGGGAAGGCTTTGAAAAAAATCCACCTAGGCTAGAATTTTTCAGGGGGCCTTCCCCTTCTTCTCCACTCTCCCAACACCCCCTCTCCATCGCCGATGCGATCGAGAAGGAGATCCTCAACGAGAAGGAGGAGATCCGACATGTCGAGGATCGCGTGGATACATCTAGAGGTTGCACATTTGAGTAGCTGGGCTCGGCTCGCTCTAGGATCCAAGAAATTACGGATGCACTCTGTGTAAAGGTACTTCATTTTATGGTTTTATTGATGTTGTTTTGATTCCGTTCAAGTCTTCTGCTGCAAAACGTTTTGATTTGTTCATCCATGTCAAGACCTTTAGAACCCAACACCACATACATAATGAATGTCACTTTGGTAAATATGTTGAACTATAATTATAATAAATAAACAGACTTGTTTTTTCTTCTTTTCTTCTCTTTGCTTCAAAGAGAGTACCCCCCCTTCCCCCCTTACAAAGGAGCGAATATGGGCCTTCCTCTTAGGAAAAGGGATAAGGCCCACATGATAGAGCCCTAAGCGCCTCCCCTCCCTTAGACAGCTAGCCCGAGACCTGGACCCAAATGCGTCTGTCCAAATACACAAACGCATGGACCCTATTACATAGGCTCTACACACTGCCGAATACTTGCCCGCATACAAGGCCTACAATGGAAATAAACCATAAAATCATGAACGAAGATAACATCAACCTTTGGGGGCCCATTGACTAGGCCAAATACTAGAAAGTCAGGTCTCTCCTTCAGCCCATGCTTCGCGAGCTAGCTGAGGTCGGTCTTCGATGCTAGATGGTCCCCATCATGTAGGGTAAGTTTCCTTGCACCTTTCGCTATTATATTCTTATAAACATCCATATATCTAGATCCATCCATTCAATACATCCATCTATTACATCTAATTCATATTTCTATCATTATCATCCATGGTGCCCACTTATTCAATTTTTATTAACATTTATATACATTAAGAATCACATATATATTCATCCTTATCATCTGTCCCATTCTGCGATATTTCTTATTTTATCAGAGTATATCTTTTCATCCCCTTATTAATCTTTTAGAAGGATTTAAATCCTTAATGTCCTCTACGTTCCGAGAATAATATTTATTTTCATTTTCTAGGCATAATTTTATGATTCAAGTTCTTATAAATTTTATTAATTGACTTAAATATCATCAGAAAATTAATAGCTCAATTTTGGATTCATCATGGAGGTAATCCTTCACCACCACTAGCTAATCATTATGTTACAATTGAGAATGTATTTTATAATTCCTATTGGTTAACTCAATTATAATCTAAAAATGAAACCACGAAATTTGAGTTTACCTTGTTGCACATAGGCTTTAGAATTTTTGTACTTCTTGGAGTTTTTCATTAAAAATATTTACACTTAAAATATATCGTCTAACGTCGAATGATCCTTATTTGTGTGGCCCTCTAGGCTCATGTACTAGTCTAGTTTATGGCTCTATTGACCCAATAATTCATTAGTACATAACCTAATTTATTTAATATATAAAAGGTTATCCATGTTTAGATCAATTGAGCCTAATCGATAAATCAGACTGCTAACACATGAGGTTTCTAGATACACATTGTGTTTGAAAAGGTGAAACAAGTTTCATCAGATATTTCATGTGCCTCATCTGTCATGAATTAACATCTAAAAATAATTATTGATCTATTCAGCACTCCACGATTGACTTGGGACACTTTGGCAAAATAATCAGACCCTAAACAATCATCCTAGTAAGAATTGTTGTATTCGAAAATCATTGTAAAGTCCATTTTTATTTAATAACTACTGTGAAAAAATGCTCAATCGAATCATCCTCCTTGAGCTTGTCTAATTTTATATATCAAAGGTAGATGACCCCAACTTTGACCACCAAACCACCTTTGATAAATTTTTTCATCCAATATTACACTATTTGGAGTATGCAATTATATGTTTGTAGGATACAAGGAAACTGTCCATCACCTTAAAGAACTGTTATGTGAATCTATTTGATTGGAACTTTAATATGAAAGGAATCACACAGATGAATTCAATGAACTCTTTTGTTGTCAATTCATCTGTCACTTGAAACTACTACCTCTACTTAGTGTCTAAAATAAATGTTTAAGGGATCAACATCCTCATCATATGAACATTAATATGTAATGTTATTCTATCTTATTATTTGGATATCCTTCTGGTATATCATGTGGATACATGTGAGTATAACTAGGCAGTTTACTAATATCTTATCCTAATTATCTCATCATTGTACATATCCTTTAACTTTTTCATTAATGAAATTATAAATTTCCTATAAGAAAATCATACATTTCACATCTGTTTAACAAATTATAAAGAGATAGTGGCTGCTCCTTTAAGAAATATTTCATTGCATGGAAACCTATTTTTAAGAATTGCACTGCTACTTTTTTATGATATTATGTTGGTTTATAATTTTGATATTCTGAGTATTTGTATCACAATCATTATTTCAGTTTTAGAATGAGAAAGGTTTATGAGTTTATTTTTTAAGAAAGCCAATATAGAAGAAATTATGAAGACACATGCTTAAGCTAATTAATATATTATTTTTAGTGCTATTATACTTTTTTAAAGACTTTTTTCCTTGTACCTGATTCTTACAATACAAGAAGGATGGACGAATCATGGTAATGCATTTTAATGATTTACAGGAGATAGATAGTACGTTCATGGTGTGGTTCATATTGATGAATTGGATGTTGGCATTCTGTTTCTGGTTCTTTATTTGCTTGAAAAATTAAAACTCGACATTTTCTTTTCTTTCCCATCATTCTTCTTGGAGAGTAGGGATTCTGAATTGTTTTTCTTTCCTTTCATCAAAGAATTGAATGTAGGAAAGAAGGAATTGATGAAATCATTCGTTTCATGTTCCAAAAATGAAATAAGAGTCTTATTTCATCCTAATAACAGAAAAATGATTTTTTTATGAAAGTCACCATTTAAATGAAGTTTTGAGATTTCAAGATAACATAATATAGTTTCTGTCCTCTATTACAAAACTGGCATAAGAAACTTTATAAAGCTGTGAAATTTTTTATCTGCAATATCAAATTAACAATTACTTCCCAGTAAGTTTTTATGCAGAAAATTCAAAATCATTTTTATATTTTTTATGAACTATAAAATTTAAAACTCATCTTGTGATAATTTCCCTCCTGAAAACCTTGAATTTTTTTTACTAATTCTTCTGTCATGTCAAAGTTTAATTTTGTTTATGAAATGTGTCTAGAAAAACTCAGAAGTAAATTACATATTTTCCTACATTATCAAAATATACATTATTTTTTGAATTTTTTTCTGTTTAAAACTCTGAATTCATTTAACTTACTGCATCAAGTTTTAGTATCATTTTGTAAGAATTTTTCTAAAAATATTCTGGATTCTTTTTATAAATTTTCTTTTGATGTTAAAGTTGGGTTTTGTTTCTGAAAAATGTCTGTAGAATCATTTGAGTCTCTCTCTCTTTCTCTCTCTCTCTCTCTCTCTTTCTCTGACATTATGTCATAATCAACAGTCTGTCTTCTGGAAATTTAATTGTAAACAATATACCATCTTCTGAAAATTTGTATATTACTACACCTGAAAATTAATTACGATACTTTTTCAGAAATAAAGTAGAAAACACATGAAAAATTATTTTTTATGAAGTTGAATTTTAGAAACCATTTCAATAAATCTTCTTTGATATTGAAGTTAATCCTGGAGATTTTCTTTAACTTTTAAGGAAAAAATTAAAGGGAAGTGTGGGAGCAGACTATAGCATTGACTTTGTAGATTGAAGCATCAAGGTTGGGAAAGCCTATCTCATGATGTATTGAAGGAGGACTGAAGGTGTAAAATCTTCAAAGACCTATATCATCCTAAATAAGGGAGGAACGGTTAAAGGTACTAGTGTTGAATATTCAACGGGAGTAATTGAAAATGTTATAGTTCTAGATAAACCTTAGATAGCGTAATAGGACAATAGTGTAAGTAGTACATATTAATTCTATTGTCTCAAGTGATCTAAAGGTTATACCTAGAGATCATTCAAGAGTCTAAACGACTATTGTGGCTGGATACAAAGTGAAGGAGGTTTGTTCTGGAACACGGGTAAGAAATTGTCCGTATTGTGAGTACTAATCAAGGAATATACATATTTAATATGGAAAATGTAAGAGAAATTTTTTGTGAAAACACCGATTGAACCCCTTTTTATTGTTTTCCACTACCTCGTATTTTCATACACCTATTAATCCATGGATGGTTTTATAATCTGAATATCAATTATGTCGAACGAAGTTAAGGGTTTTTCTGTGGTCCATAGATGTGGGACACCAAGGACATCTTGGGAATGGATAGTAATGAACTGCACATCCTTATTACATGATTCTAATGAGTCTTTTCTTGCATGCTATAATAATTCTACATAAGGTATTTTTTTGTCAAGATAGGATCATCCATCCTCCATAAAAGAAAATAAATGTTAAGCAAGATGATGTAATTGTTGGGTTCTATTCGACGAAAGCATTGATCAATTCCAATCAATCTCTAAAATCTAATACATTGCATGTAACTTGTGGGGAACTTTTTCCACCCTTGATTTAATCACTTTGAGACTGTTCTGAAGCCATTCATGTGCTCGGTCTCTAGAAGTATCTGTGTGATCAAGTAGCTTTTGGGTCTCTACTTCTTCTCCAACTCCTCTTGAAAAGCTTGTTGATCTTGTCACCATGGAGACAGTCTTCTTGGATGAGTGGAGAATAGCTCTGAAGGAAGAAGGGGGGCAGGATCTGGCTGGCCGGGGTGCCTAAAATGGGTGCCCCTTCCCCTATTTATCTTTAACTTAATATTTTTCTCAAAAACTCATCAAGTAAAATATATTCACTAATGCCCCTATGATCTTATGCATGTGACCCTCTAGGGACATGTATCATTCTAGTTAATAAATTTATTAGTCACTAAAAATTATTAGTCAATCTTATTAATTAACTGTATCAACATATATATTAATTAACCAAAGATAAATTAAACCCAATAGATAGGTTAACTTTCTAGCCCATTGGCTAAGCTACACCTTGTGCTCTAAAATATACCGAGTAGTGTTTGAACTCTCTCATGGAACCTTTCCCATATATGTGCAATAAAAGATGTCCTTGGTGTCTCAGGTCAATGGATCACTTATACAAATGGGACATGAATCAACCTGATTGATGTTAGGTATAATAACATTTAGGAATTCTTCAGATCATTTCAACAACCATACGATCACTTATAAGAACACCCACTATCTGTCCTTTGTGTCGCCACACTAACAACCATACGATCAACCATACTTATCGTATAAGTAGGATAATATAGTGTTACTCTATCCAGATAATTTGATGCACATCTCGAATATCCATTGAATATTGAAAATTTAAAATACATGTTTAAAGACTAGTAATCATTGTACTATGATCTACTCATAATTCACTAGGTCATTTCAAGTATTCATGGACTTCATTTTAAACGTCACACTTGAATAATAGTAAACTAATATTTTATTCAATGAACTTAAATAAAACATGGTGGTATGATTTGGCTTGACGGACACATAACATCTATCAATAATGAAGTTATTACCCTTGGTAATGTAAATTTTAGATAAATAATTATCCTGTTATTTCCCAATAAATGTGTCATAATTAGGATGAGCTATAAGGATATGAGTATATATATTGGTTATAGAGTCATTAACTAGACTGGTATGTGGGCTAGAGGGTCACACACATAAGATTTATTAGATGGGGTTTTTTCAAAAATTCCTCATCAAGCCTAAAAGGGGAAGCTCAAAAAAATTATGCAAGTGCTAGTCTTTCCACGGGTGTTGAGAATCTATTTTTATTGTTATTAACTAGATTAATTAATATCGTTGTTTGTGATCAACTTTTACAATTATATTTTTAATGAACCGTCTATCTGAAAATGTGCATGATGAGTAGAGGGATTATACACAAGGAGGCAGAGTTCAAGGTTTTAATTCAAACTATTTAGATTATAGTTTTAAAATATTAAATCTTGATTAGATATTATCTTTAGTGAAGATTAGATGATCTCTATTGATTTCATTTGTAAATAAAAGGTAGATCCTTAGAGATCATAAGGGAAAAGAATTGAGAAGAGGGAGGTAAGAGAGATAAGAGAATATGAGTAGAATATAGGTCCTCACTTCTTTAAGCTGATCCTCAAAAGAAGAGCCATAGTTGAAAGTGTAACAAGATAAGTATAGTACTTAATGTAGGGTATTTTAAATAATACAGGTTGGTGAAGAATGTGGGGATTTAGAGGAAAGTAATGAATATATAATCCATGTAATTTTTAGGGTGTTTTATGTCTGATTAACTAACTTCTTGAATCAAGACAGGCTAGTATATTTTGCCATAGCCAAGGCAATTTTGGAAAACAAAAATGAAGATTAATGAAAAAAGAAACTAAAAATCAAATAAAGAGCAGTTTCCCCAGATTTACACCTGGGAAAACTGCCAAGAGCAGTTTTAGGGCCCTTTTCTTCATGTTCTCTAAATAATTTCAAGAAAAAATAGCTGTGCATCAGCATTTATTGCATAAAATTGGCCTTTTTACATTTTATGTGTAATTTCTCATTAAAAAAGTAATAATAAAATACATTAAAGATAGAAAATTAGTCACTAATAATATCTTTAAAATATCCCAGAGAACTAGAAAATCCACTACTAGTTTATTTCTTTGACGAAATCTACTAACAGATTTTTCATTTGCCAGAGTGTACAGAGTATCTCTGTTATAACTTTTAAGAAGTGCATATCTTCTATTTTGTCTTATGTCAATACTTTTGGTCCATACAAATTATGTAGGTTCTGCATATTCAAAAGGTCCCAAAATCTGTAGAATAACTCTGATAATGTTTGTTAGACTTCTGATCTTATATTTTATTAGTGTGATTTATCAAATTTTTAAAGTGTTCTTTTGAAGGGTACTGTATTTATGGATAATCATGAATCTTTAGTGGCCTCTATAAGGCACCCATTTTTACCTCAAAGGATTTTTATTCAAGTGCTAAGCTTTTTTTCTCAGAAACATGCTACGCCCCTTTAAGTGTCCTCCACACGGTTCCTGCACCTTAAGTTGTGTCACTATTCCTCCCTCCCTCACCATCTCCCTTTGTATCTCATTTTTCAAATAGATATCCCTTCCATCCCCCTTAAACTTACCCTTTGGCCATCCCTTTATCTCTCTTCCCATCCACTGTTGACTTCCACCCTCCAAACTTACCCATCCACCTTTGCCTTTCACCCCCAAACTTCCTAATCCAACTTTACTTTATTCATCATCCCTATCAACCTTACCCTTACATCCCCCTCCCCTAAATTCTTCATCCACACTAGATTTATCTTTCTTCCTTCTATCTCCCTTAATCCTTCCCCCAACCCCTCTCCCTTCCACTTTCCTTATTAATCCTCTAAATCCCCATAACTATAACCCTCTACCTCTCCTTACTACCTCTATCAGTTATATCAAGTTGATTATAAATATATAATTAAATAACGTTTTAAAATTCATAATCAGTAATTAACAAAGTATTTCAATAAAAAATCAAAGAGTATGCAGCTAATCATTCATTAAGTAGGGAAAATATGACAAACTTTATATGAATTGCTCACTAAGTCTATGTGCTTCCCTCTTCAATCCTCCAATTACCTACTTAATAAAATGAAAATTTAGGCATCTAAATTTTTTATTGACAACTAAATTAGTCAATAAAATTAGTATGAGTCCTTGAAAATTGAAAAACATGATTGGATATTGATGATGACATGTTATCTTTATACAGGATGATAATTATAGAATTAAGAAACTTTTAAATTGTGATTAAGGGATGATAAGGGATATTGAATAAGATAACAAATAAATAAAAATATGGTGAAATGATAATGTGATAAATAATAATAAAAAATATTTGATGAGATGGGGGATAGATGAAGGACCAATTTCTGAAGTATGAAGGGATAATAAGGACAATTAATAAGGATGTGTATGTTATAATTAATGTATATAAATATTCGTATATGGAATAAAGGGTTGTGCTGAATCATGGAAATGGAAATGATGACTTGTACAAGTGGAAATGTATGGATATAAGCTGATAATAAGAGGATAAATTAAGTGCAAGGAACTTAAGATTGATCATTCTGGTCCCCTGGGATCAAGGTGTTTTACCTCTGTATGAGAGTCCCCTCTCTTGTCTTTTGTCTTCCAACTTTAATAAAAAATTGCACCAATAAACTTGATGAATATCAAATTTGCCTTTTCAGATGCCCTTCCAATGTAGGAGAAACTTTAAAATTATTTTTACATGGGTATAGGGGTCTATTATATGCAGTGGTATGTATCTGTAGAGGAGAGAGAAAAAGGTTGGCCTAAAAATTTTGGCCCAAAACTCCTGGATCATTAGATATCACAACCTAATATTGGATGTTTCTGGAATGCATTTCCATATGTGAAATGCATGACCACAGATTCTCTGAAATGTGTGCCTCATTATCTAGATGAATTCTATTACATTAAATAAAAGGTATCACATTTTCAACTTCATATTTCTTATAACACATTTATTGTGGCTTTTATTGCAAATTTTCTCATCTTGATACTTATAGATCTTTTAGTCTTGAAATTCCCTTGAAGCACCACATGTTTGACGTGTCAACCCAGATTTGTTATCGATTATATCTTTCGGTAATTTTTTTCTTCTTTCCTATTATCCCACATACAAAAACTAAAAAACATCATTCCATGGTTTGTGATTTATTACATAATATTACTTTTTTAATTATTTGATTAGCATATAATATCTTTGACATGAACCAATGGCGATTAGTTCATGAAGTCCCCAAAAATTTAGAAAAATCAGAAGAACCTTCTAATGTATATATAAACATTTTATTCTTGATAACTCAAATATATGAATCATTTAAATGTGATTATTAATCTAAAATTTGTGATATTAATTTAATCATTATCATATGCAAAACTTCTCATACCAATTATTCCATTTAAGAATGCACTTTTTACATCCATTCTATTGAGTAGGGTTGAGGAAGGTACTCAACTTCTCATACCAAGCCCTTGGAGCTTGTTTGAGTCCGTAAAATGACTTGTGTAGCCTATAAACCCAATCAGGATGTTCACTACTCTCAAATCTTGGAGGTTGCTCGACATACACCTCCTCTTTAATTATTCCATTTAAGAATGCACTTTTTACATCCATTTGGAATAATTTAAAGTCATTTGCCGATGCAAATGACAGGAGCAATCTAATGGCATCTAATCATGCCACAGGTGCATATGACTCCTCATAGTCAATGCCCTCCTCCTGCACGTATCCCTGAGCCACTAGTCGAGCCTTATTCCTAATGACTTGATTTTGTTCATTACTCTTATTTTTAAATACCCACTTGGTACCTATCACATTTTGATTACTAGGTCTAGGAACTAAACTCCAAACTTTGTTCCTTTCAAATTGATCTAATTCCTCATGCATGGCATTTGTCCAATCGACATCCATTAATGCCTCATCGACTCTCTTTGGCTCAAATTGGGAGGTAAAGGCAATGTTCATATCTTCTCGTCTAGAAGAACGAGTTCTTACTCGATCTTCTAAGTCCCCAATCACATTCTCAATAGGGTGATCTCAAACAATTCTTACTGATCTCGGGATGTCTACCTCATCTTGATGATTTTCTTCATCTTGATCCTTTTCGATTTCAGAAATATCATCATTAGATCGATTTTCATGAGCAGGTTCTACTTCTTGCTCACGATCATCTCCTAGGTTATTTTCAACAAATCTTACATGAACGGTTTCTTCAACTTTCAATGTCCTTTTGTTGAAGACTCTATAAGCCCTCGATGTTTCAGAATATCCTAAGAATTTTCCTTCATCACTTCGATCCTCAAACTTGCCTATGTCCCATTTTCCATTCACATGGACAAAGCACTTACACCCAAAAGACCGAAAATACCCAATATTCGGTTTCTTTCCTTTAAGAAGCTCATATGGCGTCTTCTTAAGGATAAGTCTGGGTATGGCTCTATTTCCTATATAGTTTGCCGTATTCACAGCTTCTGCCCACAGATAGCCGGGTAGGTTATTTTCTCCCAACATTGCCCTAGACATCTCAATTAGGGTTCTGTTTTTCCTTTCGGCCACCCCATTCTGCTGAGGTGTACGAGGGGCAGAAAATTGGTGAAGAATTCCCATTTCTTCACAAAATCTATTAAAGTGATCATTTTCAAATTCCTTTCCATGATCACTTCTGATTTTATTAATTTTTAATTCTAGGTTGTTTTGCATTTGCATCGTAAAGACTCTAAACTTCTCAAAAGCCTCATTTTTGGCTTTCAAGAAGTATACCCAAGTATATCTTGAGTAGTCATCTACGATTACCATGCAATATGACATTCCTCCTAGGCTTAGGGTTCTATTGGGTCCAAAGAGATCCATGTGTAATAATTCTAGGGGTTTCTTAGCAGATACTTCTAACTTTTTCCCAAAACTTATTTTGACTTGTTTTGACTTGATGCATGTTTCACAAGTCTCACAAGTTCCCACAAGTTTTTCAGGAAGTCCTCTAACTAGTTTTAGTGATTCTAGCATTTTTAAATTTCTATCATTAATATGACCTAATCCTCGATGCCATAATGTGACATTATTGACATCATTTTTAGCCATTAAACATGTTTTCGAAAATCTAATGTCTTCTAGATCAATCAAATAAATGTTTTTTACTCTCTTTCCGATAAAGAGAATTTCCCTCGTGTCTTCGTCTAGGATGTTACATACTCGACGAGTAAATTCAACAATCTTATTATTATCACATAGCTGACTAATACTAATTAAGTTATGATGAAGACCATCGACGAATAAAATATTCCGGACTAAAACATCGTTATCGATTCGAATGTCTCCGATACCTTTGATTGTTCCGGTGTTGCTATCTCCAAACACAACTTCACCAGGAACTTCTTTTCTCCAGTCATGTGTCTTGAACATCCGCTGTCCAAGTACCACTTACTTCTAAGACTGGAGTTCACCTAAAACCAGGTTAGATCTAAAAATGAAAGAAATGATATCCACCATATCCCCAATCATGTTGATCATGGTATGGTGTGTGTCTTATCATATGACTATTATATCCTAAGTAATGTGGGTTTAAAAACTCATATCTATTTTCAAAAGATGAAATTCTATTTATTGGGGCATAAGGGATAAAATTTCTCTTCCTAGGTTTCGAGGTGTTCATATACCTATTGTTCACCTGATGATTCTCATTCCAATCCCCAATGCTGTGAGAGAATCTATATCCTTGATCTTTTTCCATGTTAGAATCTTTAGAATATGATCGAACGATCTTATTCTTTATATAGTGTCTCTTTTCCTCAAATTTCTCTCCATCGATGACACTATGAGATAACACATATCTTTTATCTTGAGTTAAATTTTTATCGGGCTCATATGATTCCACAATTTTCTTTAATTGTGTATCTTTGACTTTTGCCGTTTTCTTCTTATTCTTCTTGCAAGGATCATATCCTAATCCTTCCTTGCAAGAATACGGCCTGCATGATCCTAGTAACATTTGTAGGATCTTTTCGCTATCTGAAAATTTTCCGTAAATTTCAGATATTTGTTTCTTATCTAATATTTTATTTTGTTTTAGCACATCTACTTGTTTCTTAAGTTCGTTATTCTCTTGTTTTAATTGTTGGACTAGTTCCGGGGTTTTTCCAAGTTTGGAATTAGCTTCGTCTAGTGCCGAAGTTAATTCTGCCACTTGTTTATTTACTCTGCAAAGCTCGTTTTTGCAGATCCTTAAGTCCCTAGTGGTAGCTTCAAGCTTCGAAGATGTTTCTCGTAAGAATTCTTCTAATTCTTCTCGAGAATGTTCATCTTCTAAAGCCCTAGGTGCCTCTCCTTTGCATACAAGTTCAGACTTAAGGTCTGTAACTTGTTGGTTTAAGTTGCAAATTTCCTTTTTGCAACTTTTTAACTCCTTTCGTGAGGCTTTTAACTGAGCATACATATTTTCTAATATTTCTATTAGATCATCACCGGTAGCGTCGTAAGAGGATACCTCGGAGTCACTTCCCTTGGCCATCATGCAGAGGTTTGCCCACTCGGTCTTCTCGTCGGACTCGTCGTCTGAGCTGTCCTCGCTCGAGTCGCTCCAGGTGGCCCGTAGCGCCTTCTTCTTCTTGCCTCCGAACTTTGTTGATCTTCTCCGGTTCGGTTCGTCTTCTTCGTCCTTGTTCTTCTTCTTCTTTGGGCATTCGTCCCTGAAGTGACCTGGTCTACCACACTCAAAGCATTTCTTAGTGGTTTTTGAAAATTTTCCTTTAGCCCTAATCATCCTAGCTATTTTCTTTGATAATAGTACGATTTCATCGTCTTCATCACTTTCGTCATCTTCCGATGATTCCTTTACTCGGAGTGCAATATTCTTCTCCTTCTTACCTAAGGATCCATTTCTCCGAGCCTCATCCATTTCGAAAGTGATGAGAGATCCGACTATGTCAACTAGTGGAGTTGTTGACAAATTCTTGGCCTCCTCAATGGCCACGACCTTTACTCTAAATTCTGAATTTAAAGCTCCTAGAAATTTATTATTCAATTCTAAAGTGGAGTAAGTTTTATCTAAACCTCTAAGATTATTTACAAGTGCACTAAACCTTCCCGACATCTCTTTAATCTCCTCTTCAGGATTTTGACTAAAGAGTTCAAAATCCCTAACTAGCATTCCAACCCTAGTTTCCGTTACTTGGGTTGTGCCTTCATATGAGGTTTGTAGATAATCCCATATGTCTTTAGCTAGGGAGTAACTAGATACTTGATGGAAGTCCATTCCTTCAAGTGTGGATAATAGTATGTTTCTCCCCGAGGCATTGAGTTCGAGTTCAATGGTCGAAAGTTCTTCGATTTTTTTCTCGAACCCCATGGTGATAGCACTCCATAGTGAGTGCTTCTTACCCATGGTGTATGCCTCCACTCAAGTTTTCCAAATCCTATAGTTAGTGCCATCTAACATAGGAGGAAATAGCTTAGATTCACCGGTCATTAGCTTTCGATCGATCTTGCGGATTGATGACAATCCTTATGCAAGAACCTGCTATGATACCACTTGTTGGAAGCTAAGAGGGGGGGTGAATTAGCTTTTCTGATTTTATATTATCTAAATACCTTTTAATGATTCCTTGTTTTAACTCTCACCTCCTTTCTCTAAGACACCAAGTTTACTTGGTTCCTCGATCCGCTAAGTGATCGAGTCAATCCAAGGTCCCCCTTCGAGTCCAAACTAGGACTCAGGATATCCTTATCAAGGATCCTCCCTTGTAAGGTACCCTCACCCAACTTACAGAGTTGCTGAGGAGTCTTCCGGTGGCACTTCTCGTTCCTTGGCGCACGAACTTCAACCCCGAACGCCTTCGGGTAGTCCGTCATGAGCACTTCCTCGTACGTCTACTTCTCTCGTCACCGTCACATCCTTGATGCCACCCACGTCACCTCCCCGCCTTCTGAATCTTCTTCACCTGCTCAGATTAGTAAAAAGGAAAACAATGCCACTCCCCATGATTGATTCAATAGTCAATCACCACACTCAATGATGGATGAGTATATGATAATATCACAAGCACAAGAATCAAATCTTCTTTCAATCTCAGATCAAATTACTATAAAAAATCTCTCTCAGATCACAGAAATCAACTTCAAATATTTCTTTCAAAAGATCAAGATCAAAATTCCACTATCCTTCACAATACTATATGAAAAATCACCACTAAGACTATGATTGTGAAGGAATCTATCAACCTTTTCACTAAATGAGTGAATGATCAAAATGAAAAACTTCCCTTATGAGTAGAGAAGCACAGCCACACCAATTAGAGGGGAAGAACTTCACAAAGAGGAGCACTTTCTTCACACACAAAGAGCTCAAGAGAGATGGTTTTCAAAGAGGATACCTCAACCCTTGCTCTGAAGGGGTATTTATAGGAGTAGAGGGGTAGATTGTAATTTTCTGAGAATTTCAAAAAAAATTTGAGCTCAAAAGGAGCTGTAATTAATTTTTTATGATTTTTTCAAAGTTTTATAGAAAGTTTCCTAAATTAAAAAATTAATTATAGTAATTAATGCTAATTAAAGTAGTTAGGTTTAATATAGGAATTTCAAAAGTCAGAAAAAATATGATTTTTAGAAATAAGAAATGATTTTGGAAAGTCAACCGTCGGACCCGACCTTTGGAATAAATCGATTTTTCCTAATTCGATTTTTCGGATCCAAAGTACATTATATATAAATAATTTATTTCTACACTAAGAGATGACTTCTGGCGCAGTGGTAAATTGCTTCATTACTGAGGCGGAGGTCTTCGGTTGAAATCTCGTTCTCCCCATATGTGTATATATATATATATATTTAATTCAAACTTTAGTAGTGGACCCGACCTCGGATTTAACTGGTTA
The DNA here is from genome assembly GCF_029677425.1 of Wolffia australiana. Classification (NCBI taxonomy): domain Eukaryota; kingdom Viridiplantae; phylum Streptophyta; class Magnoliopsida; order Alismatales; family Araceae; genus Wolffia; species Wolffia australiana. The sequence goes on from NC_135853.1 coordinate 3,008,753, forward strand.
AATCCGCCCGTCGGGTCCGCCACTAAGGCTAATGGGCTCCGCCCATTTAGGCCTTATTGGGCCCTTCTTAAATGAACTAAAATGCCAGAAATTTATTTAGGAGTCAATTTTTCACTATTTAAAATACTTTTAATTGTTTAAAAAATTCAGAAAAATGTTTATAATATTTTTAAAGTATTTAAAAATATTTCTAAGGCTTCTGAAAATAATTTCAACATACGTTAAATATGAAATGACCTTTTAAAATATTTTAAAGTATTAAAATAACATTTTAATACTTTAAAACTATTTTCAGAAACTTAAAAAAACATTTTTCATTCTCCCAAGTACTTTATGATTATTCTAGTTTATTTTATAGTTTTAACACAATTAAAAAACATAATCTTAAAATATTTTAAGCTCTAATTATAAATTAGATTCTTAATTATAAATTCATGATGTTAATGTAATTTAGTGTACATTAAAACACAAAACCTCAACAATCTCTATGTTTTATATATCATCCAACAGACCTAAAACACTTTCATCCATTTTAAAAACTTTAGCTTCCTTCAATTGACCTTTAATCATTTTTCATAGGATTCATCCAGGTTCTAAGAAAAGTAATTTTCAATATCTGAAATATCATCACAATGGCATTTAGGTTCAACCCCATTTTCATTAAAAATTCCATCTGAAATCTATCATTATTATTTGAGTTTTTTGGTAACAAATCTCCATTTCTATATTATTCATTTAGTTAATTCCCCAAATCCCAAAGTTATTAATATTACTACATTATTCAAACAATCTTTGTATTAACAAAGTAAAATTTTACAAAGGTCCATATTTTTGAAAAAGAAATTTATTTTCTCTCATTTATGTCAATAATTTCAGGGAATATATTTATAATTATACAATAATACATGTATATTTGATATCATGTTCTTATACCTTTAACTAGTTTATTTAGTATTCATTACTCTAAAGGAATAATTAAGATTACAAATTCTATTTTTAATCAATGTGTAGTTATTGATTCTTATTTCAGGATTTTTATGCCTTTTAACATATGTGGTTGAAAATAATATGACGAATTTATTAAATAAATCTGATTTTAATAATATATATACATTCCATAATAATTTTGATATGAGACATATCTGTTATAACACGCATATTATTAGATTAATTCAATGAAATTTACGTTTTAGATATGTGATAACACACATATTTAAATGATTAAATCCTTTTAGAGTGATATTCAAATTTTGTAAATTTTTAATTATTTTATGGAATTTTACAATATCATATTCAGAAAGAAAACATTTTCTGAGTCAGAAAATAATTTTTATGAATTTGTTGAGATTCAGGAACTTGTGGTCTCATATTTTATGGAATTCACAAAGAAAAAATTTTCCAAGTCAGGAATTATATTTAATTATATTTTTGGATTTATATCTAATTTTATATATACTTATGAAGGATTTTAAAATTTTTATTACCATCGTGTCATGTGGGACCAATTGATTTGTCAAATGGAATAATCTGATATTTATGCAGTGATTACAACAACTAGTCTTTGAAAAAATGTTCCATTTGAAGCCCTTTTTATCTTTCATCCATAGGGTGAGATGGAACAATGTAAAAGATGAACAGATTTAAATCACAATATATCCAGTGTGAAGATAAAGATAATAATTAACAAAAAACTCTTTAGAGATCACAAAGTGAAAGTTGCGTCATTACATGTGTCATGCGTGTCTTATGATGCCTATGGGTAAAAGTTTAACTGATGCTGATGTGGCTCACGAAAATGCACTACGTCATGCGATCATGGTAAGTCTCATATTTTCTGATGCAAATGATATGCACCAGTATGCTCTTTAACTAAAGAAATAAAAGTGCGTTGATGTGGCACGGGGCGATGCGATGTGATATCACACAATTTATTAATTAATTAAAAAATACCTTTTAACCTTCGTCTTCCATGCAGGACATGTGGCCCTCTCAGAGTGGCCCTCTCAGAGTATCTTTCAAAGATGATTATTTATGATTTTTAACCGCCAATGAAAAATGAGGAAGCGACATCACTGTTGATGAGGAAAGAGAAAACTCGACGGGTAAGATTTATACAACTTCCGAGCTTCCTATCTTATTATCCGGAAGTCCGGTTCAGGTAAAATTATGAGGGTAGTGTTGTCTTTACCACTATTTTCATACATAAATTAAGGCATTGATATTTTGTAAAAATCATCCTTAAACTTGTTTCCTACAACTTTTGGGATGATTACAAGATAATGAGTTTATGAGATCCAATCAAGAGTGTATTGGTGTCCTGCATGTTTGAGAAGACACAACAGAGAAGAGAGGGAACTTATAAGCACTCACAAATTTCTGTAATCTTGGTGAATCTAAGGATCTACCCCTCACCTTAAATTGATTCTTGTCATCACCAATGTAAGCGATCATCCATCCCATCATCCCGTTGAATCATTACTTCACATATTTACGCATTTTGATCACGTCTCACACCTTTTATGTCACTATGTCTTCATCATCTTACCTGTCATTTCCCTTACACGATTTGTTCTATTCTTCACATCACTTCCATCTATTTATCATTATCCTTATCTTTCCGTGATATTCCTTCAAAAATATTTTTATTCAATTCAATGTTATTTATTCATCTAGCTTCTCTCCTCTCCATTACCATCTATTTATCCTCCTTATCTATCTTCTATGATAGTCCATCAGCGAGACTTCTATTCAATCCAATGTTCTCCCTTCATCTAGCTTCTCTGCTCTCCATTTCCATCAGTTAATCACTTTTCTACTCTCTATGACAACAGAACGCAGTATCCAACCCTCTCACTCTCAAAGGTTCGTCCCCTTTATTTCCATATACTATATATAGAGTAACTATGGTGAAAACAAATAAAATAATTTTATGTTTATTTAAATACAATGACCATAATTAAATCCTATAAGGGGCCTACTTTAAACTCTAAATACATTAAACATGACAAATTAGTCATAATATAAAGGCCTTTTATGCTCTTTAGGAACACTAAAAGGACATTGTTTTATTTTATTGAATGCATGCACCAAAATAACAAAAAATACCTCAAGATACATGTTAGCCAGGGAAAGTTTCTGTCTAGTCCTGTGATATATGTTGAAAGATAAATTTTTATGAAGGTGCATATTGAGCAAGGAAGAGAGACCAAAGAAATTCAATTATTATTTTTTCAAAGATGTGATACGAATGATAGGTTAAAAAACATTTATTTAATGATCCCAGAAGTGAAGAGAGAGGATAAGAACATTCCTTAGCTTTTTATGCCAAGGGAGGGTTAAATGTATATTTTCAGGTAGAATTTTGGATATTGTTGGATGTTCTGATAAAAAAATCAAGCAACTCAAATCTTCAAATATTTTTTTTCGTTTTTAAAAATATCCAATCAAAAGAAAATTTTAAGTCCATATAAAGGGTAACTTTGCTCGAGTGAGTTTATATTTAAATGGTTAGCGCCTAAATGATAAAAGTGATATGGCATGAAACATAATTTCATTTAAATTATTAAAATATATCATTTTCAATTAAAAAATTAATTATATTATTTTCTTGATAAATATTAAGTATTTTTTTAAAAAATATTGACCAAATCATGTTCGAGATTTGACATTGTTGTTTAACTAATCTGTTGAGCTTTGATTGTTCTAAGAAGTAACTAAAAAGAAGGTGCAAAGATAAAATGAAATTATTTTTGAGAAATCAAAACAGAGTCTGACACTGAAAATTTAAAATCATGAAGAGGAAATATAAAATTATAATGCATCATGAGGATATTTTATTAAATTAATTTGTAATCATAATATACGTTTGAATTTTATCCTCTATGAAACACAACTTATCTCTTCTCCCTTTATAAACTAGAAATTCCTATGTTTTATTTATTATTTATATGTAAAATAGCTTAATTCAAATAAAGTGATCTAAATTTCTTGAATAACGTTACAATAAGATTTATGTTTAGTGAATTGGGATCACTAGACAAGTATTGAATTTTGGTATAATGAAATTAATTACTCTTTCGAAACTTCTCATTTCATTATTTGATTTTCCTTACTGAATTCACAGGAAATACCTAACAAAAGGTGTCAGTTTCTACGAATAATGGGTGTTGGCCTTAATGAAAATTAGCTTTTAGATTGGTTGAAAACAAACTGACCAGTTTCCCTTATGGGATTTTAAGATGCCTCTGAAAGCATCTGGTTTGTTCTCGAGGTAGTTTGTTCAAATGGTTAGAACGATCCAGCAATCACTGAACTTCGGGCCCAACCAGATTTTTCTATAATATTTATAGGCATATCAAATTAATGCCTCTATATGTAGTTTTCTGAGCGGAGAACATTTTTTTTTGAACAAGTTCCTTGATTAAAATACATATATCTGTATTGATCTTCGTAGATCAGGTTCTTTGTGTAATCAAATCTGTCCAAAATAATACATGAGTAGGAAACATCACGAATATGGGATTTTTAACTTTTTGGTATCAAATTGATGTCATTAGGCCCTACATTAGACAATCGATGGATGACACTGACCAAGGCTTCGATTGCTCCCTAGATTCGTGATCCACCATTCAATTGTTTATGGACTTTTCTATACATCTTCAGCCAAATATATATACTCAAGGGAAAGAAAATTAGTGGTGACAATAAAAACCCACAAGTTTCTGATTCAAATTACCTATATTAAGTATTTATATATACATGAATCCTCATTTACTTGCATGGGTCAGAACTGTATTTCCAGACTGGGAGCTAAACATCTTTATCCAGACACTACATATTTGTGTCAAATTACCCATTTCACATGAAGCGTGATCCACTAGAATTGCATATGATAGAACCACCTCCTCATAGCTCATTTATTGTGCCTTGTGGAGGAGGCTTTTTGGCACCAATGAAAATTCTGAGTTGACTAATGGAGGGGGGTTTACAATGGGCACATCAGGCTTCCCAATTCACCAAGGGAGGAGGGCCACACCTTGTAGTGGGAAAACGATAAGGGTGCTGTCTAAGCTGATATTTTTTTATTGTGCATTGCCATCATCAGGTAGGGCCGTTTGTCCCACACCAACGGCGCTCCGTGGCCTTGGAGTGCCGCCAGAGTTGAACCGCAAGTTGCCCACCTTTGGTATGCACCGAAACAGAGAGAGACAGGCAGGAAGGCCACATGGGGAGAGAGACAGAGGGTAGGGCGATATGGGTAGAGAAAGAGACATTGGAGGGCGAAATGGGTAGAGAAAGAAAGAGACAGGAGGACAAGATGGGCAGAGAGAGAGAGAGAGAGAGAGAGAGAGAGAGAGAGAGAGAGAGAGAGAGAGAGAGAGAGAGAGAGAGAGAGAGAGAGAGAGAGAGAGAGAGAGAGAGAGAGAAAAGGGCGACAGGGGGAGAGAGAGAGACAGACAGGAGGCGAAATGGGTAGAGAGAGAGAAAGGAGGGCGAAATCGGGGGAAGTGGAGAGAGAAACGGACGGGAGGCAGAAATGGAGAGAGAGGATTAATGAGACACAGGGTGAAATGGGGGAGAGGGAGGGAGAAGGAGAAGGAGAGAGAAACAAAAGGTTGAAAGGGGGAGAGAGAGGGAGAAGGAGAGAGAAACAAAACGGTGAAAGGGGGAGCGAGAGGGAGAGGGAGAGAGAAACAAAAGGGTGAAATGGGGGAGAGAGGGAGAAGGAGAAGGAGAGAGAAACAAAAGGGTGAAATGTGGGAAAGAGAGGGAGAAGGAGAAAGAGAGAGATAGAGAGAGAAACAAAAGGGTGAAATGGGGGAGAGAGAGTGAGAAGGGGAAGGAGAGAGAAACAAAAGGGTGAAATGTGGGAAAGAGAGGGAGAAGGGGAAGGAGAGAGAAACAAAAGGGTGAAATGTGGGAAAGAGAGGGAGAAGGAGAAAGAGAGAGATAGAGAGAATCAAAAGGGTGAAATGGAGGAGAGAGAGTGAGAGGAAAAGGAGAGAGAAACAAAAGGGTGAAATGTGGGAGAGAGAGGGAGAAGGAGAGAGAAACAACAGGGTGAAATGGGAGAGAGAGAGAGGGAGAAAGAGAGAGAAACAACAGGGTGAAATGGGGGGAGAAAGGGAGGCCGAGAAAGAGAGAGATAAAGAGATAGAGAGAGAGAAACAAGAGGGTGAAATGGAGAGAGATAGAGAAATAGGACAATAAAATTGGGAGAGAGAGAGAGAGTGAATGAGAGAAACAAGAGGGTGAAATGGGTGAGGGAGAGAAAACCAAGAGGGTGAAATTGGGGAGAGAGAGAGGGAAGGAGGAAGAGAGAGAAACAGGAGGGGTATAATAGGCTAGAGAGATCACTATGGTAGTAAGAGATGGAGAAAGACCAAGAGAGACTGAAACCGCAAGCTGATAAAAACGAAACCTCGACTTTCACCCCTTCTGTCCAAAATTCAGAAGGAAAAACAGATACTACAAGGGAGAGATACCACGAGAGCAAGAGAGAATATACGGCAATTGCCACTAATTCCCCTCCTGTACACCCGACCAACTTACCAATCAACCTACCCAAAAAAACCCCCCAACCTCAACAGTCAGCTCTCAGCCTGCTCATCACAGGCAAGACCCTCTCATCCCAGAACCCCTCAAGCCCAGGCGCGGGCCCCTGACCCATCTCCGCCTCGACGAGCACGAGCCCGGCGGCGAGCCGGCTCGCGCCGACAACCGCAACCAACACCCCGCCCGGCCCCCGAACAACCACCCGGCCGGGCGCATCACGCCGCACCTCAACCCCGGGACCGTCAACCGCGACCACGACGGCCACCAACGCCGCATCCACCGGGCCGCGGGCCACGGCCCGGGCCCACCGCGGCCGGGGCTCGAAGAGGCCGGCCAGATCGAACCCAATTATGCTGAAAGCGTTGGCGTCCGCGGGGGGCGGGGCCTCGGGCTTGGCCAGGGGCTCGTCCCCGGCCGCGGTCATGGCGGCCCAGGCTGACTCGTCGAGCCCGGCCCGGAACCAGGGGTCGAGCGCGATCCCTTGGACCGTGATTCGTGATCCCGGGTCCGGGTCGAGGAGCCGGGTCAGGAGCCGGGCCAGCCCGGGCGAGAACCAGCCCGGGGCCCGGAACCGGCCCGCGATAATCTTCTTATACATAGCCATGAGGTTGAGGCCGTTGAAGGGGAGGTAGCCGGCGGCGAGCGCGAAGAGGACGACCCCGCAGGACCAGAGGTCCGCCGAGCCGCCCGCGTAGGGCCCACCGGTCAGCACCTCGGGCGCCACGTAGGCCGGGGTGCCGCACACGGTCCGCAGCGGTCCGGCCGGTCGAGCCGCGCCGAGCCCGAAGTCGGCCAGCTTCAGGTCCCCCTTCTCGTCCAGGAGAAGGTTCTCGAGCTTGAGATCGCGGTGGAAGACGCCGCGCGCGTGGCAGTATCCGACGGCGGAGATGAGCTGGTGGAAGTACCGGCGGCTGAGGTCCTCCGGGAGGCGGCCGGCGGCCAGCTTGGAGAAGAGCTCCCCGCCCTTGGCCAGGTCCATGGCGAGGTAGATGGTGGACCGCGTGGCCAGGACCTCGCGCAGCCGTACGATGTGAGGGTGCCTCAGCCGCCGTAGGATCGAGATCTCGCGCTCCACGTTCGCCGCCTGCCCGCTCCTCTGGATCCGCTCCCGGCTTATGCACTTCACGGCGGCGCTCTTCCCAGAGCTCAGATCTCGCGCCACGTGTACCTTCCCCGAGCTCCCCCTCCCCAGCACTCTCCCCAGCTCGTACCTCCCCAAAACCACCCTCTTCTCTCTCCCCTCCCCCGCCATGTCTTCTTCTCTCCCTCCCCTCCTCGCGCTCTCCCGAGTTTAAAGACGCCCGGAGGGCCCCACAATTGACTCGCCGCGATGGGCCACGGGCCCCACCGCTGAAGAGGTATAATACTTGATTCCCCCCTGGTGGGCCCCGCCGAGACGGCTGGTGGCTATCCACGTGTCAGCTTCGTAGAAGGTTGGGGCTCTTGGGCCATTATCGTCTTCTTCTTCTTCTTCTTCTTACTGTTGGGGGCGGTTTGACTGCTCCGGGCCGGGTTCCCCAGGACGGAGAGCCGGGCCAGAACAAAGTGCTTCTTTGTCTTCGGCTTCCCGGTGGCCGAGGCGAGCATCTGGCCGAAGGAGATCTCCGGCTGGGATCGAAAGCTGGTCTGCGCCGTCAGATCCGACGGCCCGTTGAGCTTCTGGGAGAGGATCTGCCCGATGGAGAGCGTCGGGCGGTGATGATGGGGGTGCAACCCCGGGGAGGGGTTCTTGAACCGCGGCGCGTCGTCGGGCTGGCGTCGGCGTCGCCACCGCCGTAGCGCCGCCTCGGCCGCGATCTTCCCCTCCCTGGCCGACTCCGCTGCCGCCAGCGCCTCGATTAACGCTTTCCTGCTGGCTTTCAGCTCCATGGTGGCTTCCTCCACCCGCCAGAGCATCTCCTCCTTGGATGCGTTCGCCTCGCCCACCGCCGCCATCGCTGCCGTCATCCTCTCCGTGCACAATTCCTCGGCTTCCCGTGCTTTCTTGCTCAGATCTTCCAATTCCTCCTTGGCCAGAGTGATTGTAGCCCCAGAATTCTTGGATTCCGCCGCCTTGACTTTTTCAACGGCGCTGGATTCGGCCGCTCTGGCGGCGTCTGCCGCCTTCTCTGCCGCCAAGAAGCGGAGCTCTGCCGTCTTGGTCGCTGCCTTTAATCGGTCAATCTCAGCCCTCAGTCGCGAAACCTCAGATTCCCCGGCCTCGGCCATTTTCTTGTACTGGTCCACCTCAGAATTGAGTTTGTGGAGCTCCAGGGAGATGTCCGGGGGGTACGTGGCGCCGCCGCAGCCATTGATTCTTGAGAACTGGATCATCAACCTTGTCTGATGCAGCTCCTTCTCCAGCTCCGAGATCTTTGACGAGTTCTTCCGAATTCTTTCTCGGGTTTTGTCGAGGGCAGCACGCTCCATCTTGATCTGTCTGCTGAGAGATTCCACGGATGATTTAACATCGATTAATCCGCCGCTGGCTCGGGTGAGATTGAACTTTGCCTGCTTTAATTCTTCGAGGATTAATCTTGGCCCAGGTGTGGATTTTCCTGATTCATTCGCCTGAATCTTCTCAGAAACTTCCTGTCCTCCGTCGATCTTAAGAAGGTTTCCTCTTTGATTTTCTGCCACTTCATCCTCCGGAGTGGGTTGAATCTTCTCGGAGGATTCTTCTTCTTTGATCTTCACGATGTTTCTTTGATTTTCCTCACTGATGTTCTTTGACTGCTTCTCATGTTCATCCTCCTGAGAGAGTAGAATCTTTTCGCCAACTTCTTTAATATTCTTTGTTTGCTTAGCCTGTTCATCTTTCGGAGAAGATTGAATCACTTTGGAGGCTTCTTCTTCTTTGATCTTCACGATATTCCTTTGATCTTCTTCTTTAATGTCGCTAGATTCTATCGCCGGTTCATCTCCCGGAGGCGGTTGAATGTTTTGAGAGACCTTTTCTTTGATCTTCATCTTGAGTTCGTTCACAATCATCTTTGTCGACTCCAGCTCTTTCAGCACATCCAGAGTTTCTCTTTCTTTGAGCACAAGCTCCTTCTCCATATTTTCAGTCTGCTCTCTAATCGCAAGAACATCGGCGCACGACAACTCCTGAACGCGTAATTCAAGAGCATCAGAAAGTTTTTACAGATGAAGGAGAAATTATGCAAAAATAACCGTCTCCAAATATTTCAGACCGAGGAAGAATTAATCAAGGTTGACGACTGAACAAATGAACAAATGGTAAACATCAAATGTGATTGAATTACAACGCGAATTTTAAGAGATCATACGTATTAGGCCCAGAAATAGAAACTAAAAAAGGACTAATCAGATTGTAAGATCGATCTCAAACCCCCAATCCCAAATGAAATAATCCCTATGCCGAAACACGTATAATAATATTATAGGAATAATCACAGGAAATTAAAGACGACGGAAGACGGATTCCAAAACGCGAAAGCTACAAGAAATATACAGATCTCCCCGTCCCTTTCGCCATAGGCGCGGATCACACGCTGAGAGAGACGTGAAACGCGACACTCGCTTAAAATATCCAAAACACACCGGATAAAAAAATCAGTAGCTGCAGATAGACTCATATTTAATATCGAAAGCGAGAGTCGGTTACCGCCGCCGGGGAACGGATCGGCTGACGATTCTGCGCCGACTTCCAGAGGTCGGTGCCTTCGAACAACGTGACAGCTTCCTTCACCGATTCGAACGGTGCAGACGTATCAATCTCTACTCTTCCCATCCACCACTCCCGAGCTAGGGTTACAGAGGACGCTCCGCCATGGCAGCTGCTTGCTTCAGCCATTTCGCCGCTGAATCACGGGGATTGGCGACCTCTTCCGGCTTGCCTCGATCGCGAACTGGCCGTCTACTTGAGCAGATTTCGAAGGAAGATCGGAAGAACTCTTCAGCGGTTGAGAGAGCGCGGCAGTTCAAATCGGGAACGAACAGGAAGTCGCCATCTTCAATCGTGCAGATAGTTTTAAGGAGACCTACGCCTAAAAAGAGCCCCTTGTATTTCCATAAACTACGGGAATACCCTTACATAGTGGATGTTGTATTTATAGTAAGTTGGATGGCTTGAATGAATTGATATTTTGCACGGGATTTCCGAGGCCGAGGAATTCCGTCATGTTAAGGCAAAGCCAAAAAACGTGAGCATTTAAGGCCGCAAAATTGGGAAAAATTCCGGCGGCGGAAAACAACGTCTCTCTCTCTCTCTCTCTATATCCCTCTCTCTCTCTCTCTCTCTCTCTCTCTCTATACCTCTCTCTCTCCATCCCTCACTCTCTCCTGGTAGCTATCTCTCTCTCCCTACATCCCTCTCTCTCTCTCTCTCTAACACTCTGTCTCCTGGTACCTGGAGTAAGGGCCGACGCTACTTTAGGAGCAACCGACGAGAGTGGTGACGTCCAGTAAGTCCCCCCACGATTTCTGACATGCTAAGGTGCCCCCGGGTGGGTAGGAGCAGGTCGAGTCCGTATCGCCGCGGTAAAGCGTCCGGATCTGATCTATATACTCGGCAATTCATCCGGTGACTTCACGGTCGCCAAAGAAACCCCAAGAAGCATCAAACATTTCCGATGAGATCCATGGAGCAATTCTTAGATAGCAAGCACTAGCTCCCGGTGTGACTTCATAAAAAGCAATCAAAGATAAGATCGAAGAAAATGAAACACATTTGGTGGTAATTATAGTCGTTCCTTCTGATCCTCGAAAACGTCCAAAAAAACCTGCGACGGAACTACTGAGCAAAGGCAAAAAGACTATCAGTAGATACATAAGATTGAGTGTATTCATCAAACCAAAAAATCAGACAATGACAGAGCGGCCTGTAATATAGATAGAATGCTCGTTCTGTTCTGAAAGAAACGTTACAAAATAACACTTTTTTTTCCGATGCTGAACAAAAGTTAAGATTTTTGAAAGATCAAAGCATATTATCTATGATATAATATAAAGTCATGGTTTTGCCAATAAAAGGCGGCCTAATATTAGATGGTAATATTGAAAAGCAGCGGTACATACCGTTCACTGAGATACACTTATTACTTAGCTTTATAAAGGCGCGACGGAGCGTGAAGATTCAGACTAGCGTGAACATGAAGACGAGCAAGTGGGATAGGAGGAAGGAAAAAACCTACAATCGACTCATACTTCTAGTTAGAGCTTGCACTACTCTGAGTTTTGAGCACAAGAATAGGTTCTGAGGTCACATTGCGAAGTTAAGTGACTTTGTAACCAACACCTTAGGACAAAGCCATTCAAAAGATGAATAGATGGAGATCATAGACTTGAGTAAAGTTGGATGCTTCCGTGATCAGTAAGCAGCGGATCTCCCCTAGGGGGAGTGGCCTTTTTGGCGTGTTAATTCTTTCGACGGGGTGGCCTGCTTTGTTCGGTAGATCTGGTCGAGGTGGTTTTCGTTTACCAGCACGTAGGTGGTCTAAGTTCCTACGGCCGAGTCTTTCTGGCCCCTGTTAACATCTTTTCTTAATGCATTAAAGAGGGCCTCTCTAACCTTCAGTGGTAGGTGTCCACTAACGGTCATTCCTGGCTCGGCTCCAATAACGCAATTCCGATAGGAGTCGGTAGTTGGGCACTAGATCCCATCGGATATGGAGAACGTGTGACGCTGGGTTAGGGTTTGGTGAACCAACTGGTCGCTCCTCTAGTTGAAGTTTTGGGCCCCTCTTTCGTTGCCTAGGTTACACCCTCGGAATATCCCAGACTGGGATTTCGCTCTAGTCCCCCAATCTTCACTTTACGCCACGTCGACTCTCCGTCGTGGAATTAGATCAAGGTTCTTTTTTTTTAACATAAGGATCTCATTTCCCTTATCTTTCGCACGTAGGAGATCAAAACACAGCCCCAGATTACGAAGTAAAGTAGATCGATCGCCCTAGATAGACAACTACAAAGAGGTTCCGAAGGCGCAAGTTTAGAAGCGATTTATGAGCAGAAGCGACGGAGCAAGAAATTAAGATGAATCTGCTAAGAGGTCAATGAAGGCGCGACGAGTAGAGGGCGCGACTTTAGGAGCGGTAAATGAAGGCGCGAGTGAGCGGGAGCAGAGTCAATATTCAAATTCATGTTACGAAGTCAATCAAGATGAAGAAGAAGTAAATCATCCTCATTATTTATTGGTAGTTGTCCAGTCGTACCCAAACAATAATATTCTAGAGGGAAATGCACCTAAGATCAAATATTTTGAGCCAGCTTGTGTGGAAAATTCAAACTTTCTTTTTGATGCAGCGATCACATAAAAACATAAACTTTTAAGCTCAATAGCTAAATACAGGGCAATTGAATCATGAGCCAAGATCATAAAGAGCATACTGCGAGTAGGAAGTGGAATTAATACAATGAATTCAGAAGCATCAAACCTCTCTTGTTCAAAAGAATCAAAACACATCGAAATGGTACCAGCCGTACTTAATAATGGAAGGATTTGGTAGAAATAAGTAGAATGGTCCCTCCTAAAAAAATTATTCTAGAATAAATGGGCAATAGTTAGGAGAGGTGAGCCAACGACGAGCAGAAGCAAGGTTATTAGATACGAGGGTTCTAAACGGCCAGAACCACATGTGCAAGTTTCCTTGCATGTGGTTCGTCCGTGATAACTTCTTCAGATTTGCGTGAACTAGCAGACCAATCAATAAGTGGGGATGCTCCCTCCAGCATAAGTGAACCTTTTCGGTACTGGTTAGGAATGGGCGCCACTATCCCAGCTTGGATCCAGCCATTATTTACTTCGTAACCTTTCATCGTTGATTCATCTTCGCTACGCTTTTGCTCCTCGCGCCGCTCGTAAAATCGCTTTTGCTCCTCGCGCCGCTCGTAAACTCGCTTTTGCTCCTCGCGCCGCTCGTAAACTCGCTTTTGCTGACGCGCCCGCTCACTCGCGCCTTTTGCTCGTCTTCTGCTCCTGCTCACTCGCTTCTGCTCCTAAGCGCCTGGAGTCGCTCGCTCCGTCGCGCCTGGGGCTTGGCTTTCTTTACGAAACCCCTAAACAAAGAAAGTATTTCTCTTCTCGTTCCGGGTGTGAGGCATAGGCGCCTCCACAGAAGAGGAAATCACAATGCATCTTGCTCAGCAGGCGTAGCTTGGAGTGGGAGTGTCGCAGGTTCTGATTTATCAGAACAGTTTTTAATCAGAAATAATTCTTTCAGAACCTATTGAGCCCAACTAAGCTAATATGCGTCGAAGAAAGCCAGGTGTCAGAGGAATCTTCGGTCCAGAGCATTGATTCCCCACTAGCTCTATCTCTCAATTGCCTATTCTGTGCTCGAGAAAAGGTCTCGCTCGCTCGTCTTCATCTTCACGCTTGTCTTCATCCTCATATATGAACCGCTTCCGCGCCTCGAGTTTAGTTGTTTTAGTAGGTACCATGGCACCTTTCGCTTATCCATTCCACCCGCCCGTCCAGACGCTAGCTCTTTATCATTATCATCTACCGTCCTTTTCCTTCGTTATTTCATAACCTTCACGCATTGCATGAAGATCGTCATATCTATGCTCGGCTTCACTTCGGTTGCGGGTGCAACAGGTAGGAGTACATTATGGCAGGATCTATCACCCGGGCAATCCAACCCTCCTCTAAGAAGAATGGTGCTATGCCCCCCCATATCCCTAGGGAGCGAAAGAGCTGCCTGGTGATCCCTTGGTTGCAGCACGTCTGCTCTTAAAATCGCACCTCGCGCCGCAGCCACCGTTTCTAGGACTGACCGACACCTCACTTGCACAGGTACCTACGTTGTGTAGTATGAGTCACACATTCAACATAGCGTTTGGACTCATGTGCCTTCCAAAACCAGGGGAGTTCCCTTGCTCCTGCTGCATACGATTAGCCAGCCTTGCGGCGGCAAAAGGATTAGAATGTCCCCCATGCTATGGTTCCCCGCGGTTCGGCCGCATTTGGTTAGGGAGTTGGGCGATAAAAGCTCTTCCATATCCCAAAGTGCGCTGCCCTCCTAGGCGTGCAACACTAAGTAATCCAAGCCAACCCACATTATTGACTACCGATGGATAATCATCTTTCTTAGAGGTACTAAATACAACTCCATGAATGAGCAAAATGAAGGTTGCGTTAATGATAAAGATCTATGGGGAAATCGCTAAAAAAAGATTGAACATGTAGGTGGGAGGTTCTGATTTTAATCAGAAGAATTCTGCTTTCATTTCTTTCAGAACTAAGCACTGAGTTACTTACGGTTCCTCACCCTTAAAAGAACTGAAAGAAACAAATTCTGAGAAATCAGAACTTTTCATTTCTTGCATAACTTATCTTGAAGATAACTTCTTCACTCCGCGCTTGATTCATCTTCATCTTTTTTGACTTCGTAACATTCATCTTCATCTTCTTTATCCGTGACTCCGCTCCCGCTCGTAAACTCTTCTGCTCCCTCGCACCTTCAATAATTCATTTACTTCGTAACCTTTACTTCGTAAACAATATCGACCAAAAGTCCTATTAAGCTTAGCTTAGTTCTCATCGGTAAACTCTCTATGATGGAGAATTTTTGCTTGTAATGACAAAAGTATGGACTTATTTTTGTAGTCTTTCCAGAGATATAGCATCGCCATATTGTATTCTCTTGACGGGGATTTTGAAGTGTCTAAGCTCCCAGTTCCAGCCAATTGACTGTTAGGTCAAGACGCGAGTGAGCGTTTACGAGCGGAACTTCAAAGAGATCTTCCGCTTGCATACCAGCAATCAGTAGTCTATGGGTGTAGGTTACGAGGTAAATAACATAATCATTCGGTTATGTTTACATAATGTCGAGTTCATGCTGAACCTTCATTGGGTTTATAAGAATGGGGTGCGAGAGGATTAGATGGCTTGACTTCGTTACATGGAGGCACAATCCCTAGAGCAGGTTGATTAACAGATGTGCCTGTGTCTTCTATTTCCGAAACAGAACACGACAAGTCACGAATCCATGAGGGAACTCTTTAAAGTTCATGCTGAACCTCTTGTGTCATAAAAAGAACGGGGGCATTGGTAGTGAATAGGGATCCCACAGCCAAAACCATGGCCAGACCAGACCACCCAGCCCAACCCATTACATAGAGCTAAGGATGAGGCTCAAACTCCTAGAGATAAAGCCATCTTTTCAACTAAAGTCCAAAGATGATTAAAAAAAGTGAGCGGATAATTAAGGCATGGAAGCGGTGAATATATTAAGATGAAGACGAGTGTGAAGATGTAGATGAGCGTGAAGATGAAGATGAGCGTGAAGATTAAGATTCAGACATGAGTGAGCGAGTGTTTAGGCGCGTAGCGAGAATGCAGATTTAAGTATCTAACTATATTCTACTTCTTGGGGTTATTTATTTTGTAACCTCTGATAGAAATATAACTTAAAATAAAGAATTATTTACTTCGTAACCATCTCTTTCTCAACTGACCCATTTTAATCATTAGTGGTTAGGATACTAAGTAATGACATAATATCCCAAGTTCGAGTATTTTATTTTATTTATGAAGAATAGACTCATAAAAGAATCTATGGAGTTTCCCTATTAATAATAAATTATTTCTTATATAGCTAGAACGACCGCAGCAGATACTAATTTGTTAAGAATCAATCGGATTGAGGCGATAGCATCGTCGTTAGTTGGAATCGAAATATCTACGAGATTTGTTGTTTCGATTAAACAAATTGTCAGAATCCCCAAAATGACACATTCTCGAAGAGCCGTATATTCTTCTTGCTGATCAACAATATATATATGTTTGCAAGGTGGATAATTGTCTCTTCAACATTGCTGCTGGGAGACTGTTGAGTTTTCCTATCCTTTGTTCCTGATCCCGCTCGAAACTTCACGCCTGAACTTTATTTTTAAGTCTCATTTCCGTAGTGAACCAATTCGTTAACATACCACCTCTTTTTTCTTAAAAGATTGCACAAGCAGATACTACTAAATCAGTGGTCCCAACGATCCGATTAGTATCACCTGCTGCATCAATTAAATCACAGGTGATGCTAATCACTGAGGTTATCCAACTTTACAAAGTAAACGTTTTCCAAAGGTGCGAGTTTACGAGCAAAAGCTTAGGAGCAAGAGTTTTGAAAAACACTTCTTCTTCTTAAAAGAATAACCTGAACCTGCCGTACTATTTATTTATCCGGTATACAAAGGGACTTAGCTAAATCAATTCTTATGAGAAAATTAGATCATTTGTCTTTATTTCAACAAAATAAGCATGAATACACCTTCTATAGAACTATTTTGTTCTTGGTGCCAATTCAATACTAAGCAAGTCCGAACTAATTTCATTGTTTTGTGATGAAAATTTTTCAGAACCTTCGAATATAATTGACAACTCTAAGTTTTACGTTATCCCCTTCTTGCAAAAGATCCTGTGGAAAAAATAGTGACATAGAGAAATTTGTATTTTATTTATTTGACTTATTCTTTGACTTCGTAACGATAACCTTAGAACCTTAGAATGAATTTTTCCCGTTCTCGGTGGTATTAAGATGCCGATGTGCCTGGATATCTTATCTGTCTCTCTAGGAAAATGGATATCCCCAGAAAGAGGAGTTCAATACTTTTTTTCTCTCCACTTCACATTCTCGGCTTCTTGTATTTAAAGTGAGAAGTGTATCCACTCCTATAATACTATTGTTCCGGACCATTATCCTTCAGATAACCTGGTAAGATTCCTCGGGAATGAAAAAAAAATTGTTCTTTACAGAACCTTTCATCGTTTATCCGCTGGATAACGTTGATTGGCATCACCTTCTTTTTCTGACTCCAGGTTGCTCTCTCTCTCTCTCTCTGTACCACTATCCTTCCCTCTATCTCTCTCACTCGGGGTCGCCATCTCTCTCTCTCCCATTATCCCTCTCTGTATCCCTCACGCCGGGTCGCCATCTCTCTCTCTCTCTCCTAGTATCCCTATCTATCTCTCTCACTCCGGGCCGCCATCTCTCTCTCGCCCATTATCCTTCTCTATATCTCTCACGCCGGGTCGCCATCTCTCTCTCTCCTATTATCCCAATCTATCTCTCTCACCCCGGGTTGCCATCTCTCTACCTCCTATTATCCCTATCTATCTCTCTCACCCCGGGTTACCATGTTGGCTTGTAATAGATCTGAAACCCTCAGATCTCTCTAGCTCGAACTCTCAAGAAACAAGAAGAGGAAAAAAACTGATTCTTGAATTGAAGAAAATGGATACAAAATGAGACCGCTTTTGGGCCTTTTATACAGCCCCGAGTTTCCAATGAGGGAAAGAAGAAAGGCTAACGGAAATAACCACCCTTGCGTCCACGTGGTCCAATCAGGGTCTAAATAACCTGATCTGACTTCGTTACACCGCGGGTCTTCAGTGAACCGCAATAGGACCCGATTTCATCCGGGATCAACTCCATCAATCTCCTCCTTGATCCTAGATGTCTGGATCAATCTTCTGAATCCCCATTCTTTCTCGAAAAATCTGAAACTTGATATTTCCCAAAGATTTGGTGAGAACGTCTACAACCTGTTCATCACTCCTCACAAATTTTACTTCAATCTGTCGTGCTTCAACACAGTCTCTAATGAAGTGGAATCTTGTGTCAATGTGCTTGCTCTGATTGTGATGCACATGATTTCTACTCAGTTGTGTTGCTGAGTTGTTGTCAACCATGATCTTGACAGCATTCTGTGATTCCCCTCTCAACTCACCTAGTAGTCTGCTCAACCAAATTCCCTGGAAAGCTGTAGTTGAGAGAGCTATGTACTCTACTTCACATGATGAAAGAGCTACCACCTTTTGCTTCAGGCTACACCAGCTCACTGCCATTGAGCCCAAGAAGAAGATCTGACCAGAGGTACTCTTCCTGTCAACTGTATCTCTAGCAAAATCAATGTCACTATAGCCCATCAACTCAACAACTCCTTGGCTTCTTTTATATAGAAGACCAAAATTTTGGGTACCTTTAACATACCTGAGTAATCTTTTTGCTACCTGCATATGAACTGTAATGGGTTTCTGCATAAACCTGCTGAGAACACCCACACTGTAGACAAGGTCTGGTCGTGTGTGAGTGAGGTACCGCATGCTTCCCATCAATCTTTTGAAGAGAGTTGCATCAGCTTCACTCTCCTCTTCACCCTTGAAGTTAGGTTGAACTTCCATAGGTGTCAAGGAAGAGTTGCATTCTTCCATCTTGAAATAGTTAAGTAGTTTAGCATCATACGTGCTCTGCTTCAAAGTAACTGTAGTCGATGACTGCTTAAATTCAATTCACTGATATGAGGAGAGCAGACCCAGATCAGACATATCGAATTCTTCCTTCATCTGCTGCTTGAACACCTGCACTTCTTCTTCCTTAGAACCTGTCACAATCAGGTCATTAACATATACACCCACAATCAGATTATGTTGGGTCTTCTTCTTCACATATAGAGCATGTTCAAGTTTGCTCCTACTGAAACCTAGAGAGCTTAACACAGCATCCAACCTATGGTACCAGGCTCTTGGAGCTTGCTTCAGCCCATACAGAGCTTTTCTCAGCTTCAAGACATCACCTTCTCTCCCTTCTATGGTAAAACCCTCAGGTTATTTTACATATATCTCCTCCTGAATTTCTCCATTCAGGAAAGCTGACTTTACATCTAAGTGATATATGTGCCGACCATTGAGTGCAGCCAACCCAATGATCATCCTGATTGTCTCAAATCGGGCAACATGAGCAAAAACTTCATCATAATCAATTCCATGTCTTTGTGAGTACCCCTTTGCCACAAGTTGAGCTTTGTGCCTTATAATTATGCCATTTTGATCACATTTAACTTTGTAAACCCACTTAAGGCCAATGGGTTTACAGTCTTTTGGTGGAGACACCACTTCCCAGGTCGAATTTCTCTCAATTGACCTGATTTGCTCCTCCATGGCACGTTTCCAGTTCACATCTCTAGCTGCTTCTCTGTAATTTGATGGTTCTTCGTTGATCATCAGACAATTCTTATCAAAATCAGATGCTGCTACTGGTGAAGTGGCTTCATAAATTTCTTCCAGTGATCTCATCCTCACTGGAGTCTCTAAGGTGGAGCTTTCAACCATTTAACTTTGACTTGAAGAAGATGGCTCCTCCTCAACATCATCACCTGCAGGAGATACTTCTCTCTCAATCTGATCAGCTTCAACAGATGGAAGATTGGCTACCACCAGTTCAGTGTTTGTGTCGGTCCATGGACTGGTCTTCCAATCCCATTCCTTCCCTTCAAAAATAACATATCTACCGATCTGTATTGTAGAGTCATGTGGAAAAAAATATCAATATGCCTTGGATCTAGTCTCATCGCCAACGAACACTCCTAGTTGACTTCTGTCTTCTAGTTTCTTCAGGTGTCCACTAACTTTCTTGAAAAAAATCAATGACCCAAAAATCCTCAAGTGATCAATGCTTGGTCTTTGACCTGACCATGCCTCATATGGTGTCTTCCCAGCAAGACTTTTTGTGGCATAGACAACAGTGTTTACTGCCTCTGCCCACAGCTACATAGGTACATTCTTCTCTTTCAACATTACTCTCACCAAAGACATCACTGTCCTGTTACACCTCTCTACCACTCCATTCTGTTGAGGAGTGTAGGGCGTCGTCAACTGCCTTTTGATTCCATGAGAATCACAAAAGATATTAAACTCCTCTGACTGAAATTCACCACCTCTATCGGTCCGGAGACACTTGATCTGTTCACCCTTCTCTGTCTCTGCAAGTGCTTTAAATTTCTTGAAGACTGCTAAAGCATCTGACTTTTGCTTCAACATGGCCACCCACATCAGTCTTGAGTGATCATCCACTACCAAAAGGAAATAATGACTGCCCCCAAGTGATGTAGGTGAAATAGGTCAACAAATATCTTCAAAAACCAGTTCCAAGGGCTTTAGTGACAATGTATCCTTGCCCTTTGGAAATGGTGCCCGAGTGTGCTTGCCAATAATGCAAGGTGCACATCGATCTTCCAAAATTCCAATCTCTGGTAGACCTCTGACTACTGCATCTCTTGCCATTTGATTCAAGGTGTGTAGACTTTGGTGACAGAATCTGCAATGCCACAGCATGGACTTCCTGCTGCTTTCTTCAGAGAGATGAAGGACTCCACAACGTCCAACTCCACCTTGTAGAGACCATCTGATTTCATCACCCTTGCCAGCAGCTTCTCATCAGTGTCATAGATGAACATAGTACCTTCCTGAGATTGATAGGATACCCTAAATCATCAAGAACACCTCAGCTGAGAATGTTGACCTTCAGATTTGGTGCATACATCACCTTCTCTAGCTTCAATACACTTCCATCCTTGCTCCTTGCATTGACAATCCTTTTCCAACATATTTGATTCTTGATCCATCGCCAAATTTCACTTTGCTCGTTAGTGATAAATCCAGGTAATTGAAATAACTTTTAATACCTGTCATGTGCGATGTAGCTCCAGTGTCAAGGAACCAGACATTTGAGGCTGAAGAATCCCCATTGGAGCTCTGAAAAAGAATATCTGAGGCTTCTTCTTCAACTGCCATCAGTAGTGCCGAGACTTCATCTCCACCAGATTCAACCAGGTTTGCTTTCTCTTCTTTCTTCTTGTCATATCTGCATTCATACTTGTAATGACCAAGTCTCTGGCATCTCTAACACCGCACCTTTGACTTGTCGAAGATACGCTTCTCACCATCATCAGAAGATTCTTCAGAGAACCTTCCACGACCTCTGCCTCTTCCTCTGCTCCTTGCACTCCCCTTTCCTCTGCCTGCAGAACTCTGGTCAGATTATTCTCTCATAAACTTAGACTGAGCTCGCATCAGTAGAGCTTGCTCTTCTTCTCTCTGTTCTCGTTCACTCAGCCACAACTCATGAACCTTTAGTGAGCCAATCACCTCCTCCATCGTCATCGATCTCATGTTACCTAATTGCTCGAGCGATAGTGTCAGCACGTCATACTTTGATGACGTTGACCTGAGAAGTTTACTAACAACTTCTCGTTTGGGGAGTTTCTCACTGAGGCTCCTCAATTCACCAACAATCTGAGAGAAATGTTGAGTGAATTCACTTATAGGTTCATCCTTCTTCATCATCAGGAGCTCAAACTGGCGCCGCAGCCCTTGAATTCTTGACTAGATGACACAATCCACTCCAAGATTCAAAACACGCAGGACTTCCCAATTCTCCTTTGCTGATTTCTTGGAATCGAGCTGGTCCATTATGTCTTCCGGGATTGCAGACAGGATGACTGACAAAGCCTGTCGATCCTTTTTTTGATTCACCTCCTCGCCGGAGATAACCTACCACAATCTGCTAGGGTCAAGGTGAAACTACCATCCGCATCGCCCATTGCCGATAGTTTGTCTTTGACAACAAGAGGGATGGGAAATGACCTGACGGCAAACTCCCAGCAGCATCAGCTTCTCTAGTGCTGATCTTCTCAAACGATGATGAAACTTCTCCCTTCTTCGGCATCTTCGCAGGTCCGGTGGATTCAGAATGCTCTGATACCAATTGTTGGCTTGGAATAGATCTGAAACCCTCAGATCTCTCTAGCTCGAACTCTCAAGAAACAAGAAGAGGAAAAAAACTGATTCTTGAATTGAAGAAAATGGATACAAAATGAGACCGATTTTGGGCCTTTTATACAGCCCCGAGTTTCCAAAGAGGGAAAGAAGAAAGGCTAACGAAAATAACCACCCTCGCGTCCACGTGGTCCAATCAGGGTCTAAATAACTCGATCTGACTTCGTTACACTGCGGGTCTTCAGTGAACTGCAACAGGACCCGATTTCATCTGGGATCAACTCCATCACACCATCTCTCTCTCTCTTCTATTATCCCTATGACCCTATCTATCACTCTCACTCATGATCTTGGTCGTTCTTTCACTTCCTTATCCATTCCTCTCTTTCTCTCTCGATCTCTATCTCTCTCCCCTCTCTCACCCTATCCTTTCTCTTTCTATCTTTTCTCTTTCCCTCTATAGCTCTATCTCTCCCTCCTCACTGTATCTTGGCCTTTCTTCCTCTCTCTCACCGTCGATCTCTCTCTCTCTCTCTCCTCATCTATCACTGGCTCTCTCTCTTTTGGTCTCTCTCCATCTATCTCTCTGCCTCACCTGGCTGCTTGCTCTTTTCTCCCTTCATCTATCTTTCCCATCTCTCTATCTCTCTATCTCTCTTTCCCTTCCTCTGATACCATGAAGAGACTGCATCTCGCCTCAAGAGATTCAAGAAGAAGAAGAAGAAATAATGGAGAGAAGAGAGAAGAAGAAGGGACGCATGAATACTCTTTAAGATCGTTGTATTTTCCACAATTGATGTTTAACAAGGTTGGTGAATTTATACTATTAAGTAGTTACATATAGTTGTTGTTATATTTGTAGTCATTATAATTGTTATAACGGCTACTTCTTGATTAAATCTCATCCGTCCATTTCAGTCAGTTATTTAAACTTATGCTGTTATAATCATAGCAGTTATAATTTTTATGACGACCACCATTGATCTAATCCTGACCGTTCATTTCTTTCTATGTTTAACTCTATCTACGTTTGATCCTTTCTATGTTTGAATTTATATTTCATCCTATCAATCTAATCTCTAACATAATATATACCCATTTATTTATAATATATAGACCCATTTATTTACTACTCTAATCTTGTTTAAATTCCTATTCTGGCGGCTTCCTCCCATCGAGTCTTCTACTCCTCTTTAGTGATGCTGGACGTCGTCAAGGACGTCGTCCGGTCGACACCGAATATGATTGTTCGGTGCCAATAAGGGATATGTATCGGATAATGGCTGTGTCGTCATCCGACGGTTAACCCTAATGGGTTATGTAACTATGAGAAGATGAATGCCCTACGTGTCGTACGTGCAGGCTCTGACTCGAGGGGGTTTTCGAGCTCTAAGCTTGGACGGGAGTCATCGAGCGAAAGCGACGGTGACTGCTCAAACCTTGTCAGAGCAACAAGGGCGTCTACGGCCAAACGGACTCAATCCGTTGGGCTCGCACGTAATGGACGTACTCGTCCGTACCAGTAAGACACTCACAATCATAGTTATATCTCATTTAGCCTCTCTCACCTACCTAGCCCGAGCGCGGTGGAGACGGGACAAAAGAATACTCCAAGAGAATAATTAAACGAGTGACGGGAGAGGGCGGCGTACCTCGTTGACGGTGGATCGTAGTGCAGGATCTCATCTTTGTCAGTGGTGTCTCAGAGCGGGTGGGGCGGAGAGACGCCGGAGTAGACACGGCAGCTCGATGTGCAGCGGATGGTGATGGAGCGGTCTAAGGGAAGGAAGAACTCGAAGCACAAGCATTGCTCGGGGCGATGACCCACGGTTGGCGACTGGTCTGGGGTGGTGCCCGTTGCAGGGGACGGCGCCTAGTGGTTGCGGCGGCGCCCGCGGCTGTCGGCAACGCCCGTTGCTGGCGGCGGCACCCGCCTCTGGCAGCGTAGGCACCACTTCGGACGGTGGGACCGTGGCTGGGACGGTGCCGCCGGTCACGGCGGTGCCCGTGTGGGTGGCGGCAACTGCCTCTGGCGGCGTAGGCACCGCTTCGGGCGACACCCGCGGCTAGGGGCGGCGTCGGTGGTCACGGTGGCGCCTGCGTGGACAGCAGTGCCTGTCTTTGGCTGCGTAGGCGCCGCTTCGGGTGGCGCCAGTGGCTGGGGGCGGCGCCGCTAGTCGCGGGGCGTCCGCGTGGGTGGCGACGCCCGCCTCTGGCAGCGTAGGCGCATGCGGCTGGGGGCGACAGCGTCGGCCTCTGGCACCGTAGGCACCGCTTCTGGGGGTGCTCGCTAGACAATGGCGACCGCGGTTGTGAGGTGGCGAGATGGCGGCGCGCCCGCGGCAGTGGCCGCCTAGGGCTTCGACGGAGCCCTAGAATAGGGGCAGGACGGAACGGGCGTAAACCCCTTCCCGTTCGGTTCTGCCCATTCTTCTCTCTCTCTCTCTCCTTTCTTTTTCTCTTTTTCTTCCTTTTTTTCCCCTTTTTTTGGTATTTTCTAAGGGGAGACCAAGCTAGAATGAGAAACTATCTCCGAAAATTAAACCTGATCTATCTTCTTAGGGCGCCCATCTCCTCCCTTATATAGGCCCTTAAGTGGGCCCCTAAGTGAGCCTTACATGGTCCATTTGAGGAGCCCTTATAAATGGGCTCCCCTTTACAGACAAGGACGAAAACAAGGGGATAAGGGGAAATTAAAAGGGGAATAAGGAGAGGAAAAGGGGAGCGGCAAGGGGAGAGGGTCATAGGATGGCCCCTCTCCCTTGACGACAAAACATGGACGGACGAAAGACATCGCGAACGCGACAAAACATGACAAAAATGAGACGAACGAGAACAAAAGAAGACAAAAACACGGGAGTGAGAGAGACGAGAAAATAGAAAGGATAGCTGGAGCGGCTTCACCCGGTCTTCAACGTCGACGACGCTCGGCGCAATGATGTCGATGACGATCTTTGATGGCGTGTGCCATCATTTACCCCCTGTCAAGCGCATCGGCCGATCCCTGACATTGAGTTTGAGCTGCGAAGGATGAAATCATCCTCTTGGTAGGGGTTTTGTCAGAGCATCTGCAAGTTGAGCTTCTCCATTGTTAAATTTTATAGAGATATTCTTGGAACAGCCCTGCTCACGAACAAATGAAAATCTATCTCTATATGTTTAGTCCAAGCATGAAAAATTGGATTTGCTGCAAGATAAGTTGTCCCAACATTGTCACACCAAAGAATTGGGACATGATTCTGGTCAATGTTAATTTCCTCATAGGTGCAAAGCAAAACGCTTTTCTTTTTAAGAGCATAAAGCCATGTGTATTTTCTGAAATCATCTATAAAAACGACGTAATAAGAGTAACCAGATTTTGACAAAACTGGTGAAGGCCCCCATAAATCAGAATGTATCACTTCTAAACTTGAGTAGATGTATGAAAAGTAGGATTAAAAGGCAGTTTATGTGATTTAGCTAAATTGCAAAAATCACATGTAAGATTTCTATTCAATTGAGAAGCAGGTTATCCAAACTTATTTATTCTAGAAACTAAAGTTCGAAAATGAGGGTGCCCAAGTCTGACATACCAGATGTCGGTTGATGCTTTTCCCCCAAGAAAAACAGCCTTTGAAGTGTTAGGAGAGTCTAGATAGTGAAGACCATCTTTAACTCTCCCTTTGAGCAATACTTGATGAGTTTCTTTGTCCTTCACAAGGCAATAGAAATCATGAAATTCAATAAAAACATTGTTAGCTCGAGTAAATTTATATACTTAGAGTAAATTCTTAGAAATTTCTGGAACATGTAGAATATCCTTTAAGTAAAGTATTATATTTGAAGTAGTTATTTTAGAAGAAGCAACACATAAGATTTTCAAACCTGTTCCATTTCCTATGTGTAATTGATCATGCTATTGATAGGGAAGTGGCTGGACCAATGTACTTTCGTTTGCAGTGACATGGTGCGTTGCACCACTGTTGGGGTACCATCCTTGATGCTCGGAGGTGAAGGCAACGTAGGCTTGTCTCTGAGGGTTTTGAGCTGTGAAGGCAGACTTGGAGCTTTGAAACTCTGGAAACTCTTTGGCTCGATGCCCAAATCATCTACAGCTCTGACATCGGGGTCGAAACCTCTGGTTCCTTCCCCTACCTCTTCCTCTGCCTTGAAAATGGTTCCTAATTTGGTTGTAATTTCTTGAAGGGTTGTATCCTT